>NC_056731.1:898081020-898441020 GCF_019279795.1 Protopterus annectens
CTGAAATACACTTTTGTAATCAAGCAATACTTGCAGACACTTTCACACTGTTACTTGCACATTTTATTCCTTACTGACTACACTGCACTCTTTTGCTTACTGTCATACTTTTATATTTCTTTACAATTACTGGCAGTGGATTACTGACCTGCCTGGTGGTGCAACCGCACCAGCCTATCGCCATAGGCTCTGCGGTTCGCAGAACGGACACCTGCAGCTGTAATATAAATGAAGTAATATTGGAATACACATCTCCATAATATCAGCTAGTTTAATTTCTTACATACATAATTAAATGCTACTTACTCAGTAGTGGGGCGTTGGGTGTTTGCCGGGCCTCCTGGATCCAAAGGTTCAGTTGGTCCTGCTTGCGTCTCTTCAGGTCCGCATGGTGGTGAGGAACCTGCTCACCAGTCATTGGAATCCCTGTGGCACTGGTGAGATCATGAGCCAACCGGTCCCACGCCTCGGTCCTGTATGCTCCCCAGAGGACCTGGCCCTGCATGAGTTGGGCCTCATGATTATGGACTAGGAGCCAGACCATGTACCTGGACTCCTCAACACCCCACCTCTGTGCTCGAAAGCAACTACCCTTCTCCTACTCCTGTCATTCTGCCTGCAGGTCAGTTCTACAATCGTTTATGTTGTGTATTCCCACCTATGGGGCTTATATAGTCCGTTTTTCCCGCACATATCTGTGATTGGCCATTTTGGAATTGTATCAACTTCAGTAAACCTGCATTGTCATGCTCTAGTTTGTATTCATTCCTATATATTAGCTATTATTGCATTTAAAGGTACTGCTGTCATGGCTTAGTGGTTCTGTACCTTGACTATGGTGTATAGTATCCTGGGTTTGAATCTGGCCACTGCTTTTTATTTTTCATGACTGTCTAGACATGCTGATGGGTGTGTCTGTGTAAAGGCAGTTTTGATACGGCTTGCTCAACGTTGCCCGTCGGTTAGCTTGTTTGAGTGATGCGCAGTTCCGCGCAAATGGGGTACGCTGCTTTAAGCCTCATTTGGCTATCGGCACGCATATTACACTCAGCTCAGTTAGGGGCACATAGATTTAGCGTGTTAGACCACTGCTCAGCTACGGGCACTCATTTTGCACCAGTTAAACCATTGCTCATCTACGGGCAGATGCACTCACTCTGTTAAACTGTAGCTCAGCTATGAGCACATCTGGCATTTTTTATTCTTTTGTTACCTCACATTTCTTCAATATAAGTGGGCTATTTCATTACATTTTACATAAATTGTGGTTTTATGTGTACATATTTGTGACTTGTTTCCTGCTTATTTTGCAAAAAAAAAAATTGGTGTTGTGGGGGCTCGAACCATGAATGCCTGTTCTTCAGCCAACATCTCTACCGCTATGCTATTACTTCCTGGCTTATTTTGCATATTTAGTTCTTATATGCTTTCCCACTGACTGCTAACTGTAGCTGCGCTACGGGCACGCCCGCGCAAACGAGCACACTCACGGTTAAACATCTTTACAATTTAAAAAAAATATATAACATGTTCATTTATATATTTTATGTTCATAGTCTGTGGGGGCATGTGGCGTGTTGTGTTTATTCACATTTCCATGGACTCTGTTGTGGGTGTTTACTTTGGGCACTTTTACACTTCTGGGGGCGTGTCCGCTTGCAGGGCTCGGCCTACGGACACGCCCCCTCCTGTCTTACACGGACCGTGTTAGACTTAGGTGTGATTCAGCATGCTCTCATGAATATGCAAAGCATGCTGACATCACTCCGTTTAACTGCAGCCTCCGTGTAAGAGTTATAACTCTTACACGGAGGCTTCGTGAATCCTTGCTATAGACACACACACACACACACACACACACACACACAAAAGAGTCCTGCTTTTGGCCTAAATGCTCATTTGGCAACTTCTGTTGTTTAACCCACCACATTTGGTTGATTATATGCACCTGATCTACAGGTTTGTGAGAGTGACAGTCCTTAAGTAGGAAATTTCCAAATGCCAGATGGCTTCACATTTTCTGACATAGAAGGCAAATTTATTTGTACTTTACCACTCTTGTGATTTTGTGAAGTGGTGGTTGAGAGGAACTAGTGTCAGAGATTCAGAGCAATGCTCTCAATTTAGCAGTCATCTGCATATTTTGTCAGTGTTGCCAACAGTGTTGACATCTAAAGAAAAGATGTTAAAAAGGACTAGACTTAGACCCAAGTTATTATGTCTTCATATACTTCATAGTGGCCCTGATTTGTAGATGATTGCTTTGGTGGACAGACAGAAGTCGGTGTTTTCTGGTTAAATATCCACCTTATCAAACAGATGTTTTGCCGGGTGTATGCTTCATTACAACAGGTAACAGGGATGTGTAGAAGGTGTGAGTGTGTGTCTGTTTGCTAATGTATATGGGTTATGGTTAGAGTAAGGGTCAGGTAAGGGGATGAATGAAGTCTGTATGATTGTGTGTGTTTAGGATTAGGGGATAGATGAGGTCAGCGGCTAGATCAAGAGTGTGTGTGATTGTGACTGTTTAGGGTTAGGTTAGGGGATAGATTTAGTGTGCTTATGTGTGCCCACATGCACGTGTGTGATGAGTGTCCCAACTGTCTCCTGTAGTGGTAGTGTTATGGAAACAGCTTTTTTTTTAATTTAAGATGCAGGTTAGAGTTAAGGTCAGGGTTATCATGTGTTACTAAGGTGGAGGATGGAGGCTTTGCTAGTTACAGTTGATCCAGTAGTCCAAAACTCTTATACATCCATAAACCAAATTGCCCAGCTAGTAATAAGACCATAAATGTAAATCTACTCCAACAAATACATGCACATGGTGGAAGGAAAGATTATGACACAGTCCTTATCCACCTCTTTAGAACAAACTATCTCCCTAAGTTAAACAGTGTGACACACTGTCTGCCTTTACAAAGGATAACTGGTTGGGTATGCATAAATTCATCCTTGGTATGAATGGCCTGGCCCTTATTGAAAAGGGAGGAAAGGCCTAACTAAGGGTGGGCACTGGCAAAGCTAAAATGTCCTGGCAGATCAACTGATTTGCAACTCCCACGAGTCTATGACATATGACTAAGTCACATCCTTGTATGGAAGCAGAGTTAGTGGGCATAACATGCTTAGGTCAGCTTTCCTGGTGACTCCTGGGTGACCTGCATCGACTTGCAATATGTGGGAGTGGAGAAGAAGTATGTGCTGCCCTGTCTGCACTGAAGGGTAAGATCTTTTACAGTGCATTATAAAGACTTAGACAAAAGGTATTTGCATGGTATTTTTGTAGACAGTATGTGCACTAGTGAGTGCATTTCAAGACCATAACATGTCTACTTGACTACTAAAAAAAGTATATCAGTCAGATTTTTTTTAGGCAAGGTTCAAATGACAAATTCACCACCATAACAGGAACAGATAAGCAAAAACTGAGGGTAATGCTGCTCAGAGCTATAAGTCTAAATCTCAAAATGCACTCCCTTGACACACTCCTTAAAATGGAGAACATCAATATCTGTGCAGTGACTGAGACTTGGTTCAAGGCTCCAGAGAGCACCCCTGCATTACCAGGGTATAACTTATACCACACGTTTCGGCCATCTAACATGGACTGGAACACCAAAGGCGGATGTGTGTCCATATTCATTAAGGATATTCACACCTCCAGACTAGTTGCTCAGCATAATGCAGCCGAGATTATCCAAGTGTAACTAACTCTGGGCAAAACTGCAATCCAAATTGTAGCTTGCTAAAGATCCCCCACTATGCCCCAGAATTCCCACTCCTCTTTTCTTGATATACTGGAAAATATTAGGGTTCAACCAAATACCCTAATAATGGGAGAGTTCAACTACCTCACCATTAACTGGGAAAACTACTCATGTACTAACTCCTTCGCTCAACATTTCCTGGTATTCATAAATTCCAATGCCCTGGATCAACTTATCCACACTTCCACCAGTGGCAACAATATCCTAGACCTAGTCATTACCAACATGAGTGACTATTGTGCTCCACACCTGAAGTCAACTCCTCGTTGGTCAGATCCAACCATAAGCTAATCACCCTAGATATCCACATCCTGCCCCCACCCCCCATTAAGGAAACCATGGCAAAATATTTCTCCAAAGTTAACTTCATGCTTCTTAAGACAGAAGTGGTGAACTTCATGACACACATGCAGATGGACAATACAGTTACAACTGCTGAATCTTACACAAATGCACTATATAAGCACTTACATGAGTGCATGGATAGTGCTATCCCAAACAGAATCAAGATGCTGTCCTCCAAAAAAGGAAGCCAATCTGGTGGCCCCCTGCCATAAACAAACTCTACAACAGAAGGAAGAAACTGTTGCAAAAGAGAATAAAATCCCATGAGTGGAGGAGCTCCCTGGTCAGCCTCAGTAAGAAGCTGAGATCCCTTATAAGATCTTCAGCTAGCGACAAAAATAAAATTGCCACTGATTCTACGGACAACTACAAAGCATTTTATAGTGATGTCAAGAATCTCAGTGGCAGCATGCAGATCTGCTCTGAGTTATAGCACAATGGCACGAAAATTACAGAACCAACTGATATTGCCAACATCCAAGCAGATAGGTTCAGTGCTAACTTTACTCCCTTCTCACCCCCTAAAGGGCCCATATCTATACAGGAAGAATGCAGAGTCCCTGTAATCACAACTATTCAGGTAAAAGCTGTACTCTAAAGCCAAAAACACAGCATCCATGGGACCAGACAACATCTCAGGCTGCGGTTTACACAAACTTCAGAATGACCTGGCTCCCCACCTAAGCACCATGTTCAATCATAGCCTCTCGTCAGGCTTTGTGCCCACTGAATGGTGCACAGCAACAGTTATCCCACTCCACAAAAGGGGGGCTACCACTGACCCTGGGAACTATCGCCCTATTAGCCTGACGAGCCTAGTCTGTAAGGCCATGGAACGTATGTATCATCATGGAACTCATAAACAAAGATATCGGTAACCTCCAAACTCTGGACCCCACCCAGTTTGGGTTTGTGAAAGGCAGATCATGCCTCCTGAACCTGATCGACTTCTATGAGGCAGTCACCAAAGCCATAGATGAGGGTAAGGTGGTTCACACAGCCTATCCTGACCTCTCCATGGCTTTCAACACCATTCCCCATTCTGGAATTATAGCTAAACTCACTAAACTAGGTATAAATCCCTACGTCATAAGATGGGTTGCCAACTGGCTCACTGACAGAACCCACACTGTAAACTGACTTCAAACCAGTGACAAGTGGAGTACCACAGGGTTCAGTCCTGGGACCTCTCCTGTTTGGTATCTACTTCTCTGAAGTACAGGCTAACACAGAAGGCATTTGGCTAATGAAGTTCACAGATGACTGCAAACTAGGAGACATAGTCGAGTCCTCAGATGATGTAGACATCCTACAGAAGGGCCTCACTGAGACAGATGCCTGGTGTCAGAGCCATGGCCTCAAGCTCAATGCCAAAAAGTGCATTGTCATCCCCTTTGGTAAAAACTCTGTACCCATGAACTACCACATAGGCGGTAGTCTAATTTATGCTGAATATGTGATAAGAGACCTTGGGACCCAGGTGGGCAGTAGTGTCTCCTTTGATAATCACATCACCACAGTAGTCAGGAAATCCTTCTACGTGGCACACCTTATCACAAAAGGGTTCTCATCCAGGAAAAAAGAGGTCAGTGTTCCCATCTACTCGACATTCATTAGACCCATTATAGAGTACAACGCCCCTTTTGGTAAGTACCTCACAAGACATCTGCAGCAGCTGGAAAGGCCACAGAAGTACCTCACAAAGAGGATTACTGGCCTCAAACAGATGCCCTACACTGACCATCTAAAAAAACTCCAGCTTTACTCCACAGCATGTCGCCTACTACATGCAACACCTAAAGAAATCCCAATCCCTCCGAGCTACATGCTCTAGGGACCTAAACCTTGTCACTACAATAAACAGGACATGTTTGAGGGATAGATTTCTGTACCAGAGACTTCCCATACTCTGGAACAAGCTACCCACCTATGTCAAGCAAAGCTCTTCATTAGCACTCTTCAAGAAAAATCTTGATGAGTAGATGTGAAATAGGAAATACACCCCAGGGATCACTTCTGAGGCTTTGCTCGACAGGGGCACAGGAAAATAATTTTCTTGGGTGGTGTAAGCCAGGGAACCTTGTTGGCTAGGCTTACTTAGGCCCTTGGGCCAATAGCCTAGTACCTACCTATGAACCTAAATACTTTTTGCTTTTGTGTTTCAGGCCATCTTGAGATGCCAGTTTTTGTAAGTTTAACCCAATTCATATATTTAGAGGTTTTGGTTCTTGCAGAAGTGCATCATTAATGTGTTTCCCTTTATGCCAAGGTCTGTTTCTAAAACTCTCCTCTTGTGCAGCTGATATTTCTGGTTCCCCAGGTTTTCACAGAAATTATTTTTTCACAGCTGTTCCAAGTCTATTACAAGCCTATAAGTATAGCATTTAAAGCTGCCTGTATATTATATATTTTTTATTTTATTTTATTTTTCATTTGACTGGGATAGTCCTACTGGAATCATGTCCATTTTCAGTGGAGGCCCAGGGAAAAAAGCTCCAAAACAAACAATAACATGAAAACAATGAAGAAATTTACAGATTTGATGTGTACACAGAATGAAAAAGCAAGTTCTCAGATTAGAGTTTCCCCCAGGTTATGTAACTTTGTTATCATTTTCTACAGCTATCACTCTCCACTGAAAATGTACAGTTTCTTAAAGTTTCTTACATTAAAACATTGACTAAACATATAAAAATAGTTACATACTTCTCAGTTTGTGGTAAGAGAAGCCTGAGTTAATTGGTTTGCATGTTAATTGTTGTAAAGTTGCTACAGTCATTCTTGGTTTTGTGTTAATTGTTTGTGATCTTGGACATACTGGAATAAACAGTGGGTGCCATCAGAGGTGAAAATGGTCATATTCAACTTGATGAGGTGCTAACTGCATTGGTTTCTGGCTTGGTATTGATTTTCATTCATTGAATGAGAGGTTTACATGCTAAGCGGTTTAAAATGTCTTATTCATTTCAATGTATGTATTTATCTGAATGTGTTAACCAATGTAATCTATTCATGCAGTCATCACAATTGTCCAGGTGCATCCTGTGGGGAAAGAAGGCATGGCTTAATTGTTTGAGTGTGGGTTATACTGTTTTAATGAAATGATATGTGGGTCACTTTCTACAGAATGCAACTCAGTTGTGGAACTCAGTCATAATGGATGGTTGGACAAGAGGTTAGTGCAACTTTTTTTTTATAAATTACTACTTTTTTAAGAATTTAACTTTTTATGGTTGGTGACTGGGATTATAAATGACTGTCAAGATTTGATTTGTGTTAGGTGCTTCGAATTTTATAGTAAGTTTTACACATAATGGCTATATTCTGTTTTTAAAGCTGTTCTGTAGAGTCTGTGCGGTTATCTTACAGATTAGTACCTCGCAGGATGCGCAGTAGCAAATCCCACCCCGACACGCCCCCAGTCCGGGCTACGCCATATTAACAAGTATCTTCCTCATTACGCGATATATAATTACTAACTTTTTTCAATTTAGATGAATGTAGAGTGGTCTCGGGGGGTGCAGGGGGGTGTCCCCCCTGCAAATAAGTGCGAAACAGTGTTATAATTATTTTTGCAGGGGGGGGGAGAACGGTAAACAAACACAACGTACAACAGTATTGTAAATGTTATTGCAGGGGGGACGCCCCCCCCTGCACCCCCCGTCTTGTATATACCAACTCCAAGACCCTTGCATGAACATTTGCAACATGAGTATTCTCATTACGCGGTATGCCCCATATCTTTTCATTACTGTAACCAAGGACGGTAAACGAACACAACGTCAAACAGTGTTATAAATGTTATTGCAGGGGGGACGGCCCCCCTGCACCCCCCGACTTATATATACCAACTCCAAGACCACTCTACATGCATCTACATTGAAAAGAGCTACAAAACGCTCTAAAGTCGCGGCACTAAATACTTTTATGTTAAAACTGTGTTACTGTTAAGTGGAAAACATAAAACGTTTCACTTTTGAAGTGGCTGTCGAGGGCATGTTGACAACTACAGCTGTCAGTCAACACTGCCAATCATGACAGTCACGCCCAAAGCTGCGCAGTACCGTCCGCGAGGTACTAATCTGTAAGATAACCGTCTGTGCAAGTCATCTGGAGAAGCAGTTGGCTTTGTAGGAGGTGGCTGCTTGAAGAATTAATGGGACTTGTTTAGACTGCATACTTGGACATCATAGGCAAGTGAACATTTTTTATGCTTGGGAGATTCTGATTTTAAATGTGTGTTGCTGATGGCATCTCTTGTGTTTCTATTCATTACTAGAGAAATTTAAGTAGTCAGTAAGCATATGATGTACTTCTTGTTTTCATGTCATATGGCTTATATAGTGTAAAGCTTTGTATTAAATGTTTAATTTGTTACAGGTTGCTAGTTTTCCTGCACTCTGAGTGTGCAGTAATTTCAGTGTGTGTGAGTGTATTTCTGTTAATGGAGGTGTGTTATTTACATTGCTAACTGGCTATTTTTTTTTCATTCATTGCCTAGGAGTCTGGTTTTCTAGGAAGTTTACCTTGTTCCTTTTGATTTGGTCTGCAGGATTTTAGCTCAGCTGAGAAAATGCGGTCATTGTTGAAGGTTTTGTTGTGCCTTATTAGTTAAGTATTTTAAACAATATTTATTGTGTATTCCTTTTGCGGATAGTGACAATGAGTTTAGAACTAGTTTTGTGGAGGGGTTGTAAAACTGGAGTTCTGAATTCAGTTCCTGGTGCTGTATGTGGCAGTGATTATGGCCATGTTTTACTGCTGCGATACTGGGTAGGTTTCCCTGCTGGCTCAATTGAAACAACTGTCCACTTCAGGGTACATGCTTACAAGCCTATTGAAGGATGCTACAGGTTAGTGTACATTTTTATATTTGAGATTATTTAAATTCTCTTTCATTAGTTATGTCAAATCTTGAATTTGGAGTATATGTTGTAGGAAGAATTAAGTATGAGTGATGCATTAAGTGTATTGTTGTGCTATATTTTTGCATAACTAATAGGTTCATAAGTTTATACTAGATTAATGACTGCCAGAGCCCTTACAAGTCCAAAATCAAGGGTAACGTTTAAATATGACCGTAATTCCAGTTAGTAAGAGAATAACCAGATTGTCACCCACATGGATTTCCTAAAGACTAAGAAGTATGAAACTCTCATGTCTGACATTACTGACTGAAGTATGAAAATCTCATGTCTAACATCACTGACTGACTGTAATCTTCAATTATTTACCAGAAAATCAAAACATTTTATAAGAAGGAGGGTAATAATATGAGGCAAAATCGGGGATAGTTGAGCAGTATGAATATTGCTTTTGTAGTTTTTCAGTCTGATGATTTTTTGTCATGGTGTTGGTGGCTGGTTATTTCCACAGATTCCCTTATCTGGTGTAACTTTTTCTTGGTTTTTATTTTGGTATTAGATGTAATCACAAATTGTGTATTGCATTGTATTGTATTGTATTACAGTGTACTGTAGTGATGTACATTAGTGGGGTGTAGGCTGAGGCAGCATCTGTAAGGACAAGTCAAGCATGGTACTTGTTTACTGACATTTGACTACTGGGAAACATTTGACTACTGGGAAAGTCAAACTAGAGAGGTGTCCATTTTTATTGGAGGTCCATGGAGAAAAGTTCCACTGTATTTCAAAAATATTTTGAAAGCAATTGTAAAAGCCTCAAAAATAAAACAACCCATCTGCAGTTTAATTAATTATACCAACTTGGACACAATGCGACAACATTACTTAAAACAAATACAACTTATTTAGCAAGTTAAAAGATTATAGGCTAGTAATGCATATGTCGAGCTACAAGTTGGACTGGTTGCATGTTGTTTTATAACCATGCCATTTAAGTAGGTTTGTGAAATGTATGGTTTCATTTCACCAAATCATTTGGGTTTCTAATGCCATTATGGGAATGGACCCTGTTCCTAAGTCATGAAATTAGTATTGCTTCAATCTTTGTTATCCAGAAGTGGTCTTTGTAGCACCCACAATGGGTCCAAAATTGATTCCTGCAAGTCATACAGAGTTTGTTAATTTTATTTATTTATTTATTTATTGACATTTGTTGACCTGGTTGGTCCAGCCGGGATCATGTCCCAATTCTAGTGGAGACCCGAGGAGAAACGCTCCCAAAAAAACGCAGTTTACAGAGAATCAAACATTTGAGTCAAAAATATGGTCAAAATCAATTATACACATTAGAGAGACAAAGCAGAAATGCAAACACATGATATATACATATCAGTATTTTTGCAGACTGAAAAATATATTTACATATTTACAAAAAGAGTTAAGTCCAACAGTATTGATTGTAGAGTTTAATAAGTATCCACAACAGTGGAGAACTTAGCTGTATGTGGAGGGACTGAAAAGGTATATAATAGGGTTGTGGGGAGCTTAAGTAGGGGCTTGACAAGGACATATTTTGGAGCTGAGTAGATGAAGTTTGAGTTTTTCTTTAACATGGGATGGGTGAATGATGGAACAAATGTCTCTTGGGAATTTGTTCCAGGCTTGGGCTACAGAGTATTTATATAGGAGTTTACCAGCTATTTTTTTGGGTTGATAGATTTGTAGTAGTTGCTGATTAGAGGTACAGAGAGTCTGAAAAACTGTAGATAAAGATGAAGGAAGAGACAGTAGGGCAGGATGAAGGTTTGTAAAAAATGCGGTATAACATTTGAAGTTGTGACAACAGTTGAAGATGGGGGAATTCTATCCAGTGGAGCGTATTTAGGGCAAGGCAGTGATGTGTATTGTATGGAGAGTTTGTGATAAATCTAGCTATCATGTGATAAGTTTTTGGAGTTTGTTTAAAGTAATATTTTGGATGTTGGTTTGCACTGGGGCAGCATATAGAAGGGAGGGGAGGAGAACAGCTTGTGCAAGGGAGAGTCTGACATTTGTAGTTAGAATTTTTTTGTTGTGATACAGTAAATCAAGTTTCTGATGAGTCTTTTTTATGCTTTGGAGGATGTGTAAGTTGAATTTGAGTTCATCATCTATGATAACCCCAAGGAGTTTAGTGTGAGCTTCAGGTTGGATAACAGTGTTATTAGAGGAAGTAATAGTAAAGGTGGATTTGAGGTGAGAGAGATCGGGGAAAAATAATAAGAGTTTGGTCTTTTTAGGGTGGAGAAGGAGTAGATTTCCTGGACAACCATTGTTCAGTGGATAGGAAGGCCTATTGAATAAGAGTGTGGAAATTGGAGATATAGTCTGAGATGGAGATGAGAGTCAAGTCATCTGCATATTGGATAAGGGAGGACTGTTTACAAGAAGTATAGAGATTATTGGTAAAGACATTAAATAGGAGGGGACCCAGGATGGAACCTTGTGGTACCCCGGTTGGGATAGGTATGAATGGAGAAGTACAAGAAAGCCATTTAACAGATTGCTGCCTGCAGGATTAGTAACTGGAGAATCAGGCAAGGGAGGAAGAAGACAGATTGAGGTCTGCAAGTTTAGATAGCAGTAGGGGATGGGAGACTGTATCAAAGGCTTTGGAAAGGTCAAGGAAGAGACATGATATGAGTTTGTTATTGATTCGGGCCTTGGCAATGGTATATGTAAAAGATAAGAGGGCAGTAGTTGTGTTGTGGTTGGGATGGAAACCATGCTGAATGGGAGTAAGGAGGTTATGCTGGAGGAGGTAGTTGAGTAGTTGTGAGTGGATACATTTTTCGAGAATTTTAGAGAAGGGAGATAGAATAGCTGTAGGTCGGTAGTTAAATGGGTCTGTAGAGTTTCCACCTTTATGCAGGGGAATAGCAAAAAAGGATTTCCATAGGGTAGTGACGGTGGATTCCTGAATAGATCTATTAATTAGTATAGATACTGGATAGGCAATGGAGTCAGCAGCAAATTTGAGGAAGGTAGGAGGTAGATTGTCAGTGGAAGGAGAGCAGGGTTTGAGTTTGTAAATAAGAGATCTGATGTAGGAAGTAGGAACCGGATATAAAGAGAATAGTTGTTTGTTAGAAGGATTGGGAGGGGCAGGTAGAGAAGTTGTGTTACAGTTGTAAGGTATGAGTGTTTGAATGGTTTCAATAAAGTTTTGATTGAGAAGAGTAGCAGTTTCCAGAGGAGATGTATTTGGGTAGGAGCAGGGAGTTGAGGAGCAGCCTGGAGAGAGAATTTTGTTAAATGTTACAAGTTACATGTATTAGTAGCATATCTAAATATGACTGCAGTTTTTTTTGACCCATTGATCCTACTACTACTATTGGAACTGTCTGGGTATTTTTTCTCCACGTTGGTCTCTTTTCTGCCTGCAAATCTTGATATTTTATGACTTTGCGCCTCTCTGTATGTGAGACACTATAATAGCAATGTGTTGGAATTTCAATGAGGGATGCTACATTTGTCTTTTTTCCATGAACTACTACAGCTGGTGTTCTCGCATCTACTACTTTGGATTGTTGGTAATGGCTGATCCAATCTGATGTACTCTTCATCATTTTCTATAATAATTTGTGGTTCATGTTTTCAATGCTTCTCAGCTACTTCTGTATTGTGGTGTTTGCAAAATCCTCAGTGGAACAATCATGCCACACTATTGTGCCTTTCAGTGTATAGGCCCTCTGCCTTGAGTGTATCACACCCAACAACAAGGTATGCGACTCTTTCCAAATCTTTTTTTTTTTTGTGCCGCTTTCTACAGAATTCCACTCAGTTGCGGAACTCATAGTCATAAGGGAAGGCTGGACAAGAGGTTAGTGCAGGCTTTTTTTTATTAAATAACTGCTTTTTTTAAGAATTTAACTTTTTGTGGTTGGTGACAGTGGGATTATAAATGACTCTTTTGATTTGCTATAGGTAACTTGAATTTTGGAGTAAGTTTTACAGATAAGGGCTACATTCTGCTGGTTAAGCTGTTTTGTAGAGTCTGAAAGTCATCTGGAGAAGCAGTCAGCTTTCTAGGAGATGGCTGCTTGAAGAATTAATGGGACTTGTTTAGACTGCAAACTTAGTCATTACAGGTAATTGAACAGTTTTATGTTTGGGAGATTCTGATTTAAACTGTGTTAGTGATGGCATCTCTTGTGTTTGGTTTCATTATTAGAGAAATTTAAGTGGACATTATGTATTTGATGTACTTCTTGTTTCCATGTTGCATGGTTTATATACTTACTGTAAAGCTTTTTATTATAGGTTTAATTTTTACAGGTTGCTAATTTTCCTGCATTCTCAGTGTGCAGTAATTTCAGTGTATGCTTTTGTTAATGGAGGAGTGTTATTTACATTGCTAACTGGCTATTTTTTCACTGATAGTGTGGGAGTATGGTTTAGGAGGTTTACTGTGTTCTTTTTGCTTTGGTCTGCAGGATGTTTGTTCAGCTGATAGGATGTGGTTATTGTTATGAATAGGAATTTGTTTATATATATATATATATATATATATATATATATATATATATATATATATATATATCATTATCCTGAGGTTGAGCAAAAACCGAGACAGATTTTGTCTAAGAACTATTTCAGAATGATTTTAAGGACTTGAGGTTAGGTACGCAGTCCCAGGCCTTAGCAACATGGTATAAATATAGGTTATGCCCTGCAGATTTGATAGGGTTGTAGACAGAAAGCTTTTTCCTCACTGAATCATAATGAAAGCGTACAAATATAGTTATATAGTATTTAGTGCTAGACAAGCAGATTTGCTGGCTAATGTTGTAGATGGGAAGAAATTCTGTATATGTTAGTTGATGGGTTAGTGCTAATCAATTTAGGCTTTCAGTGCTATACAGTAGTGGATTCTGAAAGGGACATTTGCCACACATTTAGCCACTTTATTATAGCATTGCTCATTTTGCTTTTTGTGCTGCCTGGAAGTTAGTAAGAATGATTCCTCCATAAACAACTGAGGGGAGGTGCTAAGTAGTGGTGAGTGTAGCTTTTGTTGCATTGGTGTGAATGTTTTTGGATCTCTACAGCATTCCGAGTTTTTGGTGAGTTTTTTATGCAATTTTGCATGTGCACATCAAATGTAAGATTATAGGTGCATAGGTAAGGTAAGTACTAGGCTAGCTGCTCTTGCTGGCCATTTTATCTAGCTAATTTCCCTTTTTGTGTTTGAAATAACCTATCCCTCTAAAAAAAAAATTTGAGAAATATATTTTGTCTTAAAATGTCAGGACATTTGCCAATTTTTAAGTTTTTTCGCAGGACAAAACTGCCCAAAGTGGGACTGTCCCTCTCAATGAGGGACAGGTGGTAACCCTAATGGGGGGGCTGTTCCACAGTGGTGGTATCCTCTGCAAAATATACCTCTCCCTCCAAACTGTTCTATTAATGTTGCAGAAGAGGTTTAAAAGCCTAGACAATGCCGGCCACAGGTTACATCTTAGGATTCTGTAGGATACCGAGTATAGTGACAAGGGTTTTAAGTTGGTCCATGTAGGACTTGTTTAATCCTTGCATCCTTTTAGTAAAGTATCTTTGTGGGAGCTCCAGTTGTTGCATGTGCCTGAACAGATACATGACAAATGGGGCATTATGTTCAATTATTGGAATGAATGAAAGCTGAGTAAAGAGGGTCAGTGACATCCCTAGATCTGACACAATCCCTTCATATTTAATCTTTGCATTATAGAAGGCTTTTCTTACAACAACAGACAGATATTGGTCCAAAGTTAAGTCATTGTCTACATAAGTTCCCAAATCTTAAACAACTGGGTCAACTCTTAGTGGCATATTGTCAGTATGGTAGTTCCTAGGGGTAGATGACTTCCCAAAAGATACAGTAATGCGTTTTAAGTATTTAGTTTCAGACCATGATTTTGACACCAGTTATTTATTTGAGGCAAACCTCCCTGCAAGATGGCCAAGACATTTGAGGATTCAGTGACTGCTCCTAGCTTGCAGTTATCTGCAAACTTGGTTGTCATCATCCACTTTTATCATTATTATTAGTATTATACTCATTGTTATTGTTATTCAATATTACTTATAATCATTCACTATCCTCCCTCATTATTTGGTATTAGAAGGGACTTCAGATGGTGTATTATTAGACGAGAGGATTTTAAATGTTGTTTCTCATGAGAGAGCACTCTGAGGGAAACAGTAGCATTTTTGGGGGGGGGTTAAGCATGAGTTCTGAGTTACAAAGCTATGTTTCAGTGTCTGTTACAGCTTCCTGGGTAATTTTTAAAGCATCTTGTAAGGGTAGGGTTTTTTGGCTAGTCCATTTAAAAGATATTAAGGTAGTAATGCATATGTCTGGGTTAAACTTGGATAGGTTGCATGTTATTTTATAAACATACCATTTAAGTGGATGTGTCAGAGGTACGGTTTAATTTCTGCAAATCTTTGGGTTTCTGATACCATTATGGAAAGGGACCCCATTCCTAAGGCAGGGTATGGTTACATTTCATGAAATTAGTATTGCTTCAACCTGTGTTATCCAAAAGTGCTCTTCACAGAACCCACAATGGGCCCAGAATTGATTCCTGCAGTTCATACGGAGTTACATTTATGGGTAGCATATCTAAACATGACTGCAGTTTTTTTTTTAATTCAACCCATTGCTTCAACTACTACTATTGGAGCTGTCTGGGCATTCTTCCTCCACACTGGTCTTGTTTCTGCCTACAAATCTTAATATTTTATGACTTTGTGTCTTGGTGTATGTAAGACACTGTAATGGCAATGTGTAACAACTTCAATGATCAATTCTACTTTTGTGTCTTTTTCCAGAACTAATATATGGTTGGTGGTCTCATCTACTTTTTGGGATTCTTAGTAATGGCTGATTATATGTGATGTACAGTTCATCATTCTCTACAATACTTTGTGGCTCGCATTTCCAATGCTTCTCAGCTACTTCTCTATTTTGGTGTTTGCACAATCCTCAATGGAATAATCTTGCCACACAATTTTGTCTTTCATTGTATAGGCCCTCTGCCATAAGTATATCACACCCAGCAACAAGGTATGTCCCTCTTTCTAATTCTTTTTTTTACAGAACCTACATCTGTCTACTTCTCCCACATGTTCAATGGACTTTGTAAACTAATGTGTGTGTAGTCCACTATCCTGGGCTCCTATTATTAGCCTTTCATCCTCTGGTTTCAGCTAGTGCCCCCTTATCCATTCCTTTGTCAAACCCTTATCAACATGAGGTGGCTCCAGGAGATCTCTATACTTCTTACTATATTTATGGCTTTTCCCCATTTTTTTTCTTCTCATCTCATCTTACATTCTTTCGTTTGTTTTTTGCACATTCAGTAGCTGTATGATTTTTTGTCGACTTTGGGTTTCATTCCCATTCCTGCTTGCCAGTTGAATGATTCTGCTAAACTAAGCAGAGTGGTCATCCTTGACTTTGGCTCTTCATATTTTAAAACTTCCAAGACTGTTTGGATCTGATGAGGTCAGCAGATATGTATGCAGTCCCACAGCTGCAGATCTATACATGTAATCAGTTTCGAGGAGGCCTATACCGCCCTCAGAGTATGGACTATATAATCTTGTTATAAACTGATATTTATATTTAATTTGGTAAATGTGAAGCATTCTTATTGTTTTTCTGTCCAACTGATCCAATACGTTTTGGGAAGAGGCAATTACCCCAAAACTGTAATTTAATACAGGATGGGTAAATCGGTTTATAATTTGGACTTTATTTCTAGATGTCAAGGTTGTTTTGTTTTGTTTTTTTTATCAGAAAACATCTTTACTAAGTTATCAGTTATGACATAGACAATCAAACATTTATATAAATGAAATATTTTTAGGTGCAAACATTATACATCATTTATAATCTATCCAGTCACTGTCAGTCAAACACTACATAGCTCATTGAAAGCATGCCTTATTTTAAACCTCATTCCTCCTCCAAAACATTATTCAGCATGTATTGTGCCCCAATTCTCATTTTTAAGTCTGCCATCTCATTACACTCCCCAAAATATATATTCAAAATTACCCCTTTCTTCCCCATCACACCTTCACCATTTGATATCTACCTGTCTCCAAAAAGAGAGCTTTTTTAGCTCGACAATGATCTGACATATCTCTGTCTGAGGGCCTCCAGAGTTACATTGTTGGGTATTTTGACCTATCAGTGAGGATGAATGAAAAGGGCAACATCACATAAACATGTTATGCGCTTACCATAAGGTTCCATCTGTGTTGTCCGTTTTCATTCTTCTTCACCTTTCCTTCCAGCCATCCCCGACCTTGTCATTCCTAGAAGGATTTTGCAAGATATAAAAGCTTTCATGTTCCATGTTTCAGCCACAGTTTTTTCTTTCTCAGTTTTGCCTTACAAGATCAGAACACAGGCAAGGACTGAATTCACTAGGCCTAAAAAACAGTTGCACATTCCAAACAGATATGCCACAAATATAGTTTTATCAGAAGTGCAGAATCAGTTGAAATTTCACAACTTATCTTTTGTAGTCTCTCAGCATAAAACAGGAGAGCAAGAGCAGACGGCCTAACTCACTGTAGGATGTTCATCTGTGGCATGCACTCCTGACGGACGACAATCTCTCTGACCCATGCTCTTCAGGTTTATGACCATGCATCCCCCCCCCCCATTTTGCTCCCATCTCCCCCGTCGTGACAACACAGGGCAGAAGACTACACAACAGTGCTCCTAGCATCACCCAACGTAATGCTCTTGAACGAATGGCCTGTGTACACCTTTCCAAAAATATCTGCGTATGCTGTGCCAACCTTCAAAGCCCTGCAGACTGCTGGAATTCAGCCACACTACCGTACAGTGACAAAGGAATGCTAAAGAAGACACTCTACCTAACCAACACTGGTGTCAGCAATACGCTTCCACCCAAAGAGAAAGCCCACAATAGGAAAACATAGTCTGCATTTCACTTAAGGTGTGAAATATTACTGCATAATGTCACGGCTGTATAGGAAGAACACAGAGCATCCACTCTCATGTATTGCAGATGAACCATTCCATCCCCATTTGCCAGACGCAAGGCAAGATACAAAGCAGGAGTATTGCTAATGCTGCCTGGGTGTTATATCTGTTTTGGTACCTCTCCTGGATTGTTACCCCTGTTTTATAACAAAAAGGCAAGACACGGTGGAGTACACCAGAAACATTGTTTCTTTAGCGAGTACATCTACTCATCAAGGAGCACAGCCACAGCTCCAAGGCCAGTCGCGCAATGGATAACGTGTTTGACTATGGCTCAGAAGACTGTAGATTTGGCTCGGTTGACACATTTTTACAACTCTTGTTTTGAGCATATTCCTCTCCTTTCAAATACGCAAAACAAATGCTTCTGCCAACAGCAATTGGGTGGTTGGGTGAGCAGGCAGGCAGGCGGGCGGGTGGGATACAAGATCAGTACACAGGCAAGGACTGTATTCACTAGGAATAAAAAACAGTTGCACAGTCTAAACAGATAAGCCACAAATATTGTTTTATCAGAAGTGCAGAAACAGCTGAAAATTAGCAACTTATCTTTTGTAGTCTCAGCATAAAACAGCAGAGGAAGAGCAGAAGGTTTAACTCAGTGTAGGATGTTCATCTGTGGCATGCACTCCTGACGGACAACACTCTTTCTGACTCATGCTCTTCAGATTTATGACCATGCATTCCCCCTCCATTTTGCTCCCCTTTCCCCCATCGTGACAACACAGGGCAGAAAGCTGAATGCCAGTGCCCCTGGCTTCACCCATCATAATGCTCTTGAACGAATGGCCTGTATACATTATTCCAAAAATGTCTGGGTATGCTGTTTGATCCTTCAAAGCACTGCAGACTGCTGGAATTCAGCCACACTACCGTACTGTGACAAAGGAATGCTGAAGAAGACATTCTACTTAACCAACACTGGTGTCAGCAATACTCTCCAATTCAAAGAGAAAGCACACAATGGGAAAACCCCATCTGCACTTCACTTAAGGTGTGAAATATTATTGCATAATGTCACGGCTGTATAGGAAGAACACAGAGGATCCTCCCTCATGTATTGCAGATGACACAGTCCATCCCCATTTGCCAGATGCAATGCAAGATACAAAGCACGGGTATTGCTAATGCTGCCTGGGTGTTACATCTGTTTTGGGACCTCTCCCAGACTGTTACCCCTGTTTTATTACAAAAAGGCAAGACATGGTGGAGCACACCAGAAACATTTCTTTACGGAGTACATCTACTCATCAACGAACACAATCTTAGCACCTGGCCCAGTGGCACAATGGTTAACGCATCTGACTATGGATAAGATGACTGTAGGTTTGACTCCTACCTGGCTTGGTTGACACATTTTTACAGCTGTTGTTTTGAGCATCGTCCACTCCTCCTTTCAGATGCACAAAACAAATGCTTCTGCCAACAGCAATAGGGTGGGCAGGTGAGATACAAGATCAGAACACAGGCAAGGACTGAATTCACTAGGCCTAAAAAATAGTTGCACAGACTAAACAGATATGCCACAAATACTGTTTTATCAGAAGTGCAGAAACAATTGAAAATTAGCAACTTATCTTTTGTAATCTCTCAGCATAAAACAGCAGAGCAAGAGCAGAAGGCCTAACTCACTGTAGGATGTTCATCTGTAGCATGCACTCCTGACTGATGACACTCTTTCTGACCAATGCTCTTCGGGTTTATGACCATGCATTCCCCCTCCATTTTGCTCCCCTCTCCCCTGTCGTGACAACACAGGGCAGAAGGCTGAACACCAGTGCCCCTAGCATCACCCAACATAATGCTCTTGAGCGAATGGTCTGTGTAAACCTTTCCAAAAATGTCTGCATATGCTGTGCCAGCCTTCACAGCTCCACAGACTGCTGGAATACAGCTGCACTACCGTACAGTGACAAAGGAATGCTGAAGAAGACATTCTACCTAACCGACACTGGTGTCAGCAATACTCTCCCATCCAAAGAGAAAGCACACAATGGGAAAACCCGGTCTGCACTTCACGTAATGTGTGAAATATTACTGCATAATGTCACAGTTGTATAGGAAGAACACAGACGATGCAGCCTCATATATTGCAGATGACACAGTTCATCCCCATTTGCCGACACTAGGCAAGATACAAAGCATGGGTATTGCTAATGCTGCCTGGGTGTTGCATCTTTTTTGGTACCTCTCCTGGACTCTTACCCCTGTTTTATCACAAAAAGGCAAGACATAGTGGAACACACCAGAAACATTGTTTCTTTAGCTAGTACATCTACTCATCAAGGAGCATAACTTCAACACCCGGGCCAGTGGCGCAATGGATAACATGTCTGACTACAGATCAGAAGACTGTAAATTTGACTCCTGGCTTGGTTGACACATTTTTACAATTGTTGTTTTCAGCATAATCCACTTCTTTTAGATGCACAAAACAAATGCTTCTGCCAACAGCAACTGAGTGGGTGGGAGGGATACAAGATCGGAACACAGGCAAGGACTGAATTCAATAGGCCTAAAAAATAGTTGCACAGTCTAAACAGATATGCCACAAACATTGTTTTATCAGAAGTGCAGAAACAGTTGAAAATTAGCAACTTATCTTTTGTAGTCTCTCAGCATAAAACAGCAGAGCAAGAGCAGAAGGCCTAAATCACTGTAGGATGTTCATCTGTGGCATGCACTCCTGACTAATGACACTCTTTCTGACCCGTGCTCTTCAGGTTTATGACCATGCATTCCCCCTCCATTTTGTCCCCTCTCCCCCGTCATGACAACAAAGGGCAGAAGGCTGAACACCAGTGCCCTAGCATCACCCAATGTAATGCTCTTGAACAAATGGCCTGTGTAAACCTTTCCAAAAATGTTTGCGTATGCTGTGCCAGCCTTCACAGCTCCACAGACTGCTGGAATACAGCCACACTACCGTACAGTGACAAAGGAATGCTGAAGAAGACACTCTACCTAACCGACACTGGTGTCAGCAATACTGTCCCATACAAAGAGAAAACACACAATGGGAAAGCCTGGTCTGCACTTCACTTAAAGGGACACTATCTCGTTTCTAAAATTACATTTCTGCCTCTGACTGAAGCTGAACACTACCACCCACTTAGCTAATCACCTCCCTGTTTGTGACATCAGTTAATAACGTTCTAACAGTCCCACCCACTTTGTGAGATAACAGTACGTCCCTGCCCATATATCCTATTCCCATTGCAGTTTTGTTTTTCCTGTGTAAACTGCAAGACCGTCCCTCTAGTTCCTACATTTTACTACAAGAATGCTCCAAGAGCATTGGTAAAAATACACACTTATTATATTATATATATATATAAATAATATTTTTTTATATTATGACATTGGGAAGAACAGCATACCTCATAAACCTTTAGCACAAGCAATCTGGACAAAAGCTACGATAATGGGGGAAACAACAGCCTAAGTATAAGGATGGATTTTAAATATCGCTATTATAAGCCTCGAAAGTTGCTAGAATAACAGGATTTGTGATAGCATGCATTTTTTCTGATGGATAGGATGTCTGAAAACCATGTTATTATTTAGTGGTTTCAGTCACCCATGATTTGCCATAAAAACTTAAAACATATGTTTAACGGACCAAAAATATGAGGCTAAAATCTGGACAGTGGAGAGGTCTGAGCCCCGGACCAGCCAATCCCAATTAGTCTTTTATGTAATACCAGCTTTTAAAAGCCGGTATTGCATCTGTAGTCAAACCTGAACACCATAGCGCTGTCCGTGGTCTTAACTGTAGCAACTGTTGCTAGTAAACAATTTGCTGCAGTTTAAAGTAAAAACAAAACTTTTTTTTCCTTTTTTTTTTGAAACATGAGGCAAGACTCTGAATATTCTCCAAAAAATCTGGACAGCTGATAGGTCTGCTGTGACATCCCTGGACCAGGACCAGCTGATCTCAGTCAGGTTGTAATGTAATACCAGCTTTTAAAAGCCGGTATAGCATTTGTAGTCAAACCGCAGCACCGTAGCACTGTGTGTGGTGTTAGCTGTAGCAACTGCTGCTTACAAATAGTTTGCTGGAGTTTAAATTAAAAACAAAACTTAAAAAAAAACGTGTTAAGAATCTGAACACTCTCCGAAAATCTAGACAGTTGAGAGGTCTGAGCCCCGGACCAGCTGATTCAGATTAGGCTTTAATGTAATACCAGCTTTTAAAAGCCGGTATTGCATCTGTAGTCAAACCTGAACACCGTAGCACTGTCCGTGTTTGCTGCAGTTTAAAGTAAAATAATTTTTTTAATAAAATGTGAGCGTTGTAGTGATCTGTGAAGTCGGGGTATAAACTGTAGCAACTGTTTGCTACATTTGTAACAAACAAATTGCTACAGTGTAAAGGAGGCAAGATGAGCCTACAAAAATGCTGAAACTACGGCAGAAACAATACAATGTATAAGCTGCAAACACCTTGCGATTGTTAAATGCTCTACTTGAAGTATCTGGTTTGTAAGAATAAAAGGACCAGCAATTTGCAAAAAGATAAATGTTCTAATCAACACATACCCCCGGATTCACAAAAGCTTGCACGGAGTGCAAGAAGAGTGTAGGAGCTCACACCGGCAATATGTCCTCCGTGCAATCCAGGAACAGCTGGCAGGGGCATGCACAAGAGCTGCTAAAGCTAGTCTTGCACGGACAGCATCATGGTATGTAAATTACCTAATTTGCTGGTGAAAGCCATGCAAATGAAGTAAATTTGCAATCCAGCAAACACTGTCTGAGGAAGATTAGTGTTACCTGCAGAAATGTACTCCATTGGTAACAGAGTACATTTCTGCAAATAACTAAACGGAGCTATGACAGCTCCAAATAAAGGATGCATACAGTTGAGGAAGCATGCCAATGGCCAAATATAAGGCCATTGGCGTTGCAAAATATTTAAAAACATAAAAAATGTAACTTTTTTTTCCACGATCTCCGATGTTTAAGCGTAGCGCAGCACTTTAAAAAACAAGAAAATAATTTAAAAAAGCAATAAAATAGGCATTTTCACTAAAAAGCTTATTCTGCCATGCAGGTGAATGGCAGGCTGAATACAACATGGCTACTGACTAGTGGTTGCTAAGGGGGGGAAGCTCAGTGTGAGAGATGCAACCATGCATTACTAGGCAATCCTATGCAAATGAGGAGAAGGATAGTGAATCCCAGTTTTTCCCAGCATGTGAGGCATGCCCCAAGAGTGTAAGATTAGGAGTAGGTGAGTAGAAGACTAGAATATAGATGACATCATGAGGGGGTGTGACAGTCAGGCTGTAAGCTAATTGGAGCACAGTGGCTCGTGTTTGCCCTGAGTTGCTCAGGATTGCAAAGAGACTTGTCTACAGTTGTCCTATTTGAAAACCTCAAACCCAAGGTGCACACTGTTAAAAGATAGGAAACTCCTTGCAAACATGCACACAGCGTGTGTGCATGTTTGTGCTTGTTTGCACAGCGCTGACCCGGGCGGAAACAGAAAGGCAAAAGGAAGGAAAAGAAGTAGTAGGAAGTTAACCAAGGAGAACTAGCAGAGCTGCCAGGTGAAATATATCAGAATCAGCCAATTACACAGGCAGCAGACTAGCCCAGCCCAGCCCTTTAAACTCTTCAAACACCATTCCCCCCTGTTTTTTTCTCAAGAACTCTGCAACACTGCAGTATACAAAGAGGGAAAGCTTAAAAAGCTTAAGTTAGACAAAATGTTAGGGGCTGCTCTTGCTATCATAAACCAACATGTGCAAGGTGCTGAGGGTGGTGATGTTGTGAATGCTGCTGAGAAACTCACAGTCAGGAGACGGAGAAGAATGTACAGACCCAGGGTAACCTACCAGGGGCTACATAAGCTGGAGATAGTGGAGCACTATAAGGTGGACAGAGACCTCCTACAGCAAATTGTTGAGCTGTACCAGCCACGCTTCACACACAGAACCAACAGAGGGGAACCCATCCCAGTGGATACCAAGGTATGTGTTGGCCTAAGAATACTAGCTACAGGTACCTTCCAAAGACCAACTGGTGATATGATGGGGATTTTATAGGCATCAGCACCCGGGTACTCCACCAGTTCCTGGATGCCATGTCAGCACATGTCGGTGACCACATATATTTCCACAATTCCCGTGAGGCATTGGCCAGCAATATGCATCTTTCCACCAAATAGCAGAATACCCTGAGGTAGTGGGTGCAATAGACTGCATGCATATATGCATCAAAGCACCACCCAGTGAGCGGGGTAGAGTCTACATCAACTGCAAGGGCTTCCCCTCCATCAACTGCCAGTTCGTGTGCGATGGCCAGGGCATAATAATGAATGTGTGTGCTGGATGCCCTGGAAGCTATCACGATTCCCACAATTGGCATCTGACCCAGCTGTACCAGTTATTTGCCAATGGGGACATTCCCTACAGTCACCTAGTAGGGGATGCTGGATGCACACTGGAGCCATGGCTGATGACACCCATCAGAAATGCACACACACCTGAACAAGAACTCCATAATGAGGCACACGCACAAACAAGAATCATAACTGAGCGTGCGTTTGGGATGCTCAAGTCACGGTTCTGGTGCCTGGACACATCTGGTGGAGCCTTGCAGTACTCACCAACTACATGCACCCAAATTGTTATGGTATGTGCCATGCTACACAATATGATCCTGTGGAAACAGCTGCAGCAGGAACAGCATGGGGCAGGGCCAAACAGCTCCCCACCATTGCCAAGGCCTGCACAGGCACAGCGTCACTCAGAGGAGGAACAACCTCAGCCTGCCCCAGTAGGCAGAAGGAGGCATACCCAATATGCCCTGGCTTTGGCAAAGAGGCAACGCATATCACATACACTGACTCAGTAGGAACCCTGGAAATTACACCTCTCTCTGACTCGCACATACAGTAAAAGGGATGCCTAACTTGACACTACCTGTTTTCAAACATGTATAGGGAGTGAAACATATAGCATGTCGTGTTAATGCGTACCTCTGTAGTATCATAACATAATTAGGTAGGGGTTTGAATCCTGCAGAGAGAGAGAGAGAGAGAGAGAGTGTGTGTGTGTGTGTGTGTGTGTGTGTGTGTGTGTGTGTGTGTGTGTGTGTGTGTGTGTGTGTGTGTGTGTGTGTGTGTGTGTGTGTGTTTTCCTGTGAGAGGAGTGACCTTTCACCAAAAAATGTATAGTCATACCCTTTGGGAAAAACAAAGTACCCACAAATTACCACATAGGTGGTAATCCATTAAGTACAGAAGAAGTAATCAGGGACCTAGGGACCCAAGTTGACAGTAACCTCTCATTTGACACTCACATTCCAAGGTGGTTAGGAAGACCTTCTATATTACCCACCTTATCATGAAAGGATTCACATCTAGATCAAGAGAGGTCATTGTGCCCCTATACTCTTCCCTTATCAGGCCCATAATTGACTACAATGCCCCATTTGGGATGTACCTTACCTGACACCTGCAGCAGTTAGAAAGACCCCAAAGGTACCTCACCAAGAGGATCAAGGGTCTCAAACATATGTCATATGCTGCTCGGCTGAAGAAACTCCAGCTCTATTCAGTCGCATACCGCCTACTCAGAGGCGATCTATGCCTGACGTACAAGGCCATGTCCAATCCGGAATTAATGGACATGCTCCACCTCAGAAAATCCAAATCCACCAGAGCCACGAGAGCAAGAGATTTGACCCTCAACACAGAAATAAATAGGATGTTCTGGAGGGACAGATTCATAACCCAGAGGCTCCCTACACACTGGAACAGAATCCCAGTCCATGTTAGGCAGAGCCCCTCACTGACTCTCTTCAAGAGAAATCTTGATGAGTGGATGGGAGATCGTAGGTTTACCCCGGGGGTCATCTCTGTGTCACTACTAGACAGAGGCACAGTAAACTAAACCCTAAATGGGCATAGTATTCTCATTCCAAGGGGTGGCGAAAGCCACACACACTCTGGCTAGGCTTATAAATGCCCTAGGGTAGATAGCCTAGTATGAACCTATGAACCTATGAGTGTACAATGTGCATCCGACATAGGCAGCCCTGCAGCACCACCCTAAATACTGGCAAAGACACAACTTAAGTCACTCACACATACCAGTTGGGGGGGTCGCATACCTAACAGTCATAGCCAGCAGGACAGTTGTAGACCAACAATAACACAAACAAATGCTGTATCATGCCCTCTGAAGAGGCCTATGGGTAACCTCCCCCCAGGCCTATGCAGACAGATAACAGCAGGCCAGGCAGTGTGATGTGGGCTGGGTAGGCTATGAAGTCACAAACTAATATGCGTGTAATTGGAAGCTAAGGTCTGTAGTACAGTGGTATGTCTCAAGCCAGTACGATAGGCAACAGTACAGACTGAAATGGAGTACCTGACATAGCAGTGCAGGCCTAGCAAATGTGTATAAGTGTCAGGTGTACCCCTCATCCTATCTACACCCACAGTAACAATCAGGTGTGTGTCCCCGGGTAGAAATGTACAAATAATAGCTGCCCCCCCCCTGTATGTAGAAATGTTGATAAGTCTATGCAAATTGACTCATGGAAGCCCTGCAGGCACAGTGTGCTTCCTGTCGATGTACAACTCAAAGGTGAGCCCTGAAGTAAAAACCAATTTGATTTTTCACACACATATAGTATATATGCCCATAGTGGGCATGCTCACACACTTAAACAAACGAAGCAAATGTCAGTCAACAACATATTAAAAGGTCATACCGGGCATGTTCACACACTTAAACGAAGCAAATGTCAGTCAACAACATACTGAACGGTCATACTAAGCATGCTCACACACTTAGGCCATGACCGAGTACAGCAGTGGGCCACACATATCTGGCAGTTGCAGTTCTTACTCCAGACACATGTCACTATTCACCAATCCTGCCTTGCACACACAGTGATATGAAAACAGACTCTTATAATATATTGGACCCCTGTCATAATCAAACTATGTAATACAAGTACTTAAGTTGTTCAAAGAAAGTTAAAATCCAAAGAAGATCAATAAATCTCTGATCAGTATCAAGAAACAATGAGCACTCCTAACATTATCCAAGCCAAGCTCTGCCAAAATTATTGCCAAAGATTTCATAGAGAACCATGAAGCTTTCTTTAGCTATGTCATAAATATCAATGTAAACTCATATATGTTCTGAGTCAGTGCAAAGTGTAAATGAATACATGTACATGACTGACATTGCAAGCATCTTGTCAGACAGGTTCATACATATTTACCACCCTCTCACTGACAAAAGGGCCCATTACCATACCTGGAGATTGTGAAAACCCAGAAATCACATATACAATGGTTAAACAGCTCTATCCAAACCTAAAAACACGGCGTCTATGGGATGACATGGTGTCCCTGGCTGTGTCATATGTGAACTCCAAAACAAATAGACCCTGCACCTGAACAGTCTGTTGAGACTCACCCTCTGTACAGGATATGAAACTGTTGAATGGGTTACAGCAACATCTGGCACACTCCACAAGTGTTGGTGCACAACAGACCATGGGAACTATTGTCTTATAAGCCTAATAAGCCTGATCTGCAAGGCAATGGAGTCCATCATTACGAAACTCATAAACAGAGCTATTGGGAGCCTACAAACACCCAACCCTACCCATTTTGGTTTGGTCAGGGGCAGATCATGGTCCCTAAACCTGCTAGACAGTTTTCAAGGCAGTTACTCAGGACATACATCAATGAAATGAGCTCCACATGGCCTACATAGACCTTGAAAAGCCCTTTACCAACATCCCACACACATGTCGTATCCACAAAATCAACAACCTGTGCATAAACACGTATGTCATCTGATGGATTGCCAACTGGGGCACATATAGATCCCACAAGGTAAGAATTGTGGTCTCCCTGTTGGACTGTAAGCTGGTAACAACTGCTGTCCCCCATGGCTCAGTCCTGGGACCCCTCTTGTCTGGTGTATACTTTTCAGAAGTACAGTCAAACACACAAGGGCTATGGTTAGCAAAGTTTGTGGATGACTGCAAAAAGGTTGTCATAATTGATGTTTGGGACAACAGAGACATCCTTAAAAAGGGTCTCAGTCAGACAGATGTGGTGTCAAAATTATGGCCTCAAGCTACAGTCATACAAATACCACATGGGTGCCAACACCTTAAATATGGAGGTAATGATAAGGGATCTATGGACACATGTGGATAGTCATCTCTACTTTCAGAAACACATTCACAAAGTGGTTAGAAAATCATGCTATGTGTCTCCACAAATTGCCAAAGTTTTTGCATGTAGGTCAAAGGAGGTTCCCTCTACTCATCAGTCATCAGACCCATCAGAGAGTACCACGACACACTTGCGATGAATCTGACTAGGCACCTTCAGTAGCTGGAAAGACCACTGAAGTACCTCAACAAGAGGATTACTGGCCTCAAACAGTTGCCCCATGCAACAAGACTGAAGTAACTCAATCTGTACTCTGTTGCATACAGTCTACTCAGGCGATCTCTGCCCAACATTCAGGTCCATGTCCAATGCAGAACTGATGTACATGCTCTATATGAAGTAAAACCAAGCTCACTGTGCCACATGCTCTAGGGATATAATCATCACAATAAATAGAACATGTTGGAGGGATACATTACTAACTCACAGACTTCCCTTGCTTTGGAACAGGCTCCCAACCTACATTAAGCTGAGACCCTCACTGACACTCTTCCAGAGGAGCCTTGATAAGTGTATGTGAAACTGAACTGTCACACCATGGATCACTTCATCAGCTCTACTACACAGAGGCATAGGTAACTAACCCCAGGTGTGGTGATAACTGCACACTCTGGCCATACTAACATATGCCTTCAGGCAGATAGCCTATTACCTACCTATGTACCTATATATGTAGGGGGAACACAGTATAATAAGCCAAAGATAGATGGGCAGAGATGTGTGTAAGAGGGTGACCATGACAAGGAGCCATCCAGGACTGTCCCACCTAGCACACATCCCAATGGCACAAAAGACATGAGGTGCACATCTCACCCACTGTACATAATAGCCACCAGTATCTGTAAACATTACAGTGTATGTGGTGCATGCGCCTGCTGTACAACATGACTTTACAATGAAGAACACATCTACTATCTGTAGACATGTACCTGTCACATAGGTTCATAGGTATGTAGTAGACTATCTTCACGAAGGCATATATTAGCCTAGGCAAGTTGTGCAGCTTTCACCACCCCATTGGTTAGTCTCCTAAGCCCTAGCTCTAATAGTTAGTACCCTAAGCCCCTTTCTAGTGGGGCTACTGATGTGATCCCTGGCATGAATTGTCTGTTTCCCATCCACTCATCAAGGTTCTTATTGAAGAGTGTCAGCGAGGGGCTCTGTCTTATGTACATTGGGACTCTGTTCCACAGTAAGGCAAGTCTCTGGGATGGTATTCTATCCCACCAGCATGTTGTATTCATTGTTGTGATGAGGTTCATATCCCTGGAGTGTGTAGTGCGACTCAATTTTGTTTTCCTTAGATGGAGCATGTTCAACAGTTATGTGTTGGACATGGCTCTGTATGTTAGGTAGAGTTCGGCTCTGAGTAGGCGGTACGCAACAGAGAACAGATTTAGTTTTTCCAGTTATTTTGCATAACACAACTATTTGAGGCCAGTAATCCTCTTGGTGAGGTACCTCTTTGGTCTCTCCAGCTGCTGGATATGCCTAGACGAGTACATCCAAAATGGTGCATTGTACTCAATGATGGGTCTGATGACTTAAGAGTAGAGGGCCACCACTACCTCTTTTGATCTTGATGCAAACCCTTTGTTGATTACGTGGGCCACATAGGATTTCCTAACTACTTTGGTAACATGGTTGTCAAAGGAAAGATGACTATCTACTTGTGTCCCCAGATCCCTTATTACCTCATCAGTTTTTAGGGGGTAACACCTATGTGGTAGTTTGTGGGTACTTTGTTTTCCCCAAAGGGGATTACTCTGTATTCTTTCACATTGAACTTGAGGCCATGATTCTGACACCACACATCTGTCTCATAGAGTCCCTTCTGGAGAATAGTTGTGTCATCCGGGGAATCTATTATGGCACACACTTACAGTTCCCAGCAAACTTAGTCAACCACAACCCTCCTGTGTTGGCATGTACTTCTGAGAAGTATATACCAAACAGGAGGGGCCCCAGGACTGAACCCTGGGGGACACCAGTTGTTACCGGTTTAGAGTCTGACATGTAGCCAGCAACTTTTAATCTGTGGGATCTATCTGTGAGCCAGTTTGCAATCCATCTTGTGATGTATGGATTTATGGCCAGGTTGGTGAGTTCATCTATGATACCTGACTGAGGAATGGTGTCAAAGGTCTTAGCAAGGTATAGGTAGGCTGTGTGGAGCTCCTTTCAATCATCTGTAGCCTGGGTAACTGTCTCAACGAAATCCACCCAGTTCAGGAGGCATGATCTGCCTTTGACGAAGCCAAACTGGGTGTGCTCAACTGTGTGAAGGTTCCCAGTGTCTTTATTGTTGAGTTCCATTATGATTGGCTCCATTACCTTGCAGATCAGACTTGTCGGGCTCATAGAGCGGGAATGTTTAGGGTCTGTTGTGGCACCACCCCTGTGGAGTGGGAAGAACGTTGCTGTGCAAACATTCTATGGGTACATAACTTGTAGACAGGATGTAGAGAGAGGTGTAGGTATCCTTGATGAATATGGATACATCCCCATCCTATGTGCTATGATCCAGGTTCTGATGCCGGAAGGTATGAAATGAGTAGTATCCTGGTAGTGCTGGTGTGCTCTCTGGAGCCTTGAACTAGGTTTCTGTTATTGCACAGATATCAATATTCTCCATACTGAGGAGTGCCTCGAGTGTGTGTGCATTTGGAGGCTGAGACTTCTGGCAATGAGTAGCATTTAGCTCACTTTGTGGTTATTTGTGTTGGTTACAGGGGTTGGTTTGTCCTTTGAGCCTTGCCTAAAAAAGGTAATATGGGGACAGCAAGAGCTTTGGCCAGTATTCAGAAGCATAGGTGTGACGGGTGCAAACCATCTCTAGCGAAGCAACGAGGCTTGTCTATCATGTCATCCCAGGCAGACAGAGACTGGTTCCCCTTTGAATGACACCAGAAGCTCAGCCAATTGTTAAAGTTTATCATCGTTCTGTTATATTGCAGTATCATGTAGGTGAAGGTAAGATGCTACTCAAGGTCACGGTCATACCAGCCTGGGCTACATGATCATAGAGCTACTGCATATCTCTTGTCATGTTGTCCTGGGAGGTATGTCTCAGATCATTCACACTGACATGTACAAAGACCGTGTCATATATGTACCTGTTCTGGAGTGATGTAAGTGCTTGTGTTATGTGGCGGATCATAGCACCTGACAGACAACTGACAGTAACTTTCCCCTTGTCCAGCCTAGTGAGTGGAACATCTGTGTGCCTGACTACGGAGTCACCTATTACTAGTGTGTTGGGTATGTTGTTTTGCCTCAGGGCCTGTTGTGAGGCACACTGCTTTGGTGTATTATGTGTTTCCTGGCGTGTGCTTGGAGGTGTATGTTGCTTGCTTGCCTGCTTAGGAGGACACTTTCTCTTTTTCAGATTAATATTTGTATTCTCCGAGTATGGTAATGTGTATTTATGTGTGTATTTTGCTGGTGCTTATATTGTAGGTCTATGTGAGACTGCTGGTGTTCTGTTTGTATGACCCTACTCCTCTTGACTGTATTGTCCAGTATTGGGTTGACAGAACTTAGCCACCAGTTTGACCCGGTGTGTGCCAGTATGTGGTGCATCAACCCATATATGATATGGTTATGGCCTATGCATACAATCCACTCACAATACACCTAGTATGATAAGCCTGCTGCAGTTAGCAAATGAGAAAAACCCCTTTGGGCAAACTGTCAGCGAGTAATGTCTGTATTGCATCCTGTAACTCCATATTACTTGCTGAAGTGTAAAAAAGTACTTAGTTTGGATTAAGAACCCTGCACTTGCCAACTATGTATGTGTGCGTCTGTTTCTCCCTGGGGAGAGAGCAACCTTTTTGGAGACTACTCACACCCCTTAAAAGTGATATACTCATCTTTGTCAAGTCTGGTGATGTCACAGTCCTACAAATATACCTGTGGAAAGGTAAAATCCCAGTAATGTGTGTAGTGCGTTGTGTAAATGCATACTGCTATAATATCATAATATAGTTAGGTAGGGGTTTGAATCCTGCACTTGCCAAATGTGTGTGTTCCAGATGTGTGACACCATTGATCAATGTGGAGTGGGTTTTGATTTTTACATATCACAATGACAACTGTATGTGCATAACACGTGTAAGGTAGCTGTGGGGCAAAGCCATATACATACGTGACCTCAATTTTTTCATAGGTGGGTAATGTGCTTTCTCCATGAAAGCATCTGTTAGCCTTGCCAGAGCATGCTGGCACTTTCCAGACCTTAGGTTACTTCTGTATGCTTTTGGCAAGCTTAGCCACTGCAGTGATCCCTGGGCTACGTCTTCTGTTTCACATCCACTCATCACAATTTCTATTGAATAGTGTGAGTGAGGGTTTATGCTTGAGGTATATTTGAATCCTGTTCCAAAGCAAGCAAAGATGACTAATCATTATAGGTGTGCAACAACCTCTGTTGATCTGCATGCAAACCCTTTATTGCTTATGTGCTCCACAGAGGGTTTTCCAAAACCCTATGGTAATGTGATTATCAAAGGAGAGATGACTAAACACATGGCTCTATGTATACATTAGTACCTCTTCCACATTTTGGAGGCTACTACCTATGTGGTACTCTGGGGATACTTTGTTTTCTAAAAGTGGATAACTATGCTTTCTTTGGCTTATAGCTTTACAGCATGATTTTGACACCAGGTATCTGTCTTTATGATACTCTTTTGGAGGACGTGTGTGTCATCTGGAGAATAAAGTATAGCCCACAGTATGCATTTTCATCAAACGTGGGCAGACATATCTCTACTGTGTTTGCCTGTACCTAAGAAAACTATATGCCAAACAGGAGTGGTCCTAGGATTGAGTGCAGGTGAATACCACTTGTTACTGGCATAGAATTGTACATGGAGGCTGCAAATGTTACTGTGTGTTCTACATCTGTGCGTCAGTTGTCAATCCATAATCTAACAGTCATTTATGGTCAGTCTGTTGAGGTTATGTATAATACCAAAATGTGGGATGGGTATAAATTGCTGGGTGAGCTATAGCTTGGCTGTGTGGACTTCCCCTCCCTCACATATAGCCTTGTTAACTGGCTTGAAGTCTACTAGGTGTAGGAGCCATGATCTGGCCTTTAGAGAACCTAAGTGGGTATGGTGCAGTGTTTGCAGGTTCATAATGTCTCTGTTAATGAGTTCCATACTGCTGTGCTCCATAGCCTTCCAGATAACATTTGTCTGGCTTATACGGTGAAAGTTTCCAGGATCTGTTGTAGCTCTACCCTTAATCAATTTATGTTAACATTTGCAATGGGGTGTGATGAGGGTGGACAGGATTATGAATAAGTATATTAGAGGGTCAGCCCAGGTTTGAAGTTTAGTAGACCAAGCCAGATAGGCAGGATTATGTTGGTTTATACATGTGCTGAGGAGGGATGCAGAGTATATTGTGAAATAGATGCTAAGGATGAAGCTGCCAGGTAACAGGAAAAGAGGAATGCCTAAAATGAGGTTTATGGATGTGGTGAGAGAGGACATGCAGGTGGATGGTGTGACAGTGCAAAATGCAAGGGGCAGGAAGAAATGGAAACTACTGTGGTGACCCCTAATGGGAGCATCCGAAAGGAGAAGACGACGACGTTGTAGCTCAACCCTTGTGGACTGTGAACATCATTACTGTGCATCATTCCACAAGTATGTAACCTGTATACAGGCTGCATCTGAACAGACTGTTTAGGTGTGTGGTTACTTCATATGTCAGCTTGTGTATGACACAACCAGGGACACTGTCCAGTACCATTGCCACTGTGGTTTGGACTTTGGTCAAGAGATGTTTTAACTAGAGTGTCTGTGAATCATCAGGTTTTACATTCCTCAGGTCTGGAAATGCGGCCTTTGTGTAACAACAGGGTGATGAAATCTGAATTCAAACTGTCTGACATGATATTGGTAATGTCATTCAGATAAGTGTCCTTTGTGACCATTTACATTAACTCTGACCCGATCTGAGATTTTCCCTCTAGATTATAAACAACACTAAAGAAAGCTTTAGTGTTGTGTTTGGAATCCTTGCCAATTTGTATTTTGAAGCTTGCCTTGTATGATTAATGAGGGCTTGTATTTTCCCAATGATACTGACCAGAGAGGTTATCCCTTCTTGGTATGTAACTTTGTTTTGGTACAACTTCACACCTTCTATTATATATTTAGTTTATGGCAGGGGTCCATGAGACTAATGCACTTTTACTGTATAAGTGAGTATTTCTTGTGTTTGTGATAGCACGGTCCATGCAACCCTGTAGGTGAACAGTGTGCAGTACTACAGGATTATGCAGCTGGGACAGTGTTAACCTTAGTAATGCAAACCAATGACAGATAGCAACAACAGCATCACCCACAGCACAGTGTCAACCCGTGTCATACACACACGTGTGTACTCAAGTTCCAAAATGTGTGCAGTACAATGCATAGTGGTCACCAATAGAAACTATGGAGTGTTAACACTGGCCAATACAGGGCATGTCACCCTGCCAATGTGTCCAATATGCATGTACATGCAGACAGTGCACCTCCACCATGTTCACAAATGGACACCTGCAAATCTGTGTTGCACACACCCCACACTTACTGTCCACTGTATAACGCATGCTGATACAACTGCACACATCAGCTAAGTGGCACATGGACAAACAAAACACAATTGGAATAAACACTGGTGAAAACAATACAACATTGCTAATTACAGCTTTAATGCATCATGCCTGCTCAGCTACACCTTCAAGGATATCATTACACTTTACTGCTGACAACATGCTACACATCCAACCATTGCTATACTTTATTAAAGTCACCCTGTGTATCAGCACCATGTTAACCTGTTCCTACATCAATGTTACAGATGACAGGAGGTGGCAAAGGTTTCATCATATACACAAGGTGTGTTGTTGGTTTGCCAGAGGCCTACACTGAGCCATACAATCAACTTGTGTGTGTGATTGTGTGTGTGAGGGCCATGAGTACTGTTATGGGCCAATGTTGATGTCATGTGTGCAGGTATGTGTTTGCCCTAGGTTTCTGGTTTGTGTGTGTGTGTCTGCATGCACACAGTTCCACCATGTGGTTGCCATATACAGGGATTTGTAAGACAGCTACAGACTGTACCTGGCAGGCTTTACAGATCACTGTCTCTGGCCACGGATACGGAACCTGTGCCTGGCAGGGGTGCTACAGACAGTATCAGGTACTAATCCAGATTGGGTACTATCATCAGAGGTTGACAAATGTCCACTGGATCCAGGTCCCTGCTGGGACTGGCCAGAGCCACGAGCATGTGGTCTGCTAGGATGGTCTATGAACAGCCCCCCCAACATTGTTGGGGCTGGTACTGGCACTACGGGAGCGGCTGCGACTTGCTGGATATCCATGGTGACCTCTAACTGATGATGTTGCTGGCATATGTGCACGGTGACATCTCAACCATCCTGCACTGTCCTGACACATGGACATGACATTGTGGAGGACATCCAATGTCTCACCCCATCTATCAATGACCTCAGTGTAGTTACGTATGGCACCTGCTAGGTCACAGATACTGTCATTTACAGAGGTGTAATGAGTCCTCTGTGCCCTTAGCCCTTGTCTGGTGTACCACTCCATTCATGTCTGTGCCTCCATGGCAGCCTGGAACATGCATGTGGTAGAAAGAGGTGTGGCACGTCTCCCAGGGGCATGATGACCAGCAGTGCTCTGACGAGAACCCCTGAGCATCTGCCTGTGTGGTACCATTCCAGACATCTGGCTATGGCTGCTGTGTCCTGATACATGTGCCATAGATACCACACTGTCCTGGCCAGTGCCAACAGTATACTGTCCCTCAGCTAAGGGCAATGGTGATGATGGATGTACAGGCAGTATGACTGTGTACATGGATGGGGTGGAGACTTGTGTACTGTCAATTGGTGGCCCAGCAACAGACCCTGACAAACCTGCCTGTGCCTCAACATACCTATCCTCATGATCACTGTCTGTCTCAGTGACATCAGGTTTGCTGCTGTACTGAACCAGCCCCACCTCACCACCTGTGAGAGGAAAACAGGAAACACACTTTAAGACCTGAACATGACTTCAGACCACATGCACACATACAAACCTACACTCCTTCCGAAAGCAGACAAACATAACACCAGCAATCACAGAACATACACAATAGCAGGTGATGGTGGAGTACAGTATCATAAGCAAAACAGTTATATCACACCTGTCAGCATGCAGGGCATGTGTTGCTCAACAGCATGCAATGCAAGTGTAGTCAATCCTTGTTACTAACAGTATACATGGCTTTGATGCATGTGTTTTGTTATTAGGTGATGGCCCTCCCCCTGGAACACAATACATACATGGACACAACATTGCTGTGCAGGTATTCATAACCCTGTGATGTACTGTGCACCATAACTCACAGGTGTACATACCATTGCTGGATGTGTATCTGTGTGTCAGATAGGTATCCAATGCTGATTACAGCCTCTGTGTCTTTAGCAAATAATTGTGGACACGTGTTAATTGTGGACACATTTTTAGCACAAGCATGATGAGTATTCACACAACATCATCAGTGGTGCATGGATAATTGATAGAATACCATTCGGCCACATACCCAATGTACGGTACTTATGGTGAGTGTAGATCATATTGTGGACATGCCAGTCTCATCCATGACATGGCATGCTAAAACACAACTGCATATTTAAACACTACACATACCCAATATGTGTCATATGACCCAGCCACTAAATAGCATCACAAGACATATGTGTCAGTTGAGCAAATGGTGATTGGCATGCATACTGTTTAGAGGTGCATATGTGTGCACACATGCATCATTACGGTGTGTAGCAATGGCAGCTATGTGTAGTACTGTGGTTACAATAACTGGATGGGGTATTGTACCATAGGCCATCATCATGAAGCATCAGGTGGTCACTCAAGGCTACAAATGTTTCACAAACCAGTGCAAATCATGCTGTGCCGGAACTGTATTACCTTGGCTAAATTCACCATTTCACAACCAGTTGTTACATGAGTTTGTAAGGAGGCCAATAAGGAGCATTCCTTGACATGAATGTGTAGTGTGTTGCAAAGTGTTTAAATGCCCCAGGATATGCCTCTTCCCATCAGGTATATTCTGTGTAATGTATGGATGAGATTTTGGATACTGGAGTGCGTCTTTACAGAGGGTTTGGGAATGCTTTATGTGTAGCATGCTAAAATGCTCTGTGTATGACATAGATGTGTATGTTATGTGGATGTTGAGTATCAACTGTGCCTATCTAATGGTCACTACAGTCAAGCCACGTTTGTTTGAGATGGTCTGGGTATTGCATGTGTTTGAGGCTGCTAATCACATTAGTGAGATGTGCGTGCTCTTTCACCAAACATGCACAGCATGCATTATGGGTAGGTGTGTTACATGTGTACATGACCTACACCTTAACTATGACATGCACTTTTTATTTCCAATAATAAATGTAGAACACACTCACCAGCATCTGTCCGCTGCCTTAACGTCACCCCAGAGGTACCTACATAGAGATGAGACAGTTTGTCAGTGGCCACAACTGTGGCATTGCTACTGTGTGTTTGCAATCTTACAGTACAACAACAGTTTACATTCACAGGGCTACAGATTATGTTCCAAATGATCAGTATTGCACAACAGGCTCCACATGTTTGAATGACACACTCCACATCTTACATATGCATGATCTACCAATACAGATGACAGTAATATACAGATATGCCATGTTACCTGCATGCTCCATGTGTGCTTGCTGGGTGGCTCCAACCTCCATCATGGTGTATGTCTACTGCTGTTGTTGTTGGGCAGGTGCCACCAGGCTCATGAGCAGCTCCTCCACTCTGGTGAGGGGGGGTGGATGCTACCACCACCCCCTGTTGCAAGCTGTTCCGTACGCACATCAGCGGCACGCTGACGGACATGTCGGAGAAGATCACTGCAGTGGTGGTGTACCTGCTCATATGTGCGGTTATGCAGGCCTACCTTATTGACCCTGCAGACAAGATCTTACCACATTGCAGTACGCTCCTGCTTGTCCTGGCTGGTTCGTGAAAAGAGTAAATGGTAGTGTTGACTCATAATGCTAGTGATGATATCATCTTCAGCCCTACTGTAGCTTGGGTTCCTGTGGTGGGCCATGATCCCTGGAAAACATAAATACAAAAATATGTCTGAGCAAGTCATATGGCACATTTAACATTATACAGTACAGATATCACTGAACTGCCATATATATATATATATATATATATATATATATATATATATATATATATATATATATACTTACATACATAATACAATATGTTGTACCTGAGCACAGATTACAATAATTACACACATACATCTACATGTTGGAGTACATTTTCTGTAGTGTTGTGTGATTGTACTGGATGTTATGTTTGTGAATACATAAATGATATGCATATCTGAGATGGCTTAATGGCAAATCAAGTATGCTGTGATGTGAATGGTTGTGTGTTTTTTCCCAGTAAATGCTTTTTATTTTGTTACTAGCCAAAACAAAGGTCAGGGGCTACAGATGGAATAAGGCACATTTCAGCATTTGCAAGTGGGTTTTCAGAAGGGTAAGCACAGCTTATGGAAGTTTAGCAACCTATAAGCTAACCGAGAGTGAAACACTGTAGCTACCACTTATCACTGCTCACCCCACAACTGCTTGAAAGTGCCTTGCTCACTCTCTGTCCAATGAACCATATACTGCACAGCAACAAAATAAAATCACTATATAAGACTATACAAGAGTACCTGGCACACTGTATGTAACACGATTCACCACCTAGCCACAGCAGATATACATCAAGCTGATGTGTAAAGAAATATATCATCCATCACAATCAATGTAAGTTCCAGTAAATGTATTAATATTATACCAAACTTCTTAATGCCAAACCCGTGGCCAAAATATGTGCACAATTGGGAATATAGGTCACATACTGCTGTAGTACACTATGAATGTTGCTAGATACACAGTTATATGTATTACCACACATATGTCAAAGGACATGTTACAGACATACCCACACACACACGTTAGACATAATTACAGGACACAAAGGTATGACAACCCAGATAAGCTTTCAGTGTGTACCATACAGTACTGTGTGTCAGTACTTACACAACCTTAATCTTGAGAAATGTAATCTGTGATCAATACAGGGACCACACAAAACAGTAGATGCAAGCAATGTGGACATACACCATACTTTGCTGTACAGGCCCAGAACTTCAATTAGTACTACAGTACACACAGGATTTGCATTCAACATCGGTACCAATCAATAATCATAGATGTAGTGCTTTAGCCTCCAATGACAAATCCTAGTTAAAACCAAGGGACTTAATCACACTGTATGCAATAGCACTTGTTCTGCTTAGACACAGAATACACAGCTTTTGCTAGGATCAAAGCAAGGACCCAGAATACCATAACATAAACAGTTTCCCAGTAAGCTATCCCACAGATGCATATCTTTGACGTATTCACAAACATATTGACCATCACAGTCAGTCAACAGTACAGAGAATCTACTGCAACAAGTAGATGTATGAGAATATATATATATATATATATATATATATATATATATATATATATATATATACATCCATTTATCTACATATGGATATATATATATATATATATATATATATATATATATATATATATATATATAGGCACATGTACATTTCACCTTTCATAGTGAGAATATCAATTATACAAAGGATGTAAAATGTACAGTAATGAAATAACATCGCACAGTCTTGGGATGAATGCATTGAAGGTGTTCACAGCCCAGGTAGCTTTAACAGGCCTTACTGGCTTCAACATTGCAAACTGAATGAACCACCCACAGTGTTTAACCACCACATGTCATATACCAGCACTGTATGCTGTCTTCTTTGTCACACACTAAAACCTACATACAAATATGCGCATACTAACCTTCAACATATATATCCTCTTTGCAAACATTCGCAATATGTCCCCTGTTCTATGCACATATACAGATGTGAATATATATGACACATACATATTTCTTTGTATGTGTGTGGCATACACACACATGGTCCACACTGTTGTAAGTCCCTGGACCTCACAGCTGAACTGTTGGGCCTTGCTGCAACACAAACAGGTGTCACATATGAACACAGACTAACATTAGGGGGTATATATGGCAACAGATGCTAGATAAGCATACTAGACTGCTACGGCACTTGCCAATGCTAAGCTACACTTTAATATGACTATCATGCATGTGTTGTTCTGTCACATCCATGTTTATATAATGTCAGCGCTAATCCCCCCAACAGCCATTGGCCACACTACTGTACAGAACACAGATAACATGAATCAGATCTTTGACATTTAATGCTGAGCTACACATTTCACAGGTATATCCCACTGCCCACAGGTACACACAGTATTGTCCATAGCAGTAGTTAAGCAGACCATCTGTGCAGAAAGAAGTACTGCTGTCACATATGGATGTTTCACATTATGTAGACTATTCTTCAATAACATCTACTACATGCCAGTAAATACATATGTCACATACATTTCTTTTGTATAATTTGATAATATTTATTTTTCCTTTTCTCTCTCTCTCTCTCTCTCTGTCAGTCCCTGCAATAGAGTGAGTGAGTTTGTTGGCATAGATTGCAGCCTGCTTTTGTAGGAATTGCACATGAGCATGTGATGGCCTCTGCACCAATTAGTGCCCACCATTTGCTAATTGCATGCAGCCTGCTTTGTAGTAATTGAAGAAATCACTGTCATAGCAACCCAGTACTATAAATTGCTGACTCATGTAGGCGTGGCCCTTTCAGCTTTCCAAGATGGAGATCATCCTTGTTTGGTGTGGACATCATTGTTTAAGACAGAAGGTTGTGATAGTTCTTATATCAGAAGCCAGGGGTGTAGCCAGAGATTTACATTTTGTACTCAGACCTAATGTTGCTGCTTCCAGTACCCACTTGTCAGTGTAGAAATGTACTCACCCCTCAAAATGCTACCCCAAGATACATGGAAAGTTGTACTTCCTTTTCAACTGTTATAATTAACTGCCATACAAAGCTAGTTATAGAGATGTATTCCTTTGGCACAAGAATTGTTTGTAAACTGCTATACTGTGAATATTCATTTACACAGTTCTAAACAGTTTGTGCTTTTTTAGTGTTGACATTAGCACAATCTGCTCAAAAACTGGACACATTTCAGTACTGTGAGTATGCTTACCTACATCCTTGGTAGACCCTGTACACACAGGTATATTCTACATTTGGGTAGGGTTGCAGAAGTACAGAGAGCGTAAGTAGTATTGTGTGGATTTTATCTTCCTGGACTTACAGGGTTGCTGTGTACATGTTAGTTTATCAAGGCAGGTAGTCTGTCTGTGTAACTCCCAACTGTGGACCTATCCACATGATAGCCAGAGAATAGCCTGTTACTTTTTGTCTGTGCACCACACAGGTCTTTTCAGCAATAGAGCAATGGCATTCTTACAGTTGGTTGCTACCATTACATGGCTATATCCATTTGTATTTCAGTGTTTTATTCCTACATAAGGGTATGTTTCCAAAAGTCCTTCCAAAGCTATTTGCATAGTATGTAACAGCAGAAGGGCTAATATGCCTCTGTGTTTCTGCCTCTGCCAAACCTCTCAACCAATCAGGTACAAATTTGAACAGAATCAGGGAAAAGTCAAGGAATACTCAGGGACACTTTTAAAATATTAGTGATATTAAGTTGAAACATTGAGAGAATCAGAGCATATGAATTAATACACCTTTTCTGAAGTAAAAGAAGTGTATAACTCTTAATTATTGTCATTATTCATTAAGTGTAATTCACCACCTTTCTGCCCAAAGTCACTAGTTTTAGGAGGGATTCAGAGGGACAGAGCTAAAAATTGGGTCAAAATCAGGGACGGCCCTGAAAATTAGGGGCAGTTGAGAGGTATGGCCTCTGCCCTAAACAGATATGTCATTGTTTGTCCTGCTGTGATACTGTGTGGGGTTGTAAGGTGATGGTGTAACATTATTTCCTGCTAAAATGGCTGCTTCTCTTATCACAGTCATGTAATGTAATCCCACAACAGCTGGTGGTCAACATCCACAGAACAAGTTGTGTGGTATGGTATTTCGAATTTTCCTTTACATTCACTCATTCTGATGCATGATATAATAATTTAATCACCAACTTGATGTATATCTACTGTTGCTTAGTGGTACTTCATGTTGTGTAGTGTGTGCAAGGTCCGGGGTTCGAGATTTACAGAGGTGTTTTACTTTGTTCCTAAGCAGAACAAGGGCCCTCACATACAGAGTAACTAAGGCACTTTTAAGCAGTTGTAAGCGGGTTTGTGTGGGTTTGCACAATGCCTCACATTGCTTAGACAAGCGCAAACCCGCTCACTACTGCTTAATGTTGCTTACTCCCGCGCTAATTTCTTTGAAAGAAAAGAAAAATGGGGAGATAGGTAAGTGGTGAAAAAGGAGTACAAAGAGGGAAAGACAGTATGGAAAATAGCTCGGGATGTGCAGGACGGGTGTAGGGAAGGTCCATAGCTGCCCATTTCTTCAACAGCAACAGCTGTGCATATGCAATAAATTTGGAGGTAGATATGAACCCTTCAACCCTTGAGAGAGGGGTGAGGACAACAAAGTATGTTGTAATGCCAATTAAACTACATTTCATGTGTCCAGTGGACATGTGTGCAAAATGGGCAGCTATGTATGGGGCATAATTTTTTTTTGGGAGCAGATTGCCCTTTTTTTTTTTCAGGTGAGAGTGGAATGTGATGTAAGGGAAGTAGGTATATTTGGGGAGGTAGGTTGGGGAGGTAAACAGACAAGACAAACAAGATGCATACAGGGGTGGTATATGACACATGTGGTAGGTGAACACCTTTGACGGGGAGGGATGTTTGCAAATCGCAAGCCCATGAGCCCCCAGATGGAAACAGTGAGACTGAGGTCCCCACACATGGACAGTCACCACTGCACTTTCACGGCCCAGAAGGTAGCTGTACTGGGGGCTGTGTAGGAGGGGCAGACTGACCTGGGAGTTGTGCCACTTGAGCATCAAGCTGGCGTAGAGATTCTGCAACAGAACGTTCAATCTCTCTACGCACCACAGCCCGGACCATATGAAGGGTGATAGATGCCTCTCTGCCCACGCTTGCACGGGGGGTGCCGAGCCCCATCCCCTGCAGCGCTTCTACCCTAAGGTGGCACAGGGCCAGTGGAGGAGGAAGTCCCAGGCTGGGCACCAGATCTGCTGGTGCCAGGTGCCATGGCCAGCTGAGGTGGGACAGGTGGGTCCGCTGGGACCGGCCTTCCCATACGAATTATGTTTTGGAGAGTTTAATAAAGATATGGGTTAGTAACAGTCAACAGCATTCCCAATTAGTTATAACAGCATCCAGAAGTATTCCCATTAAACCAACACACCAGATTTTCAACAGTTAAAAAGCAAGCATAACACATGCACATATAGAACAATAGTGGACATTACAACAGCATGCAGGTTTAATTGATGGCAACAGGCCACCAATATTGTGGTATTTTAACAGGGCACATGCATAGAAATAAATGCAAATATTTATAAACCAATAGGACATATGTCCCAACAAATGTTTTGAGATTAGACATACTGATTGAGGTGTGGAATTGCATTTTTTATACACATACAGTAAGATGGAAAAAGATAGCTCAATTAACAACTTATATATCCTTCTAGTTTTCATTACATTCCTATTAACTGCAGTTATATGTCCCTTACATGTATTATTACACTACCCAATGTCCTTATATTGTGCAATTGAATTTTGCTAGATCATTATATACATGAGCTGTATCTTAAATAAAAACTCTTCAAGATGCAGATGTTACTGCAACATATTTTGAGAGTTGCTCATACATATTACTGCTAAGATGGAACACTGACAGCTCTACTTTCATATAATTATCTAGATATGCTCAAGTGAAAGTATCAGTTATATGTTAACAGCTCCCTACATTTCTGGCAGCACTCTGACATTTCTGGGGAGCACAATACCAAGCTACTCATGTGCCAGATTAACCTGTACATGCTGGGCATGAACCAACAGTTGAGGGCTGTAAATATGCATAAAAGCTACTGGCACTCCCTTCATCCACGTTATATGGGCCTACCCAAGTGTGGGTTGACACTGCTTAATACAACACTACTATTTGTAGAATGCAACAGTACAACAACATATCAAAGAAAATTACACAGATGCACTCCAGGAATTATATATTTATTAAAGGAGTATTACACCTTTATTTATTGGGTTAAAACACTTTTTGAAGGCTCTCTCATTTATTTTATATAACAGTACATGCAGAATAATTACTAACCTGCCTCATGATGCAGCCTTTGCAACCTATCTTCATGGGCTTGCAGATTCATAGCCCAGTCACCTGCAGCTGGGAAGTAAATGCAGTGATATTGAACCATACCTATCCATAGTATAGACAAGCATGGCAATTCTTAACTACTTAATACAATGGCTACTTACTCAGTACTGGAGCATTAGGCATCCTACGGGATTCCTGGATTCACCGGTCCAGTTCACCCTCCCTACGCCGTTTCAGGCCAGAATAAAGGTGCCTGACCTGCTCACCAGTCCAAGGAACTCCAGTGGCACTGGTGAGATCACAGGCAAGACTGTTCCAGGCCTCCGTTTTATATTGCGTACCCTGGTACTGGCCCTGCAGGAGTCTTTGCTCGTGTTTTTGGACAAGGAGCCAAACCGTAATTTTGGACTCCTGGATGGCCCAGTGTTGTGCTCTAAACCAAGTGCCTTCACCTACACCAGCCATGCTGACTGCAGAAGGAATCTACAAACAGTTATAGCACATATTCCCACCTGTGGAGATTAAATATGCCTCATTTCTCGCACTTATTTGTGATTGGACAGTTTTGAAAAAGCTCAGCTGTGGGCACGCCTGCTTAGCTGATGTTGGCAATGTTTAAAATCCCTTTGATAGATATGTCTCTGTTGAAAGTGCATGTTTGTGAAATGCTATCATGGCTTAGTGGTTAAGTACTGTGACTATAGTGCACAGTATCTTGAGTTCGAGCCCTGTCACTGCCTTTTATTTTCCTGCTGGGCAGAACTGACTGGTTAAGGAACAGTAAAGCAGGTGTGAGCATGTTTACTCGACTTCGCCTGAGTTTGCCCTACATTGAGCTTGTTAGCGCAGTACACAGCTACGCGCAAATGTATTTAAATATGCTCAATACTGGTAAAATGTGGTTAGCAGTGCTTTATATTGCTTAAAATAGGGCACTTGTGCCTCAGGTGGTGCCGCAGGGCTGCCTATGTCAGAAGCACATAGTACACTCCCTACACATGTTTGAAAACAGGTAGTGTCAACTTAGGCATCCCTTTTACTGTATGTGTGAGTCAGAGAGAAGTGTCATTTCTAGGGTTCCTACTGAGTCAGTGTATGTGCTATGCGTTGCCTCTTTGCCAAGGCAAGGGCATACTGGGCATGCCTCCTTTTGCCTACTGGGGCAGGCTCAGGTTGTTCCTCCTCCGAGTCATGCTGTGCCTGTGCAGGCCTTGGCAATGGTGGGTGGATGTCTGGCCCTGCCCCATGCTGTTCCTGCTGCTGCAGTTTCCACATGATCATATTGTGTAGCATGGCACATACCATAACAAGTTGGGTACATGTAGTTGGTGAGTACTGCAAGGCTCCACCAGATGTGTCCAGGCACCGGAACCGTGACTTGAGCATCCCAAACACACGCTCAATTATGTTTCTTGTTTGTGCATGTGCCTCATTATGGAGTTCTTGTTCAGGTGTGTGTGCATTTCTGATGGGTGTCATCAGCCATGGCTCCAGTGCGTATCCAGCATCCCCTACTAGGTGACCGTAGGGAATGTCCCCATTGGCAAATAAGTGGTACAGCTGGGTCAGATGCCAAATGTGGGAATCGTGATAGCTTCCAGGGCATCCAGCACCACACATTCATTATTATGCCCTGGGCATTGCACACAAACTGGCAGTTGATGGATGGGAAGCCCTTGTGGTTGATGTAGACCCTACCTCGCTCACTGGGTGGTGCTTTGATGCATATGTGCGTGCAGTCTACTGCACCCACTACCTCAGGGTATTCTGCTATTTGGTGGAAAAGACGCATATTGCTGGCCAATGCCTCACGGGAATTGGGGAAATATACGTGGTCACTGACATGTTCTGACATGGCATCCAGGAACTGATGAAGTACCCTGGATGCTGATGCCTGTGAAATCCCCATCATATCACCAGTTAGTCTTTGGAAGGTACCTGTAGCTAGTATTCCTAGGCCAACACATACCTTGGTATCCACTGGGATGGGTTCCCCTCTTTTGGTTCTGTGTGTGAAGCGTGGCCGGTACAGCTCAACAATTTGCTGTAGGAGGTCTCTGTCCACCTTATAGTGCTCCACTATCTCCAGCTCATGTAGCCCCTGGTAGGTTACCCTGGGTCTGTACACTCTTCTCCGTCTCCTCACTGTGGGTTGCTCAGCAGCATTCACAACATCACCACCCTCAGCACCTTGCACATGTTGGTTTATGATAGCAAGAGCAGCCCCTAACATTTTGTCTGACTTAAGCTTTTTAAGATTTCCCTCTTTGTATACTGCATTGTTGCAGAGTTCTTGAGAAAAAACAGGGGGGAATGGTGTTTGCAGAGTTTAAAGTGTTGGGCTTGGCTGGGCTAGTCTGCTCTGCTGCCTGTGTAATTGGCTGATTCTGATATATTTCACCTGGCAGCTCTGCTAGTTCTCCTTGGTTAACTTCCTACTACTTCTTTTCCTTCCTTTTGCCTTTCAGTTTCCGCCCAGGGGGGAAGCACCGCGTAAACAAGCGTAAACACGCGCACACGCTGTGTGCATATTTGCAAGGAGTTTCTATCTTTTAACAGTGTGCACCTTTGGTTTGAGGTTTTCAAATAGGACAACTGTAGGCACACCTCTTGCAATCCTGAGCAACTCAGGGCAAACACAAGCAACTGTGCTCCAATTAGCTTACAGCCTGTCTGACACACACCCCCATGATGTCACCTATATGCTAGTCTTCTACTCACCTACTCCTACTCTTACACTCTTGGGACATGCCTCACATGCTGGGGAAAATTGGGATTCATTATCCTTATCCTCATTTGCATAGGATTGCCTAGTAATGCATGGTTACATCTCTCACATTGAGCTTCCCCCCTTAGCAACCACTAGTCAGTGGCCATGTTGTCTTCAGTCTGCCATTCACCTGCATGGCAGAATAAGATTTTTAGTGAAAATGCCTATTTTTGGCTTTTTTAAAATTATTTTCTTGTTTTTATAAGCGCCACACATTTGCGCTATGCTTAAACATCGGAGATCAGGGGGGAAAAAAGTTATTTTTTTATATTTTTAAACATTTTAAAATGCCAATGGCCTTATATTTGGCCATTGGCATGCTTCCTCAACTGTATGCATCCTTTATTTGGAGCTGTCATAGCTCCGTTTAGCTATTTGCAAAAATGTACTCCATTACCAATGGAGAACATTTCTGCAGCTAACACTAATCTTCCACAGACAGGTTAGTGTTTCCTGGATCACAAATTTACCTAATTTGCATGGCTTTCACCAGCAAATGAGGTAATTTGCATACCATGACACTGTCTGTGCAAGAGTAGCTTTAGCAGCTCTCGTGCACGCCCCTGCCGGCTGTTCCTGGATCGTACGGCAGACATATTGCCGGCGTGAGCTCCTACACTCTTCTTGCACTCCGTGCAAGCTTTTGTGAATCCGGGGGACTGTTTTGTTACATTTCCCATTCTATAATTTGCAAGAGAAGGATGCTTCCTTTGAAACTATATCAGCCATTTTATATTTGTTTCATTCTAGACTGGTACCAACATATGTAAGTCTAGCACACAGGCAGCATTGTAATATGAGGATGCCAGTTTTGGATCACAGTTACATAAATCTAGTGTGACTTTAAAAAAACTGCAAATGCCACATGGTTAAATTTGAGCTCTTGGTGAATTTAAGATCATCTTTATAGTTCTTCGAGTGAACTACAGAACCTGGCTTGTGAAGCAGCTGTATCCCAAACCATGCCTGTTTATGTGCCTGAACAGAAAGACTGCATTTGAACAGTGAAAGTACATTAAAGTACATAACTACAATGTAGTCTTATGTCAAATAAAGTAACCAACCATAACAAACTAAACTGCACTTAAACATGGTATGAAAATGAAGCTGTATGTTGTGCTGTGTACCATGGTTGTGCAAAACCATAGTTCTGTGTAAATTACTGCACAGAAGTAATGTCAGACATACATTATATATAGCTGTATGGTGTCCTTTCTAAAGGGCCAAAAAAGAACCTCCATTACTCCAGTTAACAGCACGAGCAGTGTTACTTCTCTTATCTACCCCCCCCCCCCACCAGCCACAGGCACAAAATGTATAGTTAGTACCAGCAGCCTATAGTTACATGCTTTACTTATAGAATTTTAAATAAAATGTATTTTTATTCTACTGCTCATACAGTCTGTCTGTAGCCAATTGTATGGTTATCTGATGTTTTCAGCATAGTAATCCCTATATCCAGTCAGTTGCTTGGTACCTTTGTCCTAACTTTTCAGTTGAAAAAATAGAATGCTTTTGTTTTATCTAGTGCACATTTATAATTCACTGGCGGTGACAATTATCCTACGATGGTCAGTTAGCACAATGAAGACTAAAGCCAGAAAATTCAGTTTTGTGCTCACAATGTAGTACTTTCACATCACTGCATCCGACATTAAGGAAATGTATACAATTTTCCAAATATTGCTTGTGCAAAGGTATTAATCTTTTCCAAATACTGTCCCCTATAGCTATAAAAATGCCTAAATGTACAAGCCTATTTCTAAACAATTTTTGCACAAATCCATGTTACAAACAATAAGTTAAACACTTATAGGCATAGTCTGGCTTCACTGCATTATAAAGTTTCCAAGCGACGTGTAAAAAAAAATATTGTTACCTGAATACAAAGAATACACTTGCCTACATCCTTGGACATATCAAGTTGGTTTAAGTATATATTTTTTTTCTTGCTACTTCTGCAGGGTGAGTTTAAATGCTTTACATTTATGTAATACCATTTTGTCTACAAAGAAAAGTGCATACTTTTTCAATTTCCTGCTCTAATTAAGGCTAAGAGATATGTTTGTTCTCTGTATTACTTTTCACTCCTATCTTCCTTTCTTTTGAGATACTTCTTGTCTTCTTAATATTTGCTTTAAATCCCTGAAATCAGCACTCATGGTAGGTATAACCATTATTATTTATTATTATTATTTCCAGTTTGATAACCAAGGAGGTCCACTGGGCCCAGAGGGCCCGTTTTCAGTGGAGGCCCGGGGAGAAAAGCTCCGCAATGCGTACAGTTAAAACAAACAGAGTTTTACATTTAGGCCTGGGGAGAAAAGCCCCGCATTACAAATATTTCAACAAGCATACAATTATAGATACAATTATAAATGTTATTAGCAAACAAATGAAAAATTCTTATATAAGGAGTTGTATCGTGTTACAAAGTCAACAAAGAAAGAGAGAAAAAAATGGGGAACAAGTTAACAGAGAGAGGGGGTATTGAAGAGCATGGTGCTTATGTAAATGTCATCCCCTCCACCTAAGGCAACACCTAACTAATAAACACACATTCTAGTATGTACAATATTTACAAGGTAATCAATCGTTGGATTCAGAGCAAGGAAGCTGTGGTAGAAAAAGATATAATTATATAAAATAATGAGTATGAGCAAGAGGGACTACATGCATAGGTGAAATTAGGAGGAGTTAGGTGGGAAGAATGCAGTTGCTTTTCCAATTTTGTGAGAGGTGGGAGTGGAGCTGAGATTTGAAGAGTTCAAAGTTTGAAGTGGTTCTAAGCAGGGATGGGAGGGAGTTCCATTTTTTGGCAATAGAATAGGAAAGGAGAAATTGTCCAGGGGGGGGGGGCGTTTTGTTTATATACAGAAAGTAGATTTTGTTGAGCAGATCTAAGGGGTCTGTGTGGGGTGTAGAATGGTAAAATATTAGAAAGAGCAGGGCATACAGTGGGTTTTAAGATTAATTTGTCGGCTGTAGTAAGTTGAAGGAAGTGGAGGTGGTTAGGAAACTCTAGCCAGGTGAGCTTGTGAAGAGATATGCAGTGATGAGAGGAGTGTTTAGATTTGGTTGCGAATTTAGCAATTTTGTTGTAGCACATTTCTAGCTTTGAGGAGGTGGTAATAGATAGATTGGTTAGAAGTGGAGCACTGTACAGTAGTGATGGAAGAAGATAGGTAGAAGCTAGAGTTTGTCTTGTAGATGGAGAGAGAAAGTGAGCGTTTCTATATAACAGGCCTAGCTTGTGGTGGGTTTTTTTTATATTAAGTTGGACATGAGTATCGAATTTCAGGTGTTCATCAATTGTGACCCCTAGAAGTTTAGCAAAGGGGACAACTTCTATAGTGGAGTTGGCATGGCTGAGGATATTGAAGGACTGCTTATCAAGTGTAATAGTTTTAGAGGGAGAGAAAAGAAGGAGTTTGGATTTATTGGCATTGAGTGAGAGATGGTTTTGAAGCATCCAGTGCTCAGTGGTTGAGAAGGCTAATTGGGTTTTAGCCTGGAGTTCAGAAAGATTAGGAGCAGAACAGATTAAAGTAGAGTCATCTGCATATTGCACAATTTGTGTGTTGGGAATGGTGGTGCGAAGATCATTGATAAATATATTAAAGAGCATTGGTCCTAGAATGGACCCTTGGGGAACCACGGTAGGGGTAGGAAGGAAGGTGGAGGTGCCATTTTACGGCCTGGGATCTGTTAGAGAGAACTTTGGAACCAGGTAAGGCAGTTTTGAGATAGACTGAGGTTGGAGAGATGATTTAGAAGGTGGGTATGGGAGATGGTATCAAATGCCTTGGATAGGTCTAGGGCAATGGTGGAAACAATTTCTCCCGAGTCACGAGCAAGGTTTATTTTGTCTAGAAAGGAGAGAAGAGCGGTTATTGTGCTATGGCCAGGACGGAAGCCATGTTGGGTGGGGGTAAGGAGTTGGTTATTGATGAGAAAGGGCATGAGTTGGATATGGATGCATTTTTCAAGGATTTTTGAGATTGGTGAAAGAATGGCTATGGGTTGGAAGTTGGAAATGCTATTGTTTTTGCCTCCTTTGTGGAGTGGCAGGATAAAGGCTGCATGCCACAATTTGGGGACGTAAGATTCCTGCATGGATTTGTTAATGAGAATGCTGATAGGGATGGCAATACTGTCGGCTGCAAGCTTTAAGAAGAGTGAGGGAATATTGTCAGGGGCGCTGGAGCATGGCTTTAGTTTAGAGAGAAGCTTTTTGATGTAGGAGGTCGGGACAGTTTTTAGATAGAAAGTAGGGGGAGAATTAGGGGAGGAGGGTTGAGTAGAGGAAGGGGCGGTTGGATTGTGTGTAGGGGAGGAGATGTGGTTGGGGAAGGTCTTAGTGAGTTCAGCTATAGAGTTTGTGAAAAAGGAGTTGAAGATGGAAGCAATTTCTGTATCAGATTTTTTGTTGTCAAGACAGGGATTACTTTTGGTACCTGGATGCAAAAGAGAGTTTATGGTGTTCCAGAATTGTTTGGGATTTTTAGAGTGGGTAGACTGAAGTTTGATTTAATATGATTTTTTGTCTTTTATAACATGTTTTTTTGGCTAGGTTGCAGAGTTGTTTATATTTTTGGAGGGTAACAGGATGTTTATTTTTTTCGTAAAGTTTCCAGGTTTCGTCTCTTTGTCGCATAAGAGTTTTGGTGTCTTTAGTTAGCCAAGGTGTGGAGTTGGATTTCATTTGTTTAGTTCTGGGTGGGTCTTGAGTGTTTAGGATGCTCAGGAAGGTGGAATTGAAGAAATCTATGGCTTCATCTAGTGGGAGAGTTTTTAGGTTGTCCCAGTTTGTTAGTTTAAGGGTTTTGGAGAATATAGAGGGGTTAAAATTTGTGAGATTACGAGTGTGGGTATATTGGTGTTTGTCGGGGGGAGGAATGGGTAGCTCGGTGAATGATGGTTGGGAGATGATCACTTATAGTGTCAGGTAGTAAGCCAGAGTAAGAGATTTTATTAGGGTGGGAGACTAAGATCCAGTCCAGAGTTGACCCTGGGGGGTTGTTTCTGTTAGGTCTTGTAATACCACTTATTAGTTGAGTGAAGTTTAGGAGATTGATAGATAGGGAGGGATTGTTGCTGTTGATTTTGTTCCAGTCAATGTTCACATCTTAATATATATGTCTCAAGCTTAATGTTAGTTGAGGACCATAGGAGAATGTTTTCTAGAGTGGTAATGTTATTTCCAGGGGGGATACAGATGGCCATAATAAAGATACTTTTATAGTTATTCAGTTTGAGAATTCCTATGACTAGTTCAGCGTTGCAGAACTGAGGAATAGGGTTTTGGTAGGGAGAGATATTCAGTAGGCTAGTATAGATTAAGGTAACTCCTCCTCCTTTTTTATTTTGTTGGTCACACCCGAGTGCTTGAAATCCGGGGTGTAAAAACTCAGAGTCAGAGATGTTAGGTTGTAGCTATGTCTCTGAGACTGCTACAACATCTGGTGTAGTAAGATTTAGTCAAGCATGAAAGGGTGATATTTTGTTTTTTACACTCTGGGTGTTAATGGTAATTAGTTTGAGGAATTTGTGGTTGGTAGTATTTGAATTGATGGAAAGAGAGTGGTTACTATTAGTCACTGGTCCAGGATTGGGGTGAATGTCTCCAGCTAGGATAAGCCAGTTAGACGAAGAGAGAGGCATGAACTTTGGTTTGCAATTTATCATATGTAGGAAGAAATGTATCATTTTTGGAGTAAGGGGTTTTGTAGAGTAGGCTAGATGTTTTAGATTAAAATGGTGAAGTGGATTAGGTTGCACTAGTGAGGGGGAGATGTTATGAAAGTGGGATATGATGAGGTTGGGATGGGGGAGTGGTGGAGGTGTGGGAGGGAAAGAAGGGGGTTAATTTGAAAGAGGAGTAGGAGGTGGCATAGAAGACCGTAGTTAGGAGAAGAATGCTTATAGAAGAGATAAGAAGAGAATGTGGAAGTGGAGGAGACATTTTTAATTAGGGTGGGGCAAGTTAGTAGGAGGCTGCAGGAAGATTGGGGAGTGGTTGAGTGAAGATGGTATAGGAATATAGGTGAGAGTATAGGAGTGTGAGGGATACAGTTAGGGGAGTGATTAGTTAATTGAAGAAGGCTAAGAGGAGGAAGAAGAGAGACTGGATTTGTTTAGGGGAAGGGGAGGAGATATAGTGCAGTATAAAGGTGAGGACACTGGGGGTGGGCAGAATTTGGGGGTAGGGTAGGGAAGCAGAGCGGGGCAGACCCAAAGGACAGACACAGCAGAATGGAGAGAGAAACAATCAGTGAAGTCGGGAGTAAGTATGAAGGAAGGTAAGCAGGGTGGCAGAGTAAGACTAGTGTAGAAGTTTAGTAACAAAGAGAGAGAGGCTGTAGGATGAATATGGACTAGGATATGAGAGTAGAGGAGAGTGACAGACTCGAGGTTATAATTCTATAGGCGAAGAATAAAAAATAGTGAGATGAAGTGTAAGAGACAGGTAAAGACTGCCATCTAGTGGTCAAGAGCTGACATAGCGCAGTGAGGTAACCATAGGAGGAAGGCTGGAGGTAATAGGAAAATCAGGAAGGCTACTAACAGACTAGGATAGCGTAGGTAGGGGGTTCAGAAGAAAGCGAAATGAGGGGGGGTATGGCTGCTGGCTTTTCTGGTAGGTTTACACTACAGACTTAACAAGTTAGACAACAATATAAAATGCATGTTATGGGAGGTAGAACCTTGTTTGACATACTTTCTTTAGTTATCTTGGAGTACAGTTCAAGGAATGCTTTGGTTTCCCGGGATGGAGTAGGACACACAGGGTATGGTAGTCGACAGTAGTTGGTCTTAGAAGTCCAGCAGGGTATGACCAGTCGCAAAAATATTAGGTAGAAGTAGTGATAATAGCTGGGAAAGACAAAATAGAGGGATAAGACTGTAACGAGGAACGCACAGTAAATAACTGGAAAATGTCTAGGCTAGTCAACAACTTAGGAGCAGTGCTGATGCAAAATAAGAGATGTCAACAACAGGAGAAATATATTCTTAAATTAGGCACAATGAATAGAACACTTACTACAACAGTTTGAACAATACAGATTAAAATAAAACATTGCAGTCACAGAGACAAGAACAGTAATCATTAGGTAATAAAGTAGATTACTTTAAGAACATTGCAATTAGGGAGTAAGCATTTCTGAAAATAAATATTAAGAATGCTATTCGTATTAAAGTGAAGCCATGACTCATTTATATAATTTCAAAGCCTAAGGCATAAGCATTAACATCAGGTAAGCACTTATGAAATAAATATTAAAATGCTATTATAATGCTAATAATGTCAGGCAAGCGTATGTGAAATAATTATTAAAATGCTGTTCGTATTAAAGTGAAACCAGGTCCCATTAATGTAATATCAAGGACTGAGACATAAGCATTAGTAACAAGCAAGCACACGAGGCATCATTCCTCCTAACTGCAAGAATAACAGATGCACCAAGGATAAAGCCGAAGGTGGAGTGGGCAAATCTTACAGAATATCTCTGTAATAACTACCGGTAATCCCCATACAGCTACAAATATTGTATATAATTCATATGCTGACTTGAACAGCATTGTTAAATTAACTGTTGTGACCCCCTGTGCACCTTTGGTTTCTTGATTCTAGGTCTAACTTATTGAATATATTCGGTTACATCACTGTATATCTCTGCATATATTACTTTAATAATGCACATGTTACCCTAAACTCAATTACACTGCCACTGTATGAGGACCATCTGCTGCATCTGTAATTGCTGAGATGTTTATCATGTTTCTATGCAACCTTTGTTGACATTAGGACATGCAATTGAATGTTTCTGTATAACTTGATGATTATCTTGTATTTGAATGTTTTAAGTAATTGTGGTTTCTGCTTTCTGGTCCAGTTCACGACTGAAAAGGGTCCTCAGACTAATTCACTTACCTGGTTAAATAACTGGGGTTGCCACCTATCCAGTACTTTTCATGAAGCTATCTAGAAAAAACAATGAGTGTCCAGTAGTCTATATAAAGCACTGTACAACCCCCAATATCCTGTTTAGCAGAACAAATAGTATGCTGGAGTTAGTAAAAATATAACAGTAGACTGATTGACTGACTCACCTGATTGCTTGTTCACTTGCTACATAAATCCTGCTGGTATAACAGTTATCAGAGAATTAAACATATTGCTGCTGTTCATTTCTAATATTGAATAGCAGACAAATGCAATCTTACCCCATACATCGGTCAGTTAACCTCTTGCAAATTAATTCAGGCTGTCATTTCAGGCACTGCCCTGTTTTTCTTAATTCATGCTGCTTAAAGCCACCTTTTTGTAATTATCCTGAGGGGGAAACAACTGTAAAATTTTAAAACTGGTACAGCATACATTTTTTTTTCAAAAACAAAACAGAAATTACAGCCAGCAATGTTAATACCCAACTAAGAGCTTCCTACATTATTGCTAGATAGACCATTGCAATAAATGTTCTTATACCATAACTAGTATATGGTTTCCCTGCTCTAAAACTATATTGATATTGCATTATCTACTTTATTCAAATATCATTTAACAACATCTGTAGATTCAGTTCTCTGTCCCATCACAATGAACACCACTGTACATTACAAAAGGCAAAATTGCTGCCAGTTACTGTTCAAGACATCTTTCTTTTTAATACTTTTGCATTTAAACTTATGCGTGACTGGTACTGTCCTCCCTCAGACAAACTAAAAATTTAATTTCCCCCTACAACCTCCATCCTCAAACTGATAGCACTCTCTATTTCTCTCTCCATAGACCCTTTCCGCAGACACCCCAATCGCAATAAGTTATTGGTGAAAAGAAAAGCTCTATTAAAATAGCCCCAACAAACTGGAATTTATTCCTCCTGATTTAAGAAAAGAAACAAATCAGTTTAAATTCAGGCAAAGCCAAGGAAGTCAGACAAGAGTGAGTTACTGCTTAACTTTAGATACATGATTCTAGCAGTCAATTGAATATACTAACTCATAAATATAGATATATTTCTGTACTGTTAGTATATTGTAAAACTGTGTGAAGTGTCTCACTCTCTATAACTCCATGGCGCTGTTGTCTGGTATATCAATATGCATGTACTTAACTAATTTGTTGCATAGCATGTCAAACATTGTATGGTAGGCTCCTACTATTACCTCCATGTAATGCATTGAGAATCATAAATAACTTCCTTATGCTTGGGGCATGCCCTAAAGCATACCTCTAAACTGTCCAGATTTTCACAGAATGTCCAGAATTTTGCCTCATATTTTTAGTTTGTTCCTCATAAAAATATGTGCTTTTCTGGCAAATCACTGAGGATTGAAGTCAATAAATAATGACATGCATTTCAGTCTCAGACTTTATATCCTTCAAAAAATACACGCTAACACAAAACCTGTTACTCTAGCAACTTTCTAAGTTTATAAGAGCAATATTTAAAAAATGACCCTATTCCTGGGCCTTTGCCAGCCCACCCCACATTTTTGTAGGTTTTGTCCAGATTTCTTTCACCAAGAAGTTGAGAGGTATGGCTGAAAAGTCTTCTGACAAGTTTACCTACCAGTTATCAAATAAGTAAATAAAATTCATAAAACAGGGGAATTTGTAGAATTTATGTGCTTGGTCATCCAGTCTAACAAAGCTTGACATTTTTCTACCAGTTTCCTTTATTGTGTGCTCTACCTTTAAAATCTATTTTTAAACTGCTTAATTAAGGGCACACGATATCTGATTTTGGTCTCCTTGTATAAACCACAAAGATTAAACTGTGTTGACTGAAATCTACAGTAATAATAGCAGTCTAACTCTTGGAATTTCAGCTAATGTAAATTGAACTTCATGGTTTTACTAACTGTAAATTAGTGACCTTGTCCGTGAGGAGTAGTTTGGTATAAGACAAATGCATGCTCTAGTTCTGTCACCATGCTGTACACAGTAAGTCCAAGTTTGATGTATGGCCTTATGTCCCATGGGAGAAACCTACAATGTGTCTTGTTATACACACTGAATCTTATAATGTCAGTGCATAAAGATTCTTGAGTTTCTGTAGACAACATTTAAGTGAAATTAAATTGGCTATGTTGCATATTGACTGTGTTTACAGGAACTGGAGAAAAGAGAGAAGGTGAGTTTTATGTTTTGTTCTTTACCGCTTCTATTTTCTCTAAGGTCGTGTAACCTTGATTTTGTCTATATAGAGATGGGGGGGGGGTGCGGGCTTGCCCCCAGCATTAGGAGATGAAAAAAAAATAATTGAGCATTGTGTCATGTTTAGAGTGTTGCTGTTTTGTGTGTGTGATGTTTTGCTGGACTAAATGTCTTAGCTGAAATTAATCACTTGTCAATTAATTGTCATGTGATAAGTTATAATGAATCTGTCCCACATTTCTAAGACTAGAGTTTGTGCGAATTGACAGGAATCATTATAATCTGACCATTTTATGTATTACCAATTTAGTTATTACACTGAAGCTGGAAGAGGCTCAGATGGATCAGGGACATACACTATTTTGTTAAATGACCCACAATTTTGACACATATATTTGCATTTATTTTCTTTCAGAGATGTCTCATATCAATAAAGGCTTAAAAATGGGACAAATTAACAGTTTAGGAGTAATACCAACAACTATTACAATACCTTTCCATTGTTAATTTTATAATGTATGCATTTACTGAATGTTTTACATTAAGTCGGTATGTATAAAACATTATTACATTATCAGATGGACATGAAAATAAACATTAGTATATAATTTCTTTATTTTTTAATTTGGTCACTGTGCAAACACATGATATTACTTGGGAGTCACAAAGAATTAATATAAATTTTACTTGTTGAACAAATACCTCTACAAGACTGGTTTACTATTACATTAGGGAAGCTCAGATTACTTTCAGTATTTATTTTGTTGAGATGCAAAGTGGAGAAGCTTTAATTATTTGCTAATTGTGATAATGGCTACATTTCACACCTCCAGATTGATTGCTTTCACAACCAAAAAGGTATACAGTAAGAACTTAACCATAAGTGTAATTTACAGACAAAAGCTGTAATATAAAAAACCCTGATTCAGAACTATCTAGGCTTTGTTGGCTGATTACTTCTTTACATAAGCACTGATGGAAAAGAGCAGTAGCCCCCTTAGCAGCCTCCAACCTCACCTATGGTCCAGAGGAAGTCTGCAGGTAATACTGATTATCCATCTCTCTTTTTTTCTGATTCCACCTGGGTTCAGATGCAAATAACAAATACATGAAATAAAGTAAAAGAATAACAGTGACAATAGACTGATTATGTCTGGCACCTAGAACAGAGAAAGGCACAAACGTATCTTTACCTTGGACATTTGTTGAAAAATTAAATATGGCCCTGTACAACAGTCACTAAGATAAAATGATCATACATTTATCACTTGTTAAGCAGTTAAGTGGGCTGGTCAGTGGACCCTTTTTAGCCATAGTTTGGGCCAATGGTAAATACTATGCAGAAATAATATTAACCAATCTTCTAACAATATATTTTACAAGGAGAACTAAAAAAAAAAAAAAAAAAAACATGGTTACATTAATGTTGGCTCCACTTGGTCATCTCCTACTCCAGCAAAAGGGAATGAATAGAACAGGCTGCAGAGGACTAAAAAGGTTAAAAAAAGAAGCCAGTCTTGTGCACTCTTCCCCCTTTGGTCTTCATCAGAAGAGAAGTACTCTACTCAAGGATGAATGGTGCTGCAGTCAGATGAACTAATAAGATGACACCTGAATGGCCAGATCCCCAAACTTTATTGTATTCTGGTCCATCTGTGCTAGTGGGGAAGAATCAGTTATTTATTTTAAACAACTTTATTAAATTATTGCACTTTAAGTTGTAACATGAGTTCACATAAATTAATAGAAAAGAAAACAATCTGTAATAGTTTATATTATTACAGTCATTCAGTATACATATATATTTTCTTAACAATTTTCATTTAGTTCATCATTACATAAATTGACCAGCCCTTGCCTTTACTTAAACCTCACTCCTCCTGTACATTATTCTAAATGTGTTGTTCCCACAGATTCCATTTATTTCTATGATATGCGTATCTTCCCTTTTCTAAACATCCCATCTCAAGTTATTTTATCTCCTTTACAGCACTCAACTTCCATTACAGCTGGTTTAGACTTTGTCTCCTATTTTCTAGTAATTGAGCTCTTGATTGTCAATAGCATTAAACTTAGTAATGCCCTACTATGTCTAGACAATTTAGATCCTATATCCCAGCTCAAAAGAATAATTTCCTTAGTGACTACCAATTTTCCCCCAACATTTATGTCAAAGTAGTATATAGGGAATGTGTAAAATCCACCAACTCATTATATTTTTATTTATTTTACATTTGTTTACTGGGATGGTCCGACTGGGCTAGTAGCCCATTTTCAGCCAAGGCCCGGGAAGAAACGCTCCATTGACAATTATAGTAACACAGACATAACAATTTAGAACAGTAATTACAATGCACACAGTAAAAACATGTTATAAGTCACCAAGTATTAATACAAGCAGAAGTATAGTAAATTAGGTTTATAATAGATGCAGATACAATGTGTACAGATTTTACTGTAGCACCTAGTGTGTTAGGGAGAGACAAGCTTCACTCCTATAACAGAGTAAATATGAGGTGCCAAGTGATCAAAAAGAAGAGAAAGTTAGTAAGAGGTTTGAATGAAGGAAATGTGGACTAAGAGTGAGGGGAGAAGAACTTATCCAAGGGAGATACAGGAACAGAGCCATTTGTTGTTTAGGTGTTCTTTAAGAAGGAGCTTAAATTTGGAGGTATTTGGGGTATTAAGTTTATGCTGGGGAATGCAGTTCCATATTTTTGTGATTTGATTTACGAATAAGGAGTCACCAAAAGAGTTGCTAGATTTGTTAACTTTTAGAACTAGTTTGTTGGTTGAGTGGATGGTACAGGTGCTATTATAAGGTTGAACAAGATTCTTTAGAGCTGGACAGGCATCAGGTTGATGTATGATGTTATGAGCAATTGTAAGTTGGATAAGTGATAACAGGTTTGGTAGCTTGAGTCGGTGTAGCTGTTTCAGGGCTGTGCAATGGTGTGTTCTATTCTGGAGGCCAGCAGCAAAATGGGCTATTTTATGGTAACATATCTTTAGTTTAGACAGTTCAGATTTTCTAAGATTAGTGAAGATGGGGCAGGCATACAGTAATGTGGACAGAAGGTGTGTTCTTGCTATGGCTAGTCAAGTGGAAGGGGTTAGAAATGTTCTGGTCCTATACAGACAGCTGATTTTAATATGCACCTTTTTATAGTAAGGGCTATGTGCTTATTATATTTCAGGGAGCTGTCTACTATGACACCTAGTAACTTTGTGCTATCTACTGCTTTAATTTTAGTGCTTTTGGAGGAGAGGATGTGAAACAGGGTAGTGGGTTCTGTGGATCTATATTAGAGATTGTTTTTGTCAGAGCAAATTTGTTTTTTGGATAGGTTTCATAGTTGACGGTAGTTGTGAAGGGAAACTTTGGGTTTTGCTGATTGATAGTTTAGCCATGCTGTGTGTCTTTGTTTCATTATGTTTATGGTGTCCTTAGTTAGCCATTGAGATGGTATGCATTTGCAAAATACTTTTCTAATAGGGGCTAGAGAGTTTAGGATGCTTAAAAATTAGTTGTTAAAGTATTCAACAGCCTCAGAGGGAAAGGTGTCTTAAGGTTGTGATGTTTTAGGAGGGTATTAAAGGTTTCTATGGAAAAGAGTTTTTTTTAGTATGGATATGCTTATAGATAGTGGTTTTGGTTGAGTGTGTTTTTTTGTCTAATTAGACAGGTGGGAGAACAATCGCTAAGGGAGTCTGGGAGGCAGCCAAGCTGTGAACATAGGTTTTGGTGATTGCAGAGATTCCAGTCTATTATGGAATGTTTATTATTGTGTTTGTCAGTTCTTGTAGGTATGGAGATTAGTTGGGTGAAACCAAAGGGGTTGATATAACTTACTGGATTTGTGGAGGTGCATGTAGACCAGTCAAGATTAAAGTCACCTACGATTAATATTTCCTGACATATACAGCTATGATGAGGAGGTTTCTGCAAAAACAATCAGTAAGTGGGTAGCTTGTATAAGCACTTAGAACTGTGGCGACAGGTTTACAGTACTGTAGTAGTTGCCAGACGTAACTACTACATGTTTTTACTCGCTGCATATCATGTTCAGTTAAAAAGTAAAGTGTATTGAATGAGTGAAATTTAAAGATGTTCAAGCTCTGGCTGAATGTTATTTAGTAGAGGTAAACTTAGAAACTGGGGGAAAGGTAAAAGCTGCAGTCTCTGGTGGTTTTACAAGAGCCCTATTTATATACAGTATGGAAAGTTAAAGTATAATTCAGATAGTTTTATTTCAACATACTTAGGAGTTAATTTTCAGCTTCCTCAGGATGTCCATTCCAGTAAGGTTGTCTTGCTTGCCATAAACAGGATTGTGGGACACTTTGCTGTTATGCTATAGTGTTGTTTATTCCCCAAAACATTTTCAATTTCATCTTTCTTCTCAATAAAATCTCCAGTATTTGCTACTTACCCGAGGAAACATCCTCTGAAGTGTACTTGAGATATAAAAATACCTCAGCCATACCCTAGAGCCATGGCTGATGACCCCCTTCTATTCTATAGTACCCAGACCATGTGTGAAATGGCCTATAATGTAGCACATGCCAAAACATGTAATAAAGTGGAGTAGATATTCAGTCTACTTAAGAGATTGATTGGATTGATTGATTGATTGATTGATTGATTGATTGATTGATTGATTGATTGATTGATTGAGAAAGTCCACTGGGTCAAGCAGAGCCCATTTTCAGTGGAGGTCCGGGGAGAAAAGCTCTACATGAAACAAAAATAGGATATATAGCACATCACAAGGCACACATTTGAGTATATACAGCACAAATGGAGGAAAAAATTCTTAAAACAGTAGTCCATTTAAAATGTATATAAACACCTGATACACACTTAATACAACTAATTACAATGTAGTACAACTATAGATAACATAGTAGTATGGGTGAGTATAAAAAGCTTATGTACACACACTGAATATTTTCATTGTCTAGATGTATCAGAAAGCGCATTGCAATACAGTTCTGAAATATGCAAGTAGTATTTGCACAATATGGTACTACACATACAGTTGGAGTGTCAGATTAATTTGGAAGGACTTTTCATGCCACATGCACCAGCAGTGGAAGAGCAGGGTGGAAACCCATGTGGGGAAAACACAGGAGCAGTATCACAGGTGAGTCAGTGGTAGCAACAATTCACTGCAGCAGTGACAAAGAGGTGGCATCTGGTCCACAGCTTTGGGTAAGGATACAGACAATGCTTAACAAAATAATGCATGCATTATCACTTCCAGAATATACTTATCCACAGAACTTAGGGGGTAGACCCAGCACAGTCATCGTCCTTTACAGAGGTAGTTTAGTGACAGGTGGCTGTAACACTATATTATTGTTAGATTAGGGACCTCCATTTTAAAGTAGTTATTAGGCATTATGCAGATTTCAGTAAATTCATTATAGTACATTTAGGTAGAATAAGGCCTGAAATATGGAGTGAGACATGTATGCATTCAGTTTCAGAGAAAGGGTACCAACACCTTTTCCCAACAGTTCTTGGAATTCATAAATTCCAATGCCGTGGATCAACTAATCCATTGTCCCACCAGGGGCTCCAATATCCTAGACCTGGTCATTACCAACATAGGAGATAGATGCTCCACACCAGTGGTCACCCCCTCATTGGTCAGGTCTGACCATAAGCTAATCACCCTTGACATCCACATCCCATCCCCATGCCCAAGAAGGAAACCTCCGTATAAAAACTTCTCCAAAGCAAACTTCATGCTACTCAAGTCAGAAGTGACAAATGTCATGACACCCATGCAGATGGGAGCTGAAAGTTCGACTGCTGAAACCTACACTAAGGCATTGTATGAGCACATCCATTTATGCATGAATCGTGCCATCCCAAATAGAACCAAGACAATCTCCTCCAAAAAAAGGAAGCCAATCTGGTGGTCCCCTGCCATAAACAAACCATACAAGAGAAGGAAGAAACTGTTGCAGAAGAGAGGAAAATCCCAGGATGCAAAAACTCCCTTACCAGCCTCAGTAAGAAGCGGAGATCCCTCATAAAATCCTCTAAAGCTAGTTACGAAAATAAAATTGACAAAGATTCCAAAGACAATCACAAGGCATTCTATAGTTATGTCAAGAATTTAAATGGCAATGCTCAGATCTGCTCTGAGCTACAACAGAATGGCATTAAATATACTGATCCCAAGGATATTGCCAATATCCTGGCAGATCGATTTAGCACCAACTTCACCCCCCTCTCACCCCCTAAAGGGCCCATCTCAATACCAAAAGACTACCAAATTCCGGTAATCTTGGCCACACAGGTAGAAACCGCACTCTCCAAAGCTAAGAATACAGCATCCATGGGACCAGATGACATCCCGGGCTGTGTACTACATGAACTACAAAATGAACTGGCACCTCACCTAAGTGTCATGTTTAATTATAGCCTCACCTCAGGCTTCATGCACACTGAGTGGTGCACAGCTACAGTTATCCCACTCCACAAGGGGGGAGCCAACTTGGATCCCGGGAACTACCATCTCATCAGTCTGATGAGCCTGTTCTACAACGGCATGGAACTCATTATCATGGAACTTCTAAACAAAGACCTTGGCAACCTTTAAACACTGGACCCCACCACCCAGTTTGGGTTCATGAAGGGCCGATCTTGTCTCAAATCAGTCTCCAGAGCTGTGGACGAGGGTAAGGCAGTCCACACAGCCTATCTGGACCTCGCCAAGGCCTTCAACACCATTCTCCACTCTGGAATCATAGATAAACTTACTAAGCTGGGCATAAATCCCTATGTCACTCGATGGATTGCCAGCTGGCTTACTGACAGAACCCAGAATGTAAAGTAGCCGACTCCAAATCCAGCTCCAGACAAGTGGAGTACCTCAGGGTTCAGTCCTGGGACCGCTCTTGTTTGGCATCTACTTCTCTGAAGTACAGGCCAACACTAAGGGACTCTGGCTAACAAAGTTTGCAGATGACTGCAAATTGAGAGCCATTATTGAATCCCCAAATTATGTGGATATTCTACAAAAGGGCCTTACAGAAACAGATGCTTGGTGCCAGAGCCATGGGCTCAAGCTTAATACCAAGAAATGTATAGTTATCCCCTTTGAGAAAAAACATGTACCCATGAATTACCACATAGGTGGCAGTACACTAAACACCGAAAATGTGTGATGAGAGACTTAGGGACACAGGTGGACAGTGGTCTCACCTTCGATAACCACATCGCCACAACAGTCAGGAAATCCTTCTATGTGGCATCATTAAGGGCTTTTCATCCAGAAAAAAAGAGGTCATTGTCCCACTGTACTCACCCCTCATTAAACCCATTATAGAGTACAACACCCCATTTGGTACATTTGGTATGTACCTCACATGACATCTGCAACAGCTGCAAAGGCTGCAGAAATACCTCACTAAAAGAATCACAGGCCTAAAGCAGATGCCCTATGCTGACCATCTAAAAAAACTCCAGCTATACTCTGTGGCATATCGTCTACTCAGAGGGGATCTCTGCTTAACATACAAGGCCATGTCAAACCCTGAGCTGTTGGACATGCTCCACTTAAAGAAATACCAATCCTTCAGAGCCACATGCTCCAGGGATCTAAACCTTGTTATCACAATGAATAAAACATGCTGGAGGGATAGGTTCCTGACCCAGAGACTCTCCAGACTCTGGAATAGACTGCCCATACATGTCAATCAGAGCTCCTCCTTGGCCTTCTTCAAAAGGAACCTTGATGGTTGGATTGGAGATAGAAAATTCACCCCGGGGATCACGTCAGTTGCCCTGCTAGACAGGGGTCCAGGGAAGTAAATATTGTGGGAAGAAATATCCAGGGATTTGTTATGGCTAGTCTTGTATAGACCCTAGGGCTGATAGCCTAGTACCAACCTATGAACCTATTAGAAAGGAAAGATAATCATGAAATGTGAAGAAAATACAGAAATACAGAATGTTCTTTACTCAAGGGAAAGATGCAGTCTTGCCAGCTACAGAATGTTCGTTAATGGAATGTTAGATTAAGACCAGGCCTGAAAACCAATGTTACCAAGGCTAAGAAGGCATATAAAGCATTACAGGGTTTTGGTATTATTAAATATACTTCAGATACAGTTAGAGAAAGCAGTCAGTTAGTTAGTTTGACCTGATACACAGAAAAGATTAAGCTACGCTATAGGCAGTTAAGCCTGATTACATAAGACAGATCAAATAAAGACAGTTTACATCATTCAGGACAATCAGAAGATATGTGCAGAAAATTTGGATATATTTAGCAGCAATGTTATTATCAGTACTGTTAATGAAGACAGTATTCAGATATTATGAACATCTAATAAATCCTTATTAAATGAACTACAGTGTTCAGAAAATTCATTCTGAAAAGTACACAAGACTTGGCCCATAAAGGAGAGACTGGCACCTGTTCAGCACGAGTTTGGGTAATTAACAGATAAAGACTTTTGTTTCAGTTTCATTTCAGTTGTTTCCAGTTAACTCCAGTACAGTACAGTCTTATCAATTCTTACAATTATAAAAAGAGTTATGGAATTTGTTGGTGGGACACAGTGAAAGGTGACTACAACACTATGAGATGGGGTAGGGTCATGGGAGGTGAACATGACAGCCAGATACACTGGCAGATTGTGGGGAGCCAGATATCATATCTTCCAGTGGTGGGGTCAGGCTGCCATGACATGACAATTGACATCATCTATTATGCTGGCCAGCAGAGTTGGGGCTGAAGCAGTATGTGGCAGAAAAGGGGTAGAATTATCAGACCATGGGCATTTATTCTGATGGTTTACCATGTGCTGATCCTAATAAGCGCCACTGCCCACAGATTGAACGGATAGCAGCCTGTGCACCTACAGGTGGCAGAGAAGGGGTAGAACTATGGGACAGTGTGTGTGTGTGTGTGTGTCTGTGTGGGTATGTGTAGCCTGAAGATTCATCCCAACTGCTTAACTGGAAAAGTGATGTCAGCCATGGCCTAGACAATGCCCAAAGCTGGAAGCAGTGGGCTATATGGGCACAGGTGACAATTAGGTCATCTCTCCAATATTTTAAGTAGTCTGACTTGGGACAGTCTGTGTCAAACCTTTTCACATACTGACCCTCCTACAAGCATGGAAGGCATAGCCTCTGGAGGCAGACTGAAAGGTGGTTGCAATATGTCTCATGGAGGCACCAATGGAAGAAACATTTTCCCTCAGCAATGTTGATTTTTCCCTCTCCATATACTCCATGTCACTGTTCGCTTGCTGTACCTGCGCCTGTGCTACCCCCCAATGAATGATGTATACCAACTCTGAGATTGCACTATAGTGGTAAAAATCCAAAGTACTAAAGCAAAGCGTGAAGGTATTTTTCACTTAGGTAGTTGAGTTTTTCTATTTAAGGGTTGCAATTATTTGTATTTGTTTGTACAAACACTTTTTTCTTGGGCTTATGAATGTTTATGTTTAGTAACAACATTTTAGCTTTATATGCTGTTTTTATGACTGTTTAAAGTTTAAGGTCTTTCTGATTTTTTATATTGTTTTTAATATGTATTTTTGTAATAATAATAACACTATTTTAAAAATTTTCCTTATGTTGGTATTGTGCTGGGGTGCAACAATTAACTGTATTTGAACTTACTCCTTGTTGTTTTTGTTTATATTCATGGCTTCTTTAAACTTTCATACCTAGTCTTAATTGAATGTTATTGATTGTTTAGTTTAAGTATTTATAACAGTAGGGTTTAGTTGGTTTCTTTATCTGATGAAGTGTTTTGCTTTAGGTTGAAAAATGCGGTGATTCAGTTAACGCGTTTTATTTTATTAATTTTTTGCACTTGGTGTTAATAAAAAGCGATTCTTTACTTTACGGACATCTCCGAGTGGTGGTTTCCTGGATGCCTCTGCAGTGACATTTGGTGTTTTTAGAGAAACTGAATTTTACTAAAACTGGCAGAAAAAGTTGACCTAGTCTATCAGTTTATTTTTTTCACACTGAGAGAGCTAAAATTAAGCTGTTGATCAGTAAGCAGCCATCTTGGAAAGTCATATTACCCTATCTTTTAGGTTCATAGGTGTGTACTAGGCCAATGGCCCTGGAGCCTTTACAAGCCTAACCCATAGAAGTGCCCTGGCATCATGCCGCTGTTAGTTCTTGGTGCCTCAATCAAGTTAACCCACTGCAGTAATCCCCGGGGTGAACTTTCTATTTCCCATCCACTTATCAAGATTTCTCTTGAAAAGGGCCAGTGAGGTGCTCTGCTTGACATGTATGTCACGTTTTATGTCAATAAACTTTGATTTTTGTTCCTGAGCTGTCCGGTGCACCGCTTTTCTCATTACAGTGCTTTTCGAGGTTATTAGTGTTTAGTGCACTGTTTGTTCCTTTGACTGTTTATGTATGGGAAGTCTATTACAGAGCATGGGCAGTCTCTGGGTTATGAACCTGTCCTTCCAGCATGTTATGTTGATTGTGGTAATGAGGTTGAGGTCCCTGGAGCGTGTGGTGCGGAGTGATTCAGATTTCTTTAGGTGTAACATTTCTAACAGGGCTGGGTCAGACATGGCTTTGTAAGTCAAGCAGATATCACCTCTTAATAGACGATATGAGACAGAGACAAGCTGGAGTTTTTTGAGTTTGTCCATGTAGGGCATGTGTTTAAAGTATAGGATCCTCTTTGTGAGGTACTTTTGTGGTCTTTCCAGCTGTTACAGGTGTTTAGTGAGGTACATGCCAAATGAGGCATTATACTCAATGACTGGTCTAATGAGGGAAAAGTAGAGAGAGAGATGATGACCTCTCTCTTCCTGGATGCAAAACCCTTGGTAATGAGATGTGCCACATAGAAGGACTTTCAGATCACATTGGCAATGTGGTGATCAAAGGAGAGGTTGCTGTCAACCTGTGTCTCCGGATCTCTTATAACACCTTCAGTGTTCAGTGGGTTACCATCAATGTGGTAATTAGTGGGAACTGAGTTTTTCCCAAAGGGAATGACGACACATCTTTTGGCATTAAGCTTAAGCCATGGTTTTGACACCAGTCATTGGTCTCAGTGAGGCCTTTCTGTAGGATGTCTACATCACTTGGGGAGTTAATAATGGCTCCCAGCTTGCAATCATCGGTGAACTTGGTAAGCCAGAGTCCCTCAGTGTTGGCCTGAACTTCTGAGAAGTAGATGCGAAACAGGAGAGGACCCAGGACTGATCCCTGTGGGATGCTACTCATGACTTGTCGGCAGTCTGACTTGGAGTCTGCTTCTTTCACACTGTGGGTTCTATCTGTGAGCTAATTTTCAACCCACCTAGTGATGTAGGGGTTGATGCCTAGTTTGGTGAGTCTATCAATAATTCCTGAGTGGGGAATGGTATCAAAGGCCTTGGCCAGATCAAGGTAGGCTGTATGAACTGCCTTGCCCTCATCCACAGCTCTGGTGACTGACTTAAAGAAGTCAACCAGGTTGAACAGGCATGATCTACCCTTCACAAAACCAAATTGCATGGGATCCAGAGTTTGGAGATTCCCTATACCCTTGTTAATTAGGCCCATGATGATGCACTCCATAGCCTTGCATATCAGACTCATCAGGCTAATGGGGTGATAATTCCCAAGGTCTGTAGTCTCTTCCCCTTTATGGAGAAGGATGACTGTAGCAGTGCACCATTCTGTAGGGACAAAACCTGAGGTGAGGCTGTGATTAAATAGGGCACACAGGTGTGGTGCCAGTTCACTTTGTAGTTCATGTAGAACACAGCCAGGAATAGTGTCGGGTTCCATGGAAGCTGCATTCTTGGCCTTGGACAATGCAGCTTTAACCTGTGCTGCAGTAATGCTGGGTGCCTGGCAGTCTTCCGGTATTGTGATTGGTCCTTTAGGGGGGTAGAGGGGTAAAGTTAGCACTGAATCTGTCAGCCAGTATGTTGGCAATATCTGTTGGCTCAGTATAGGAGGTACCATTGTGCAGTAACTCAGAGCAAATCTGGGTACTGCCGTGGAGATTCTTGATATAACTGTAGAAGGCTTTATGGTTGGTTTTAGTGTCTGCTGCAATTCTGCCTTTGTAGCTAGCTTTAGAGGTTTTGATGAGGGATCTCAACTTTTTGTTGAGGCTAATAAGGGAGTTTTTTCAGTATTGGAACTTCACCTTTTTCTGCAACAGTTCCTTCCTTCTGTTGTAGAGTTTGTTAATGGCAAGGTTCCACCAGATTGGCTTCCTTCTTTTGGAGGAGAGCATCTTGGTTCTGTTGGATATGGCTAGTTCCATGCATTTATGTACATGTTCGTACAGTGCATTGGTGTATGATTCAGTGGTCATGCACCTATTTTCCATTTGCATGGGTACTGTGAAGTTAGCCACCTCTGTTTTTAGGAGCCCAAGTCAGCTTTGGAGAAGTTTTTCATGGTGGTTACCTTTGCTGGTGGTGTGGGTGAGATGTGGATTTCCATGACAATTATCTTGTGGCTAGATCTAACCAGGGAGGAATTGACTATTGGTGTTGGGCAACGTTTGCCCATGTTAGTAATAACCAGGTCAAGGATGTTGCTTCCTCTAGTGGGGGTAAGAATGAGCTGGTCCAGTGCATTGGAATTAATGAATTCCATGAAGCATTGGGCAAGTGTATTGGTGCATGAGTAGTTTTCCCAGTTGATGGAGGGGTAGTTGAAGTCACCAAGTATGAGAGTGCTGGGTTGGACCCTAATAGTTTCCAGGATGCTTAGGAACATGGAGTGAGAGTCTTGGGACATGGTTGGGGACCTATAGCAGGCTACGACCTGAATCACCATCTTACCCACTGTTAGTTGTACCTGAAATATCTCTGACACATTATGCTGGGCTACTAGTCTGGAGGTGTGGATATTCTTTATGAATATGGAGACGCCATCGCCTTTGGAGCTTCGGTCCATGTTCTGGGGCCGAAATATGTGGAATGAGTTATAGCCTGGTAGCGCAGGGGTGCTTTCTGCTGCTTTAAACCAGGTCTCTATTACAGCACAAATGTCAATGTTCTCCATTTTGAGGAGTGCTTCGAGTGACTGCATCTTGAGATTTAGACTTCTAGCACTGAGCAGCATGCCCCTCAGATTACATTTATTTATAGCTGTTATGGTGGTAATTTGGTCTTTGGAACACCAGCTAAAAAGGCACTATAGGGGTGGAAACAGCCTTAGCCAGTATCCGGAAACCTAGGAGGTGACAGATGCAGGCCATCTCTGGCAAAGCACTGAGGTCTGTCAATCATGTCATCCCAAGCAGACAGATACTGGATTCCCTTAGAATGAAACCAGAAACTTAGCCAATTGTTGAAGTCAATCATTTTCTGCTTGTATTGCGGTATCATTCTGGGTGATGGTAGGATGCTGCTCAGGGCTAGGGTCATACCCACCTGGGCTACATAATCCGAGAACTCCTCCATGTCTCTTTTCATGTAGTCCAGGGAGGTGTGTCTCAGGTCATTCCCACCCACATGGACAATGACAGAGTCATACTTGTACTTGTTGTGTAGTGACATGAGTGCATGTGTTGTGTCGGATCCTGGCACCCAACAGACAGCTGACTGTTACCTTCTCCTTATTCAACCTAGTGAGTGAGACATCAGTGTGCCTCACTATCGAGTCACCTATGATTAGTGTATTGGGCAAGCTGTTTTGCCTTAGGAGCTTAGGTTGAGGGGCACACTGTTTTGAGTGATAATTGAATGAGGTTTCAACTTGATGATTTCCATTTTTAACTGCTGAACTCTTCAACTTGTGTTTCCAATAGAAACTCACTTCCAGTGTGATTTCCATTCGCACATTAGCAGCGATTCAGTGTATGATGTGTTTTCTCTTTTCTCTGCGGTTGTGATTGTAAAGTTACTATACGTAAGTAACCTTTGTGTTATATTTATAATTATGTTATATAACCCCATTCACATAAAACAAAGTTCATCCCTCTCCATTTTTAACAGAAAGTCAGATCTATGGATGGGAAATAGAAAATTTACCCCAGGACTGCCCCTCTACTGTTAATGGACAGATGCAGCTCCTAAATGCTTTAGCCCATACATGGGTCTCCTCAAATTATTTATGATCCCAGTTATTCTCATTATGGGTAATATATACAATTATCAACCTTGGAATTGGTCAGGTCACTCTGTAACCAAATAGGATAGATTACTTGAGCACAAAAATGGAAACTGGCAAGGCTTAAAATGGCCGCAGGGGCATCTAGCCTAGTACTTAACTTATGAACCTGTTTAACTAAGTGAAATATTTCTAAATATGGGTGTGATGGATTACTGTCAAATAAAAGGTGTTGGTGAGGTTTGCTACTTCATATGTCAAGGGGACATCTGGCATATCGCCCATCCAATTTTTTACAAGATTTGGAGACAGCATTGCAATTTTGTTTTAAACCAAGATCAGCAGGAGAGTGCTTCTTTAGTTTTTGTATAATGAAAGCAAGATCCCATCACCTTTTCTCAATTCATTCACATTAGCATCACAAAAGGTCAATAAAAACTACCTGTATTTCATAAGCTTGAGTAGGCACAAACTCAGAACACATGTACTTCAGCTAACGATAATATAAGCAAATGCAATAACAAAAATAACCCCTTTTATCAGGATGGAAAGAAACCCTCCCCTCTTCTTTATTACTCTAATGTCGTTTCACTCTTTCACTGAAAGCCAGTGAGATTGGAGTACCTAATACATACTATGCCAACAACTATCACAGCCATACAAGTTCAGAAATATCATTTAATAAATAATTAATAAATAATATGTTCATCACGAAAATGCTGCTTATTAAGTGAGCTCCAAACCTGAAAAATGCACAAAGCATAACTTACATAGTGAAACTGAGTACGATAGCAAGGTGATTGTCCGCAGAGCTGCCAGGTTGTTCCACATCTCTTCTGTAAAGGGATTCATATGTGGATTGCCAGCTAGTCTGCAGCTAAAAGAGAAGCTAGGAAAAGGACGTTAAAAGGATTAGTACCAACAAAGCTGCATGCTCAGAGAGACCTCAGTGACACTACAAAACAAAAGCTCCCAACTTTGTAGCCAGTTTGCAGTCATGGGTCAGCTACTGTTTTGTTAGAAATTGGACAAAAAAAATTGCTATTAACAAATTCTAAGCCTACCACATCTATGATGCCATACATGCTACATCATTATATACCCACACAATCAAAAGCACCTCACTCATATGTTTCACAAACAATAACGGCACAAGCAAATGACATCATAAGCTGTCATTCTTCAGCAGCTGTGAAATAAGCTCAGGTGATACAAGTGTTTAAGTTTGAAAGTAACTGAGCACATTTTTGTTTCATTTTTGATTCTGTTATATGAAAAGTTTTACTTTTTATTTTTTGTCTTGCTGTCTGCATTAATGTACCTTTTTAAAATGTTTCTTACACAATCTCTATTAATTGCTTGTTTTATGTATTTTCTAATGCATATTATTTTTTTAACCGTAGCAAAGTAATGAAGGTAATTCAGTAAATGTGCATCAAGAGAAGTTAAGAAAATAAATTGTGACCCATACCTGCAGGTCCTGAAACAGTAACATTTAACGTGTGAAAATAGACTTTAAATATACTAATTCCCAGACCATAGCACCTCAGAGTATTTCCCTTACTCACAGCCTCAGGTATTGTGATCTCAGGTTTAGGATATATAAACTGAATGGGATGTCAGGGTGCAGGGGTCTTACCGTCTGAAAAAAAAATACATTTTGTAATTTCCGGAGTTAGAGTTACTGATCTCAACTTTGTTAGAAACAGTTAGGTAAGTACCCCATCTGATTATGGGGTAGCCTGACTGGTCAGTATTACTTCAAACTGTTGTTTCTTGGAAGGCTTGTGTATATATACATGTTTGTTTCCCACTGTACTGGGGTGCTTGTCAAAAAAAGTCAGTTGGTAACACCCTTTAAAAATAATTTTGCTGTCCTACTTCTGTTGTACAACTGCAAGATTGTTATTGTGGTACTGAAAACTAAGAATTAATGTATTCTGCATTAAGTATAACTGCTCACCTCACAGTGTTGTTTTCAGTCTGGATATACAGGTATGGAACTTCCAATTAAGACTGTTCACATCATTCATAATACAGTTATGTAGCCTCGTGGTGAGAAAGTTTCACATCGTTCATACTAAGAAAGTTTCACATCATTTTTTTTTTAATTGTTGCTTCTTTGAAGATTTGTGTACAACTGTTGCTTGTTTATGTCTCACACTACTGGAGCACTTGACAGAACAAATTAGTTTGCAACGTTCTTTAAAAATTACTTTCCTGTTCCACATTCATCCTGCAACATTTTTTTTTATGTGGTACTGAAATGTACTGGAAATGTATCAGGTGGAACAGCTTGTCTCATTGTTGCTTTGTGCCAGTTGTAGGCACATGCAGCTTTTATGCCTAGGTGAGTGACAGTTCAAGGTGTAAAACTACTGTTATGTCTGTTACACTGTATTTTTTCTGCAACACTCCGGTTGTTTAGTACAATTGTCAAACATGCTGCAGTTAACAGAGTAAAACTTTTTTTGGTCATCAGTTGAGTGAAGACCAGCTAATGTTGCACTGAAGAAATTTTATTTTATTTATGCATTTATTTATATATTTATTAAATTTTGAACTTAACTGGGGTAGTGCACTGATCCCATTGGATCCATTTCCATGTGATACAAGAGTTAACCCAGGGATATTAAAACAATAGATATACAATATATATATATATATATATATATATATATATATATATATATATATATATATACATATACATATATATATATATATATATATATACACACACACACACACACACATATATATATATATATATATATATATATATATATATATATATATATATAGTGACTGACAAAACACAATATATTCATGCATTATATACAAAGTGAATATCAAAGTTGGCATGTTGAAAGAATCAGAATGAAAATCAGAGTTTGAGCAAGCTGTGCACATGGAAGTAGGATAAGAAAAGCTTTAAGCTATATGACTATTTGAGTCTAAACCTCTGCTGCAAATTAATGAAAGATTCACATCTGAAATGAATAACCTACAGGTGGACAAAGATTGATCTCTTGGGCTTTGGCTGCCCAAAGTTCAACCACCATAGGAAATCACTGTTGGTAAGTTCTGCCTATAGTGATGCCCTGTTTGGAGGAATTTCCCCCTTCTTTGAGTTGATGCAACCATGGAGTTGGTATAACTTAAAAAGTGCATTTTTTTTCATAGGTTCATACTAGGCTATCTGCCCTGGGGCATTTATAAGCCTAGCCAGAGTGTGTTTGGCTTTTGCCACCCATTTTAAAATTAATTTTGCTATGCTCTTTTTCGAGGTTAGTATACTGTGCCTCTGTCTAACAGTGACACAGAAGTGATACCCGGGGTAAACCTACGATCCCCTATCCACTCATCAAGATTTCTCTTGAAGAGAGTCAATGAGGGACTCTGCCTAACCTGGACTGGGATTTTATTCCAGAGTGAAGGGAGCCTCTGGGTTATGAATCTGTCCCTCCAGCATGTCCTGTTTATTTCAGTGCTGAGGTTCAAGTCTCTCGAGCGTGTAACTCGATGGGATTTGGATTTTCTGAGGTGCAGCATGTCCATTAATTCCGGGTTGGACATGGCTTTATAAGTCAGGCACAGATCGCCTCTGAGCAGGTGGTATGCCACTGAGTAGAGCTGGAGTTTCTTTAACCGGGCAGCATATGGCATCTGTTTGAGCCCTTTGATCCTCTTGGTGAGGTACTTTTGGGGTCTTTCCAGTTGCTGCAGGTGTCTGGTAAGGTACATCCCAAAAGGGGCATTGTACTCAATTATGGGCCTGATGAGGGATGAGTAAAGAGGCACGATGACCTCCCCTGATCTAGATGCGAATCCCTTCATGATTAGGTGGGCTATATAAAAAGTTTTTCTAACCACTTTGGCCACGTGGTTGTCAGATGAGAGATTGCCATCAACTTGGGTCCCCAGGTCCCTAATTACTTCTTCCATACTTAATGGATTACCACCTATGTGGTAATTTGTGGGCACTTTGTTTTTGCCAGAGGGGATGACTGTACACTTTTTGGCATTTAGCTTGAGGCCATGGCTCTGGCACCAGTTGTCTGTTTCTATGAGGCCCTTTTGGAGGATACTTGTGTCGGCTGGAGAGTCGATTATAGTGCCCAGTTTGCAGTCATCTGCGAACTTGGTCAGCCACAGTCCTTCTGTGTTTGCCTGTACCTCCGAGAAATATATACCGAACAGGAGAGGTCCCAGGACTGAGCCTTGTGGGACGCCACTTGTAACTGGCTTGGAGTCTGACATGGCTCCAACAATTCTAACCATGTGGGTTCTGTCCTTGAGCCAGTTTGCAATCCATCTAGTGACATAGGGGTTTATATTTAAGCTGGTGAGCTTATCTATAATGCCCGAGTGGGGTATTGTATCAAAGGCTTTTGCGAGGTCCAGGTAGGCTGTATGGACCACCTTCCCCTCGTCAATGGCCTTAGTGACTGTTTCAAAGAAATCGACCAGGTTTAAGAGGCAGGATCTGCCCTTAACAAAGCCGAACTGGGTAGGATCCAGTGTCTGTAGGACCCCAATATCTTTTTTTATTAGGTCCATGATGATCCTTTCCATAGCTTTGCAGACCAAGCTAGTCAGGCTTATAGGGCGATAGTTTCCAGGATCCGCTGAGGCACCACCTTTGTGGAGAGGCACCACTGTTGCTGTACGCCACTCTTTGGGTACATATCCTGTGGTAAGGCTGAGATTGAACAGTAGTTTTATGTTTGGGTTTAGCTCTTCTTGGAGTTCATGTAGGACACAGCCTGGGACACCGTCTGGTCCCATTGATGCTGTGTTTTTTGCTTTGGGGAGGGCGGCTCTTACCTGAGCATCTGAGATGTCAGGGGGGCAGCACTCTGCTGGGATAGATATTTGCCCTTTTGGTGGGGGGGGGGTTTGCGCTGAACCTGTCAGCTAGGATGTTGGCAATGTCTGTGGGTTTGGTGTATTTTTTGTCATTTTGGACTAATTCTGAGCATATCTGGGAATTCCCACCCAGGTTCCTAACATAACTAAAGAAAGCCTTGTGATTATCCTTAGTGTCCTGTGCAATTTTTCTCTCGAAGCTGGCCTTAGACGATTTTATGAGTGCCCGTAGTTTTTTGCTAACACTGATCAGAGATGCCTTCCCTTTTTGGGATTTTGCTCTATCATGTAGTAGCTTCCTCCTTCTATTGTATAGTTTGTTTATGGCTGGGGTCCACCAGACAGGACGTCTGCCTTTGAAGGATTGGTTCTTGGTTTTATTTGGGATTGCATGATCCATGCATTCCTGAAGGTGTTCATAGAATGCGTTTATAAAGGATTCTGCGGACTGGGCCATATTTTCCACAGGCCTGGGGGCTTTGAAGGATTCCACCTCGGTTTTGAGGAGTGTGAAATTTGCTTTAGAGAAGTTTTTCACTGTGGTTTTCTGGGCAGGGGGTGGGGTAGGGATGTGAATATCCAGTGAGATTAGTTTATGGTCTGATCTTACCAGTGAGGGATACACTTCTGGTCTGGAGCATAGAGTCCCCACGTTGGTGATGATCAGGTCCAGTATGTTTTCCCTTCTTGTGGGAGTGGTAACATGTTGTTCTATAGCATTTGAGTTTATAAATTCTAGGAACCTTTGAGCTAGGGTGTTGGAGCTAGAGTAATGCTCCCAGTCTATGTTTGGGTAGTTGAAGTCACCCAATATAATGGTGTTTGGAGAGACCTTCATATTTTCCAGTGTTCTCAGGAAGGCCGAGTGGGGTTCCTGGGTTTGGGAGGGTGGTCTGTAGCAGGCTATAAACTGGAAAGCAGTTTTACCCACTGTTAGTTGCACATGGATAGTCTCTGATGCTTCGTGCTGTGCCACCAACCTGGAGGTGTGGGTATCTCTGACGAATATTGATACTCCCCCTCCTTTTCTGGTTCGGTCCATGTTTTGGGTCCAAAAAGCATGGTATAAGGTATAACCTGGTAGTGCTGGGGTGCTCTTGGGAGCCTTGAACTGAGTTTCTGTTACTGCACAGATATCGATGTTCTCCATGCTAAGGAGAGTTTCGAGTGCATGCATCTTGAGGTTTAGACTTCTGGCGCTGAGTAGCATTACTCTTAGTTTCTTATCCCTTGTGATACCTATGGAGGTGGGTTTGTCTTTTGAGCCTTGCCTAAAAAAGGCACTATGGGGGAAGCAAGAGCCTTTGCCAATATCCAAAAGTCCAGGGGTGACAGGTGCAAGCCGTCCCTAGCGAAGCATCGTGGCTTGTCGAGCATGTCATCCCAGGCTGACAGGCATTGGATCCCCTTTGAATGACACCAATACTTAAGCCAATTGTTGAAATTGATAATCTTGTCTTCATATTGTGGCATCATTCTTGGTGAGGGTAAGATGCTACTCAAGGTCAGGGTCATACCGGCCTGAGCCACATGCTCAGAGAGCTCCTCTATGTCTCTTTTCATGTAGTCCAGGGAGGTACGTCTCAGGTCATTCACACCAGTATGGACAATGACTGAGTCATATTTGTACTTGCCTTGGAGTGACCTGAGTGCTTGTGTTATGTGGCAGATCCTAGCGCCCAACAGGCAGCTCACCGTGACCTTCTCCTTGTTCAGCCTGGTGAGCGGGACGTCAGTGTGCCTGACGATAGAGTCACCTATTACAGGTGTATCAGGTGTGTTGTTTAGCCTTAAGAGCTGTGACTGTTCGGCACACTGGCTTTGTGAGCTATGTGTTGCACATGTTTTGTTTTTGGGTAGCGGTTGCTTGGGTGTCTGCTTTGGAGGTCTCTGCTGCTTAGGCAGATTTTTATTTAGAGCCTCCGAGTATGTTTTTGTGTGTTTATGTGTTTGGTTTGCTATCGTGGTAGGTCTATGTGAGACTGGAATTGTAGTGAGTGTGGTTTCAATCTCCTCCTGACAGGTTTCGCCAGTACTGAGTTGAGAGAGCTTAGCCTCCAGTTTGGCTATATGGTTGCATCTCTCACATGTGTTGGAATTTGTTGGGAGGAGGAGAGGGTTGTCTGTGTACATGAGGCAGTTGTAACATTGCCTCAAGATTCCCAGATTCACCAGCTGGACCGGAGAGGAGATTGACAACTGACCTTTGGGCATGCTAGAATAGTATTGGGAATTCCTTTATAATTGAAAAAAAGGGCCAATGGGGAACAAGGTACTCAAGGGGAGTTTGTGAGGGAGTAGTGCTTTTAATTTTTTAGTGCTGACTTATATAATTGCTTTAGTGAGCAAGTGCCAGGTAACTTAAATGCAATGTGTTACAGGTAACTTAAATGCAAAAATGACAAACAGTAACTTTCTTTCAAGTGAAACAAGGAAATAAGTACAGTAAGCAATGCAGATGTCACTAGGGATCCACAAAAGCACTGAAAAGCCACATTTTAGGTGGAATTAGCATTTCAGGGAAATAACAAGCAAACAAGCATACAAACAAAGCTAGATTCAGCAGGCCTGGATCTAGTCTATGCTACAGCAAACAAGGTGTACCAATTTAGTAAGAAACAGTTCAAATATGCAGGCACTATAAGCCTCTAACCAGAAATTCCCAGCTCAGAAGGGCAGAGTCCAGCCTCTCCTCCCACAGGAGTGCAGACCACGAACCTTCTTAATGTAAAATAACTGGCCTGAAGCCCAAGTGCTTAAACCAGAACTAATACACTTTTAGAATAACAGACACTGAGCCCTCAATCAGCAGTTCCCAACTTAGAAGGATGTAAGCTACCTGTCCTGCTACCACAGTGCAGGCCACAAACCTTCCTAATGTAAAACAGCTGGTCCGAGCCCAAGTGCTTAATCCAAAAGACTTTGAATGATAGCTACACTTTAATCAAGTTACTATCAAGCAGTAATAAATACAACTGAATACTTTAAAGAATGCCTGGATTAGTGCTCAAGTTATACAAACAAAACTAGATTCAGCAGGCCTGGATCTAGTCTATGCTACAGCAAACAAGGTGTACCATTTTAGTAAGAATCAGTACAAATATGCAGGCACTATAAGCCTTTAACCAGAAATTCCCAGCTCAGAAGGGGTGAGTCCTGCCTCTCCTCCCACAAGAGTGCAGACCATGAACCCTCTTAATGTAAAATAACTGGCCTGAAGCCCAAGTGCTTAAACCAGAATTAGTACACTTTTAGAATAACAAACACTGAGCCCTCAATCAGCAGTTCCCAACTCAGAAAGATGTAAGCTACCTGTTATCCTTTTTATTTGACAAATGCAGTCCAGGGAATCCAATCCTTGCTAGGCTGAGTTTTGTCCACTTATAGCTGAAGCATCTGAAACTGCCCATTTACATCCCACTAAATCTGGCTGTTCTTTATCCTGTTATGCAAAATATTACTGTTTACTGAAACCAGCTAAAAATCAAGGCAACACAAAATTAAGTATTTCTCAGTGATGCATGTTACCAGAGTACTACTTAGTCTAGTTTGTAAATGGATTTATTCTAGGTCATTTTGCCATTATGCCTGAAAACTAAAAACCCATCCTCTAATTGGGCTCAGCCAATTCATTTCCATATGACAAACATAACCAGTACCTTTGTGGGGAGGGGGTAAGAACCATCCAGGGAAGCCATTATACAGGCAACCATGAAGACTACTTGTGCCCTTAACATCTTAGTAACTGAGGGTATTTTGTTTTTCTGTATCAGAGCCCTAAGTCCACTCCCTGGTGGTGACATAAGTACTTGCATCACTGCAGGCACATCTTCTGTCCCTCTACCATGTGTACGTGCATTCCTTTACAAGGATTACCTTCACTGGCTTGCTTGGCACCAATCCATGCCCTCACCTGCACTGGCTCCCTGCTAAATAAAAAGTCATTGCTTTGTCTGAAGACACACCCAAGACGTCTTGGGACTGATACCTCCCAAACTCATAATGGGCACATCCATTACCATTTGTTTGTGCCATTAAGAGTCTAAGCCTCAAGTCAAACCCTGATCACCTGGGCCATAGTCAGGTCTGTTTTCCTTTATGCCACTGGTGCAGGACTAACCCACTATATAAAACTTAGCTTTATGGAACAATAATTTGCTGATTTGTTTGCCAATCTGTATATGTGCAACACATGCACATTACTGTAACAAGCTAAAGACTGCAGTGTTAAGCAACACAAAAAACAATACTGTATACAGCATCATATGCACTGCATATAAGGAAACAAGCATTAATTAAACTCATGCAGCCCTGAAGCAGGGCAAACTGGTCTACCCCAGAATTAATTTTTAAACCAGAGTTTGCATGGTACATACCACCTCATAACATTTTCTTCTCCTTTCCTATCATATTGCTGAAATCCGTCACAAACGCTAATCAGTATTCAGCATGGAGAAGGACTTGTTTACCAGTCTACGATTTATATACCAGAACTCCCCTGCACCGGCAGTCCAATCCAGGCCTCAACAATCTTGTCCATTCTCCCTTCATAGATATATATATATATATATATATATATATATATATATATATATATATATATGGTTTACTATTAAAATGTCGGGCGGCACTACGTCGACTGTACTATAGTCGAACACGGAAGTTCAAAAATAGTAATGTCGACGTCAAAAAAACAATCTAGGAATGGTTTTAACATGGGTCGAGGTAGGTGTTCAGTATTATTCAGAACTACAAACATCCCCCCTACCTCAACCCATGTTAAAACACAGTCCTAGATTGTTTTTTTGTCGTCGACATTACTATTTTCGAACTTCCGTGTTCGACTATAGTACAGTTGATGTAGTGCCGTTCGACATTTCAATAGTAAACCATATATATATATATATATATATATATATATATATATATATATTTTATTATTATTTTTATTTAACATTTGTTGACTGGGCTAGTCTAGCTGGATATATGTCCATTTTCAGTAGAGGCCCGGGGAGAAAAGCTCCACAAAGAACAGTCGATTAAAACAAATCAAAGTTTTTGGGCATGTATAGACAAAAAGACATAGATAATAGTTTACAAGTGACAACAATACAGCAAAAAGAAAAAGAGAAAAAAAACACAAACTTTTTTTTTTTTTTAGGAAAGTACAAGAAGTAGGGAGGGGAGTAATAGTGGAAGAAAAGACACAAGGAAAGTGGGGAGAGAAATGCAGACAGGTTTGGAAAAAGTAAGGTAGAAAAGAGAAGTAATATCTAATAAGAGGAGCTTGGAGTAGGTAGTTCATAGTAAGATTTTAAGTGACCTAAGGAATGAGAAGAGAGTAAGGAGGATGTGCTTAGGAAGCGAGAAATAGTGATAAAGAGGAGAAGAGATTTTAGTCTGGGTTGCTGCATGGGCAGAGCCAGTGGTTAGTAAGATGAAGTTTGAGCTTCTTTTTGAAGAGTGAGGAAGAGGAGATCATAGTGAGGTCCTTAGGAAGAAGGTTCCAACTTTTACCCACTGTGTGGGAGAAAAGTGAATCACCTGCTTTGTTATTAGATTTGTATATGGATACTAAAAGTTTGTGTGAAGTGCGAAGGTTAGAAAGATTTTTATAGGGATTAATAAGTTTGGTAAGGATAGGAGTTTTTTCAGGGAAGTAAAGGATTTTTGGGGTGATAATAAGTTGCTGAGATAAAAGCTGATTATCAAGTTCAAGCCAGCCAAGTTGTTTTAAATTTAGGCAATGGTGAGATCTAAAATGGGAGCTGGTAGCAAATCTGGCAATATTATTGTAGGCGGTAGTTAATTTGTTCAGGTTAGTTTTAGATAGGTTTGTGAATAAAGGTGATGCATACAGGAGAGTAGAGATAAGATGGGTGTGAACAATGGTAATTCTGGCTGAAGGAGTAAGGAAAGGCTTGATTTTGTAGAGGGAGCCAAGCTTTTTGTTACTAGATTTAATAGTGGTATTAATATGAGTGTCATAGTTTAGGCAATGATCGATAGTAACACCTAAAAGTTTAGTTGTTGTGTCAGGAGATATGACTGTGCCGTTTTAGATCTGATGGAGAAGTGGAGTGGTGGAGATTTTTGTGTGGGTGTGAACAACAAAAGTTTAGTTTTTTTTAGGGTTAAGGAGGAGACATCGCTGTAAAAACCACTCTTCCACAAGCTGAAATACATTTTGGGTGAGAGATTGAAGTTCAGATGGGTTAGAGGCTGAGGAGACTAAGGTGGAGTCATCTGCATACTGAATGGTTACAGCTTGGGGGATGCTAGAAGCAAGATCATTGATAAATATGGAAAATGAAAGGGGACCTAAGATAGATCCTTGGGGGACTCCAAGGGAGACAGGAAGAGGGGAGGATAGAGTGTTTTCCCAGAGGACTGCCAGTTTTCGATTGTCTAGGTAAGACTTAAACCATTGTAGTGCCAGAGTGTCAAGTGAGAGTGATTTCAGAAGATTCAAGAGTATTTGATGATTAACCATGTCAAATGCTTTGGAGAGATCTATAAAGACAGCAGAAGAGAGGATATTATTGTTGCGGTTTTTATTTATGTGATCAGTAAAGGAAAGAAGGGCAGTAGTAGTGCTATGGGAGGAACGAAATCCATGCTGGGAGGGAGCTAGTAGTCCATTAAGAAGGAGGTGGTTGAGCATTTGTACGTGAATACATTTTTCCATGATTTTAGCTAAGGGAGAAAGTAGGGCAATTGGATGGAAGTTTGAAAGTTCTGACGAGGTTCCACCCTTATAAAGGGGAATAATATGGGAGATCTTCCAGATGGAAGGGATAGTGCCTTCTTTGATGGTTCTGTTTATAAGAATAGAGACAGGGTAGGCGATTGCTTTGGCTGCAGTTTGTAGATATTGAGCAGTTAATAAGTCAGCAGTTATATATATATATATATATATATATATATATATATATATATATATATATATATATATATATATATATATATATATATATATATATATATATATATATATATATATATATATATACACAAACACACATAACACATGCATAACTTCTTTTTATAGATATTTTACAGCACTCTATTCTGAAATTAGTTTGCTAATAAATATACATTTTCATCCCTCTTTATGTGCAATACCAAACAATTAAGCCTCATTTTTTATATTTATTAGGTTTCCATCCCATCATTTTCAATAAGGCTTGCATATGTATTGCTAATCGTAAGTATGGCAAAGACTGCACAGTACACCCATACACAAGTTACTTTGTAAGTTTCTTGTTCACGGTACAAAATGGGTATGAGCAGTGTCAGGGTTCATTTCTTTTGCAAGGAAAGTATGGCCTCTGATTTTTGACCACTGACTTAAAACTGGTCTTGTTTTAACATCAAACCATGCAAGTTCTGTTTTATCAAGGAGCCAGCTATTGAAAAATACACTTGATGCAGCTGTAGTGGGTATCAGTCTAGTTCTGCCCAATTTTAGATAAGAGACCCTTTGCCTGTGATAGGATAAAACAGCCATTGCACTACCAAGGCTAGCAACCATAACTTATAGTGAAGTGTATCTAGTCAGATACTATAAAGATACATCTAAAGAACAGTTTTGCTTAGAAACAAGGGGGCATAGCAGGAAATATTATGCAATTCAAATACACAATTAGAAGTTGCTTTGAAGATACATATTCCATACTTAGGCAGCTTGGCTGTGTGTGCACTTTTTATACAAATCTAACCTTAAATGGAATTAAAACAATTGCAATGAAATCTGTGAAAGCAATTTCAAAATGCTATTCATACTAGGCTAACTGCCCTTGCAAGCCATTTTAAGACTAGCCAATTATCCCTTGTGAGTCTCAAACCCTACAACTTGTGTTTGTAAAGCAAACACCTTAACCATTAAGCCACTCACCCAACTGCTATTTTGACATAAACGTTTAAGTATGGCTACTGTCTCAGAAAACCTCATGAAGACACTCTTACATGTTTCATTGCTACTGCCCACACTGTTCTGTTTACATTAAAAAGTGATGTTCAGCAACTTATCCACTGCACAAGTAAATATACATTGTTATCTAATTCACTAGCATTTCAAATAAAAGTGATAGCGACAAGATAAAAAAAAAAGTTCCAGATTCACTGGTGATAGTTTATCTGCTCAGTTGTGGTACTTTGTAATGTTTTCAAGTTAGAATACATTCCTGTCACATGTCATGCAAGCCAAAAATATCTTGAATAAAAGTGATAAAACTATAAAATTTTCTAGATGTCACAAGTGACTATCTCTTCATTTGTGATATTTTTATGTATGATCTTACAGCTTTTCAATGCATGTACATGGGTTAAACAGAAAACTAAATCAAAGTATATTACATTGTTAAAAAAAAAAAGCAAAAATTGTTTCTGCCCGGTTTCGAACCGGGGACCTTTCGCGTGTGAGGCGAACGTGATAACCACTACACTACAGAAACTTGGATAGTACCTCTTTTCTCTTTCTCTGAAAAACAGTATCAGTTTGCTATATGAGCATTTTTCATATGGAAAATATTAATTTCTTTTTAGATATGACAAATTTAGGAAATTAAAACTATGCTTCTCAAAATTGACTAGCGTAAAATTACTCTGAAAGACTGTATTACATGTTGCTGTAAATGCTCCAGTTTAAGCGCAAATGAAATAGGCAAACACTGACAAATGCCTGATATTTAAGATATGAAAAACTGCTTTCACGTTCTCTTCATTATCTAGCACTATTCAGAAAGACAAAAAAAGTCCTAATGTACTGGTGATGCAACATCCGCTCTCCTAAGTATTTTGAAACTCTATTATCTACAACACAAACTTATGGTAATGAAAATTCAGTGAACAGGAACTCTCTACAGTTAATGTTTAAGAACTACTAGCTAACACTGATTCTACCAAATTCTGAGGTGAAGATTTAAGTAATCTCTGTAGCACAAAAACTACAAAAACATGGACTGATTAGTATTTTGAATTCTACAAAAACAATATGAAAACCCTTTGTAGTAAACACTGTATATATGCTTTTGCAGAACTCTTTTTTTTCGGGAGTGTAAAGAAGTAGAGCATACACTTAATCCAAGACTCGCAGCTCCCTGTTACAGTATGTTAAATGGCAAGATCAAACTGCATACTTGCAGACGAGCTGCTGTTTATGGACTGCAAAATGTCTCCACCCACTTTTAAAGCAGACCTTTCACATATTCAACCCATGTCATATCGCTCAAATGAAAGCGTGCAAACAGCTAGATTAGAAGAAACTTGACACCACAATACTGTGCTTGTCAGGTTATTTTCATTCATTCCCAGAGACTGCATAATTTGAGAATTAAGGCAACTAGCTTCTTTTTTTGGTCCTCTCTAAACAGTTACAAATGCAGTCAGATGAAAAAGAGATGAGAAGTCTTAAGGAAGTCACAACAGAATTAGTAGTAGATACAATTCAAGAGTTATTAGGAAAATATATACTTTAGAAAGGACGATTAGTGAGTGGAAATAAGAAACAGATTTAGAGAAAATAGTAATTAGTGGTACTGACAAAGACAAATATATTGCAGAAGAAAGTAAATCTGACAGTACATGAAAAGGGGCAGCTGCAGAGTGCTAACATGAGTATTTGGACACTATGAATGGGTTTAGAAAAGCTGTTGTTAAGAAAACTTTTAGCACAATGATTCAGGCAATAGAAAGTAGAAAGAGCAGTAACCAAACTTAGAAAGTGTGCAATGCAGGGGGGCACACGGATTGAGGCCCTAGTGTCCACAAAATACAGATTTCACTCACTCAGGGCCTTTTATTTTTAAGAATATCTATTAGGTGCTTGCAGATCTCTATTTTTACTGTTTAAACACAGCACATAACCATCTGTTTTAATTTTACTAAGAATAGCAACAAGTCTACAAGAAACTGGAAGAAATGCAAAGTTGTAAAAACTACAGTTTTTTTACTACAAGTGTGGTTCACAGAACATTTTAAATTATCAAAGTTTACAGCTGACTTTCCCATTTCGGGATTCAGAACTCCTACTGTTGTAAACATCCTACTGTGCAAGTTTGAAGTTCTATTTGCTGTTTAAAAAAGGCATCTTGTTCAGCTAGATAGTTTTAGGCGCACCCCCATAGTGATATGGCAGCCTTATTTTCTCTTCATCCTACTGAGCCGAGGGCTAAAAAAAATGGTTCTTAGGGGAAGAGTGAAAATGTCACACAAACAATCCAGCTAATAAAACCTACAAGAAAAATAGCTGAAACACAATGTCCATATGGGGTCGTTTGCGTATATCCATGGGCTAGGTTTTTGTAATTAGTCCACTTATGGTGTGTTGATGAGGTCCTAAGAAGGCAGAAACATGCATGTCCACAGCTAGACATCCACAAAGATATAAAAAGTCATGGACATTCAGAAGCCAATTTGCATATATCCCACTGGCCTCTATTGCAGGAGGTTTAAAGTATCACACAATGAAAACTCTAGCTTGGCTAAATTTTCTTGCAGATTTTACTAATTGGCTTGTCTGTGTGACCTTTTCACTCGTTGGTTTGGATGCTAGTTGGGATATTTTGCAGACACTTTAATGGTTTTGGACATCAGTTGTGTATAAAGACCCTGTGTTTGTAAAGTATAGTCAAACAGTTCACGTATGCTGTGTTGATGATGTTATAAGAAGGTCAAAACATGCATGACTACAGCTAGTAGAATTTGCCTTTATTGGCCTGAATGTATCCACAAAGACTTAAGGAAAAAGGAAAAAGTCATGAACATTCAGAAGCCATATAGCTGAAACACTGGATGTCCTTAAGGGGTCATTTACACATATCCCATGGGCCTCTAGTACAGGAGGTTCAAGATATCGCACAGTGAAAACTCTAGCTTGGTTAGTTTATATATACATATACGCTCACATTTCTATTATTTTCACCCTGCTGAACAATATTCTACACGTATTGTTTCCATAAATTCCATTTATTTCTATGCCATTTGCTCCTTCCCTTTTCTAAAGATCTTACTCCCAGTTATTTTATCTGTTTTACAATATTCAGTACTTTAATTATAGTTGGTTTTGATTTTGCTTTCCATTTTCTAGTAATTGCTTTTTTGATAGCCAATAGGATTAAAGTTAGTAAGTCCTTACTATATATAGTCCTTTAAGATCCCGAGCACCAGCTCTAAAGAATCATTTCCCTAGTTAAAGGCATTTGCTGCCCGAACAATTCTAACATAGTAAGTAATCTGTAAGTAATTTTAATCTGCCAACTTGTTATATTCATAAAAATATGTTCTCAGTCACCTCTCTCTTTCCCATCATACATCCAGTAACTGCTGTCTACCTGAGGAAATATACTCAAAAGTCTGCTTAGTGTTTAAAAACACATATGCAAATACTTCCAAGCAAAAATTCTAAACTTTCTAAACATTACAGCATACTTGGGAGCCATACAAATGTCCTTCCATTGCAACTTTGTTAATTGTCTTTCTAGTCACAATTCCCAGTCTTTTCTAACCTCCTTTGATCAACTCTCATAGCTATCATGCAATACTTTATATGCCCTGCTAATTATCCCCTTTGTAACAGCAGCTTCTGTTCTAGACTAAAGACTCTATCAAAGCTGATCTTTCACTTAAATCTCCTCTCTCCCTTTCTCTTTGTCTATATTCTGATGTCAATCCCTGGCAGCAAAGGTAATCTCTAACCTGCAGTCCAAACAACTTCTTGGCCTCATCCCAGTCTGCTATCTTCCCCTGTCTTGTTATTTGCTTTGAATACCTTGGTTCTTTTGCCAGTTTTCTCCAGAAGACTCCTGTCTCCTCTTGCCTATTTTCTGTACCCCTACTTGCAATAATCCCTATTGGCAAAATGCCCTTTCTCCAGTCACGTGTTGGCTTACTTCTTAGAATAGATTCTGCTACTTTATGAATATAATATTATCTATGATTATTATTCCCTTTAAGGATCTGCATCCAAAATCCTACTGTCTCCATATTTCTTGAACTCCCCCTCCCACACTTCATCATCAACCTTTTTACATTTTGAATCTTGGCCTTCTTCTTGTGTTATGTATATAAGCCTTAGCTGTGTAGCTCTAAAGTATCCCTTCAAATCAGGTAATCCTAAACCACCTTGTTTTTTTTGGGGGGGTCAACTTATCTCATGTAACTCTTGCCTTCTTCCCCTCCCAGATAAAGTCCTTCCACTCTTTGATTATTGTCCAAACCTTCTCCTCTGATAAAAATATGCCTCACTTGTACATAAAACTAATGGGACAAAAATATTTTCACTGCTTGTATCTTACTATCCATATCTATAAACAAGAGCTTCCATTTTCTCAGTTTTTGTATTATATTTTTAGTCTCTTCCTATATATCCTTAGCTGCCATAACTGAAGCCTTTTTAATCAATATATCTAAAACTTCACCTTATCACATCCCCATAAGTATGTGTATTGTTGAACAAAGTAAAAAATTCAAACTTATCTTATTTGTCCTTAAGCAAGTATCAGACCAAAAACATTCCTTCTCAATTCTCTCATCAAACAATACCAAGACAAAAACAGCAAACCCTGTAACAGAGAAAAAACAACTGGAACTGGGATCTTTAGAAAAGGGTAGGAGTAAATTAGACAGGAAAAATGGGAAATGTTGGGTCACTACATGCAGAGTAGGAACCACGTTTAAAAGAAGGCAGGGTCTGAATGAGTTATGTAATGGCTGACTGACAATGAGTGGTTATATTAAAAGTGATGTATAATGTTTGCAGCTACTGTTGTGTTGGCATGGTTTGTAAGATATAATGTTTGCAACTGAGATTGTGCCACTATGATTTATTTTCATTTATATAAATGTAAGATTGTGTCACATATGATAATTTAATAAAGATGTTTCTTGTTAAAAAAAAAAAAAAAAAAAAAAAAAAAACAGAAATAGTAACCCATGCCAAGCTACTAGGGGTTACTAAGGATGAAAAACTAAAATCTGACTACCACACAAAATCTGTAAAGAAAGATACCAAAAACTGGGAGCTCTTAACAGAGACAAACCCTACCCAACATAACAGGCTAGGATAAGTAATGCCTCATCTATTCTCATCTCTATGCAGCCTCCATACTCATCAATTTACTACCCAATCAACTTTCCTTACCTGACCACTGCAATTATAAAATTGCAAAACTTGCTGCCAACCATCATCATAGGATATATCACTATAAGATATTGACATAATTAAAGCTTTGCCAGAATAAACCCTATATAAATACAGTACCGCCTTTCACAGGCTTAGAAATGCAGCCATATTAAAGCAGGCATATAACTTCATTTTATGTTTCACGTTATATGCAGTTTCAGTAAATACAGTTTCAATATAAAGGAATGTTTCAATGAAAGATACAAATGAGCTCAGTGAAATAACCTTTCAAAGCACTGATGCAGATGAAATGTGCAGAACATTTGGGACAAGCAGATTCTGTTTAGAAGGTACAAGGTTTTGGAAACAAGATTAAAAAAGCATGTAGAACTTGTAGGAAAGTTACAAGATTTTAGTGTTATGCAATACACTTCCAAGACAGAAATCAGTCAGTTTAGTTCAGACAGGAAATTAAGCCAAAAGTTCAGTTTAGTTTATTGATGATTGAATACAGCAGTTCAGTTGAGATACTCACACAGAAGATGGAGTACAGATATTCAAAAGGCAGTAAAAGTTCAAAAACTACAGAAAACAGTGCAGTTTGTCTTAATTCTGCATTACAGAGAAAATTCGATAACCTTAACTTCAGCTCTCCCAGAGTAAAAACAGAAACCAAGAAACTGCAGCCAGCGATATTGTCATTTTGAGTAAAATTCATTTACTAGCTAGTAAGTATACTGCTGAGATGTCTGAAAAGATGAATCTGAGAGAGTTTAAAAGAAAATCGACTGAGAAGAATCCTGCAACTGTTCAGCAAAAAGCAGTTCAAGCTCCAGCTTTGTGCAAGACAGAATAAGTCAAATGTGCTCAGTGCTGATTAAAATAAAAAAAAAAAACTGAAGGAGTATATCAACTTAAATAACAAAAGGCTGAAAAAATGGAAGAAGCTTTAAATAGATATTCAGATGAGCTGATAAAACTGCAAAAATTAGAGACTGAAATGAAGAAAAGGTTGGATGACTATGAGACGTCTCAAGAGATGTCTCATAAAATGGTAGAATTAGAGGACAAAACTTGTAGGGAAAATCTGAGATTTTCTGCTGTACCAAAGAAACTACAAGGAACAGATTGCATTAATTTTATGAAGGCACAAATACTTAACTGGACTGGTATCCCACATCAGGAACTGTTAATTAAAATGGCACACCATGTGTATTCTCCAAATATCGCCACGAGAAAGCAGCTAAGACCTTTATTAGTAAAGATGTAAACCTACCAACAGAAAGAGTTGATCCTGACAAAACTGTGGCAAAAGGGCAAAGTATTAAAAGTTGGACACAGCAGAGTGTTTGCAGAAAATGATTATTCACTGTACAAAAGGCATAAGACAAATTTATTCCAGTAATCAAGGAGTGTCAAGAGGCAGGTGTGAGATACAAGCTGCTGTACACAGCTATCTTCAAAATATTTTTTCCAGGAGGATCAGTCATTTTTTGATGCAGAACAGGCTAAGGAGGAAATGCAAAACTTTGTCCAACAAAAAAACGAGCCATCAAGCAAAAGGGCCTCTGCTTCTCATTCTTCTGATAATAAAGCAAACAGAGAGACTTTGTCAGTGAAACCTCTTCCACTGCTCCAAAGGATAATGCTTGAGAGATCGAGTAAAGCACAGGAGCTGACCAGAAGAATTGGACGCACCATGAAACTGAAATGGAATCTGGATTTGGGAGACAGAGATGAACAGGAAGAAGACCAGCAAGCCTATATCTTCATTTTATTGGAAATAAGTGAATAAATGTGCGACTGCAAAGCACCAATCACATTTGTGAAATGCAGCTGTATAAGAATAAGTGAAAGAAGTGGACTTTTTGTTGACTTTGTTAAACTTATGAGAAACTGAAAGGTACTTCCCCAGTTCATGTCATTAGTGTTTGGAAGAACTCTGAGGGAAGGAAGAAGGTAACTGTAAGAAAAACAATTTATTTTCTTAACAGTATTTCTATAAAACTTTTTACAATATAAATTGCATATTTTATGGTAAAGTATTTTTAGTTGTTCTTGCATGGGATACAAATGTTATTAAAGTAAACAGATGACTTTTTCTTCCTCTCCTCAATTTTTTTTGTTATTATGCAATGTAGGCATTACAGTGCAAAAAGAGAAGAAAAGCTAGACAAAAGTATATCTAAGTTAATTGGCTGTAATCTTGGGTTACTGAGGTGGGGGATGGAGTGTAAAAGTACACAGCTCTGAAGAGATGCATGGAATCAGAAATACCTGACAGGGCAAAATCATCCTCTACAAGGAAGAGAAAACCTGTCTGGTGGACATCTGCAATAAATAAAGTATATAACAAAAGGAAAAAAAATTGCTGTCGAGGACCAAGAAGGGACAGGTGCCCAATTGGAAGCAATCTCTCCTTAGCCTGAACAAGCAAATAAGAGCACTAGTGAAACCCTCTAAAGCCAACTTCGAGTCCAAATTGGCCACATCTGCTAGAGACAATCATAAGGCCTTCTTCACATATGTCCACAATCTCAAAGGAAGCACTCACATCTGTTCAGAACTTGTGGACAAGGACACCACATACACAAATGCTGTAGATATAGTCAACCTGCTGGCTGACAGATTCAGTGAAAACTTCACCCCTCTGTCCCCCCAATCAGTAAATCAGAACATCCCCATTACCTGCCCCTTTCCCTTATGTCTAGGGAACAGGTCATTACTGCCCTCTCAAAGGAAAAGAATACAGCCTCCATGGGACCCGATAACATCCTAGGCTGCATCCTACATGAATTCTGGCATGAACTTGCAGCACCATTAGGCACCCTATTCAACCAACGCCTGAGTATTGGCTTTGTCCCAGCCGAGTGGTGGACAGACACTGTCATCCCTTTACACAAAGGTGGAGCATCCACCAATCCAAGAAATTATAGACCCATCTGCCTAACTAGCCTGATCTGCAAGGCCATGGAATGGATTATCATGGACCTCTGGACCTCATTAACAGGGACATTGGTAACCTCCAAACACTCTACCCCACACAGTTTGGCTTTGTCAAGGGGAGGTCATGTCTGTTAAATCTGGTCAACTTCTTTGAGACAACCACCAAAGCCATGGATGAGAGGAAGACAGTGCACACTGTCTACCTTGACCTGGCCAAGGCCTTCGACACTAGTCCCCACTTGAGCATAGTAGAGAAACTCTTTCAACTAGGCATTGATCCATATGTTATTAGATGGGTAGCAAACTAGCTCACTGATCGAACCCACCTAATCAAAATAGGAGAAGCCACCTCAAGCTGTAGACCCATAATGAGCGGCATACACCAGGGATCAGTCTTGGGGCCTCTGTTATTCAGTATATACTTCTCTGAGGTGCAGGCCAAAACCAGTGGGCTATGGCTGACCAAGTTTGCAGATGACTGCAAGCTTGGTGTGGTCATCAATTCCCCAAGTGATGTGGACATCCTCTAAGAGGGTCTAACCCAAACAAATGGCTGGTGCGACAAACATAGCCTCAAGCTCCCCTTTGGGGAAGAGTGATGTCCTGGGGAGAGTGATGTCATGACTTATTATCACATTAATAACAATGTCCTAAACATGCAATCAGTCATGAAGGATTTGGTTACCCAGATTGATAGCAACCTGACTTTTGACCACCATGTTTCTTCCGTTGTAAGGAAAGCTTTCTACATGACGCACCTCATAAGTAAGAGTATTTCATCCAGGGACAAGGAGGTCATAACATCCCTGTATTCAACCCTTATAAGGCCAATTATTGAGCACAATACCCCCTTTGGCATGTACCTCGCAAAACACATGCAGCAGCTGGAGAGACCACAGAGGTTCCTCACCAGAAGAATCCAGGGCCTCAAACATCTGCCCTACACAAATAGGCTAAAAGCCCTGTCCCTCTACTCAGTTTCATACAGACTCCTCAAAGATGACCTCTGTCTGGCATACAAAGCAATCTCAGACCCCCACCTTGATGGGACTTCTGCATATCCACAAGTCAAGCTCCACTTGCGTAACCAGCATGCGTGACCTCAACCTGGTCTGTGACATCAATAGGACTAGTTGGCAGGACAGATTTGTGTCCCAGAGATTCCCCCATCTGTGGAATAGACTCCCTGTCCAAGTCAAGCAGAGTACCTCATTATCCCTTTTTAAGTGCAACCTGGACAACTGGATGGGAAACAGAAGAGAGAAACTTAAAGAATAAGTAGTAGAAACTACCCAGGAGTGATTAGGGAAGATAGAAAGTACTCCAGAAGTTATAGATAGTGAGTGGGATAAAATGAATGTGGAATTTAAAAATAGGGTAGAAATTAAAGAAAAAGATCTGGTTAAGAAGTAATAAGAATTATTTAGAGGGCTTCCAAAGGTTAAAGTGTTGCAAAACAAGGGACATCTCATAGAACAAGAGGAGGTGCAATCGCCGAGTGCTAAAGTGAGAATAAGGTAGTACCCTGGATAACATGCATGAGTTTAGAAAGATTGCTGCTAAGCAACTGTTTTTGATAACTCCAGAGCACAAAGACTTTTGCCACTATGACTTAGGCAACAGGAAGTAGAAAGAGTTGTTGCCAAACTTGGGGAGCCTATAACAAGAAAAATGACCCGAGATCCTATAAATGTATTCGAAATATTTTGGAGATTTTATGAAAACTTGTATAAAGCAGAGAAGTGTGGAAATCAAGAAAAAGCACAAATGGAAATACTTATGTCAGACTTAAATATGCCAAGGTTAGAGGTAGATATGGTGCAACAACCAACAATTAAGATGAGAGAAGATGATATGAAAAGAGTGATGTGTAACCAATCTACTGAAAGTCTCTGGGAATAGGTGACATTTTTGTGGAAGTTAGAAAGAAAGAAAGTGATAAAGATCTGAAAAGATTTGTTTAACAGTATTTTAAAAGGAGTGGAGGCACCAATATCCTGGAAAATAAAGCTGTGGTGGCTGTAATATCTAAAGACAGTAAAGACCTATCTGATCGAGCTTCATGTGGTCCATTTCAATTCCAAACCATGATTATAAAGTGTTTATGTCTACAATGGCTAAAATAATGACAAAAGTAATGCAAAAAATTGCTAGATATGGACCAATGTAGTTTGTGGAGGGAAGGCAAACATTTGACAACATTAATAGAACAATGATGATCTAGAGGGAAGCAGAATGTAAGAAAATGTCACTATTACTGGTGGATCTTGATAGAAAGAAAGCATTCAACAGAGTAAGCTGGGATTTTATGAGTAGGGCAATGGAAGCATCTGCATTTCCTGGTACAATAATAAGGTTAATTAGAAAGCTATACGAGGGATCAGAGGCAAAAATCAAAGTTGGAGGGTTTCTCTCTGATAATTTGTTTGGAACAGGGGAACTGGGCATGGATGTCCTCTTTCTAATTTATTTATGTTATATTAAGAGCCACTGGAAAAGAAAATAAAGGACTCAGAAATTTAAGGATATACTTGGTATAATTTTCAAGAAAAGTTGGCTTTATTCACAGATGATATAATTGTGTACCTAATGGAACCAGAAAAGGACATATCAGTGTTGTGGAATATCCCTGAGACAGTTCTGTTTTTTTTGGGGGGGATATAAAATTACTAAAGATAAAACAAAGGCTATAGTTATAAAATATGTACCCACACATGAATTGATCCAGCAATACTCATATTTATGGGGACATAATAAAATGAAGTATGGATTAAAAGGATTTGGTTATGGCAGCTAAGGATACATGGGAAGAGACTAAACAAAAGATAATACAAAAACAGAGAAACTAGATGTTCTTGCCTATGGACATGGATATAAAGATACAAGCAATAAAAATGTTTTTAGTTCCTTTAGCTTTATACACAGGTCAGGCATATTTTTATCAACCAGAGAAGAAGTTGTGGACAGTAATTAATAAAAAAGTTGAAGGAATTTTTTTTGGAGGGAAAGAGGGCAAGAGTCAAGTGGGATAAGATGATCTCAAAACTACAAGGAGGTTTAGGATTACTGTTTTGAAGGGATATTTTAGAGCTACACAGTTAATGCTGCTATATATATAACACAGGCAGAAAGCTACAGTTCAGTACAGGGATGATGATGAAGTAGGGGGGTAATTCAAGAAATAATGGGGTTTTGGAAGCAGATCCTTCAGGAGAATAATAACAGCCATACAGAATATTATATTCATTTCTTATTTCCAATGGTGATGGACAGGTTGACAGATGAGATCAGACAGGAGTCCCCGTGGACTATGATGTTTGTAGATGACATTGTGATCTGTAGTGAGAGTAGGGAACAGGTGAAGGAGACCCTGGAGAGATGGATATATGCTCTAGAGAGAAGAGGAATAAAGGTCAGCAGGACTAAGACAGAATATATGTGTGTGAATGAGAGGGAGGATAGAGGAATGGTGAGGATGCAAGAAGTAGAGGTGGCGAAGGTGGATGAGTTTAAACACTTGGGATCAATAGGTCAGAGTAATGGTGAGTGTGGAAGAGAGGTGAAGAAGAGAGTACAGGCAGGATGGAGTGGATGGAGCAGAGGGTCAAGAGTGATTTGTGACAGACGAGTACCAGTAAGTGAAAGGGAAGGTCTACAAGAGGGTAGTAAGACCAGCTATGTTATATGGGTTAGAGACAGTGGCATTGACAAAAAAGCAGGAGTTAGAGCTGGATGTGGCAGAGTTAAAGATGTTAAGATTTGCACTGGGTGTGACGTGGGTGGACAGGATTAGGAATAAGTATATTAGAGGGTCATCCCAGGTTGGTAGGTTTGGAGACAAAGCCAGAGAGGCAAGATTACGTTGGTTTGGACATGTGCTGAGGAGGGATGCTGAGTATATTGGGAAAAGGATGATAACGATGAAGCTACCAAGTAACCAGAAAAGAGGAAGGCCTAAGATAAGGTTTATGGATGTGGTGAGAGACGACATGCAGGTGGTTGGTGTGACAGAGCAAGATGCAGAGGACAGGAAGAAATGGAAACAGATGATCCACTGTGGCGAACCCTAATGGGAACAGCCGAAAGATGATGATGACTGTTCTGTTGAGTATGCTATTCTCCTTTATAACTGTTGGGTCTGTTTAAGTTAGAAGACCTTATCCTCTCTTTCCCAGGCTAGGCCCGTTTAAGCTAGAGGACCTAGTCCTCATGGTATCTTCCTTTTCAGCAGAGCTAGGCCCATTTATGATAGAGAACCTAGACCTCCTCCTCCTCCTTTTTCTTCTTCTGTGTGTGTGTGTGTGTGTGTTCTATTGATTTGAGAATGTCTAAAAAGAATAAGGAGCATAAGCCATCTGGCTTCAAGAAATGTGTTAAGTGATCCCAAAAGATGTCCTTAATGGATGGCCACGGTAATTGTGTTTACTATTTAGGGGCCATCCATTTGCAGGAGACTTGTTTATTCTGTCATGCCTTTAGTCCAAGGGTGTTGCAGGAAAGGAAGAATAAGTTAATTCTAAAAGGTCTTCTTAAACCTTCCTTCGAGGAAGACTTGTCTAGCTCCTCATCATCCTCCAAATCTGCTAAAGGAAAGTCTAAACCAGATTATGTCTCGGAGCCACCTCTTAACATTGCGAAAACTGTCTCATTGGCTCCACAGACCTTGGAGCTGATTGAGTGTGGCATTGTTGTTGCAGGGACGGTTCCAGGTTTTTTGGAGCTGACCTCTGAGACTCTTGAGACTACTTCTCAGAGCCAGTCTATGGACCCTCTACTGGTCTCCTTGTTAGTAAAGTCTCCTATACCATCAAGATCTCGATCTCCTACTATGTCATCCAGGTCTTCCAGGAGTTTATCAGAAGAAGATGTGGAGAGGGTAGTGCTGAGACTTTTCAAGTTGTCTGCTTGTTAGTAAAGTCTCCTATACCATCAAGATCTCGATCTCCTACTATGTCATCCAGGTCTTCCAGGAGTTTATCAGAAGAAGATGTGGAGAGGGTAGTGCTGAGACTTTTCAAGTTGTCTGCTTTGCCTAAATTGTTGTTGGCTCTGGCCCAGTCGGCTCCGGAGCCACTTGAGCCTGTTCAACCCTCTGTGTTCATTCCTCCGCCGAGCTATGCTGGTTTTTCAGAGCCGTAGTGCTTGGTACCACCGGTGGAACTTCATAGGTTTATAGATTAGTACTAAGCCAACTGCCCTTGCGAGCCATTTTAAGCCTAGCCAATTATCCATTGTGAGACTCAAACCCTGCACCTTGTGCTTGCAAGGCAAACACCTTAACCATTAGGCCTTCCTCCCAACCCCCAACTCTCAGCTCCAGCTCCAGCTCCAATTGTGGCTGTTTCAGAGCCGAGTTCTGCTCCGACACTTTCGGTGCCGTCCGTAGTGGCCAAGGGTCGAAACTCTCTGATCGGCCCCAACAGAGATGCTTGGAACCAAACTTCTTCCGTTCCGAGTCTTCCTCTCGGCGCATTGGCTAGGGTGAGTTCGGACCCTGCATCTATCTTGGAGCTGATGACTCTGGTGCTGACAACATCCTCTGTCTCCTCAGAGCCAGAGAGGTCCTCAGAGCCAGAGAGGTCAGTTTTCGAGATGATGAGGAGTCTGCTGTCCTGACCATCAGCTACTACTGGGGGTACTGGCTCTCTTCCCCCCATAGCACCTATGTCTGTCTCAGCACCTACTCCCTCCAGCGGCAGCAGAGACCCCCAGCCTAAGGAGTCACCAGCCCCCATTCTTCCAAGACCTCCCAGAAATGTCCTTCAGAGGAGCCCCCATGGAAGAAGACTTGTAAGAGGAAGCATGTCGACTCCCAGGATAAGTCTTTGGCATCTGACACTGACCTTGAGGAGTCAGAAGGGTCCACCAAGTTGTCCTCTGATGTCGTCTCCTTTGTAGACATCCTGGAGATCCTTAAACAGAGGTGCAACTGGCCCACTGTCACCCCTTCTGAGGAGTCGGTGTACCTGAAGGCTTTGGTGTCTCAACCTTCTGCCTCTTGGGTGTCTCCACCTTTCAATGAACTGATGGATTTAGTTAATCGAAAGGTATGGGATACTCCTGATGCCATGGAGTCAGTTCCCAGGAGATCAAACAAGTTCCTTTCTTCCCCTCCAGGAAAAGACTTTTTATCCAAAGGTGTGCCTGTAGGTGCCATGGTGGTGGTGGTGGCGGCCACTAAGAAGGAATTAGCTGAGACTTCTTGTTCTGTTCTTCCACCGAATAAGGAGTCTCGAACAATGGACAGATATGGGAAGCGTATCTTCTCTTCAGTGGCATTTACCCTTAGATCACTGAATTACCTTACTCACTTTACTAGGCTCCAGAGAGATCTCCTTAAAGAGTTAGGAGATGCTATACAAGGGTACATGTACTGAGGGAGTCCCTGACAAGGTTTCTGCCCAGTTGTCCACCTTGACCTCTATCGTTAACTCCTCCATGCGGCTTATTTTGTATGCGGCAGATGGTGCGAGCAGGGCAGTGGGTTCAGGAATTTCCTTGAGGCATCATTCCTGGATGCGTTTGTGTAACTTTGTGAAACCGTTTAAGTCTACCTTTACCAATACCCCATTCTACGGTTCCCTCTAGACCATACCCCAAGGGTCAGAGGGGTGGTAAAATGTGGTTCAAGAAGTCCCAGAGGTTTTTCCAGGAAGCACAGGGTGACTCCTCCTTCAGAGGCAGAGGAGGAGGAGGAAATGGTAGATGGTGCCCTAGAGGCAGGGGCAGTCCACAAAGCCAGGGAGGTCACGATTCCTTTTGAGGCCGGCCTTACCAGTGCTCCTGATGTAGGGTCCAACTGTGCTTCTCTGGGGCCAGTCGGGGATTGCATTTCTTTGTATCCAGAAGCCTGGCTAAGTATCACTCAAGACAAGCGGGCACAAAGACTTATTACCAGAGGTTATGTAATACCCTTTTCTCTTCCACCTTTTGTTCCCAAGAAGATCTCATATGTTCCACCCAATCACAGGGATCAGACAACTGTGGAGGTCAACAAGTTGCTGTCAGAAAGAGTCATCCAAACCATCCCAGCAGACCAAATAGGATTCGGAACTTACTCCAGATTCTTTTTAGTGCCAAAACGTACAGGGGACTGGAGGCCCATTCTGGATCTCAGCAGATTAAATGTATCAGTAAAGAAGGACAAGTTCTGGATGGTAACACTGCAGTCTATATTCCTGTTGTTAGGGAAAGACAATTGGATGTGCTCAATAGATCTCCAAGACACTTATTATCACATAAAAATGGACAGGATGTCAAGGAGTCATCTATGCTTCCGGCTGGGAGCCAATCACTTCCAGTTCCATGCTCTGCCCTTTGGTCTCAACACAGCCCCCAGGGGGGGGTTCACCAAATGTATGGCAGTAGTGACAGCTCACCTGAGACGTCGAGGATTCCAGGTGTTTCCGTATATGGACGACTGGCTCCTGACCGCCTCCACCAGGCATCCACACCCTCAGAGCAGGGCAATACTATTCAGCTTTGTGCCCAACTGGGAATCTCTATAAATTGGGAAAAATCTGCCTTATTGCCCTCTCAATCTGTGAATTTTATAGGCACAGAGATAGACACAGTAAACATGGTGGGTCGTCTTCCTGCCGAAAGAGCACAAAACCTGGTGTTTCAAATCCACTTTCTTCTTCCCTTGCAAAGGGTCAAAGCCAAGATTGTTCTACAGCTCCTTGAGACCATGGCTTCCACCATACTATTAGTGCCACTAGCCAGGTTACACATGAGAATTCTTCAGTGTCTCCTGTCTTCCCAATGGTCCTTTCCGCACCTTCCATTATCCCATCACATTTCTACTGACAGAATCTTGCAAGAAGGACCTCCTTTGGTGGACATTACCCAATCAACTGACCATGGGCTCTTCAATTGTTCCTCGCCAACCCTTTGCCACTGTGACCATGGATGCCTCACAGATAGGGTGGGTGAGCATTATCTAGGCAGGACTGTCCAAGGCACATGGCAAGAACACGAGGCCCACCTGCATATCAACATTCTAGACATGAGGGCAGTGCTCCTGGTGTTGCTAGCACTTCACGACCTTCTTCCTCTGGGGGCTATTGCAATACAGTCAGACAACATGTCAGTAGTATGGTATATCAACAAACATGGTGGAACAAGATCTTACCCACTCTGTCGAGAGGTCATGCGAGTTTGGGAATGGGCAATATCTTCCCAGTGCTTTCTGGTGGCAACGCACATTCCAGGGACGACCAACATGATAGCCAACAAGCTCAGCTGGGCGATTCTGATGCATCATGAGTGGTGTCTGAAATAGGAAACAGTGCAACAGATTTTCCGCAGGTGGGGACAGCCTTGCTGAGACCTCTTTGCCAGTCCAATCAGTGCCAAATGCAGCAGCTATTTTTCCCTCATTCCCCCCTTCGGGGGAGTCACCCAGAGACACACTTGTTCATGATTGGCCCCTTGGACTCCTGTATGCTTTTCCTCCCTTTCCTCTTATTCCCAAGGTGATTCAGAAAGTGAAATGGCTGGGAAGCAAGTTGATCCTCATTGCTCCTTACTGGCCTTGTCAGGTTTGGTTCCCCTTCCTCGGGCCTCTTCTCCAGGATGATTCTGGACCCAGTTCCAGACCTGTTGACTCACGTCAGGTTTGCTTCACACCTCGTTACATACCCTCAATTTGACAGAGTGGCTGCTCCAGTTCCATCCCTAGTCAGGCTTCATGACTTCTCGCTTTCCGTGACTCATATCCTTATGTATTCTCATAAACCTTCAGTTAGGAAACTTTATTCCAGTAAATGGAAAAAGATTCTCTCTTTGGGTGGAGAAAATGGATGTTGACCCCTTCACTGCCTCCATTCCCATGGTTTTGGAATTTCTCTCTGAACTATTTCACCAAGGATCTGCAGCTGCCACTATCAGAGCCCAATTGGCAGCGATTTCAAATTTCCACTTGGGGTTTCCAGATTCCAACTTGATGTCTCATAAATTGTGCAAAACCTTCCTCAAAGGTGCCACTTTGCTTAGACCGCCGGTTCAGGAGCCTGTGGCCTCATGGGATTTAAACTTTGTGTTATCAAAATTACCATCTCCACCCTTTGAACCTTCTCATTCATGCTCTTTGAAGTTCCTGTCTTGGAAGACGTTGATTTTGGTGGCTATCACGTCTTCCAGACGGGTGTCAGAATTGCAAGCCTTGTCTGTTAGACCGCCTTATCTGATTTTTCATAAAGACAGGGTGTCCATTCGTACTAACCCTTCCTTTGTCCCCAAGGTCTGTTCCCAGGCCACATGAATCAGTCCATAGAGCTTCCGGTTTTCTTTCTGAATCACTCCAATGCAGCTGAGCACAGGTTTCACCAACTGGATGTCCATAGACAATTACGTTTTTATTTGCATCGGACTAAAGACATTAGAAAATCAGATCAATTGTTCATTTCCTTCTCCAAATCCAGGTTGGGCTTACCAGTTTCCAAAGTGACTCTCTCTCTAACTGCATTTCTAGCTGTATAGCTTATGTTTACAGTTCTGAGGACAAACCTTTACCCTTTAAAATCAAGGCTCATTCTACCAGATCTCAGTCTACCTCTGCAGCCTTTCAAGCCAGGGTTCCACTTGACAATATTTGTGCAGCTGCTACGTGGGTTACCCCCCACACTTTTATTACTCATTACAAATTTGATTTAATCTCCAGGGATAGAGCCTCCTTTGGTTCCACAGTACTCAGGAGTATTTTTCCTTGAGCCACCCAAGGATAAGGTGCTAGGGACGCTGTCCCATATGTACAGAATGAAGGTGAGATAGGACTACTTAACATAAAAAGTTATGTACTTACCATAACGTTCCATGTTAGTAGTCTATCTCACCCTTCATTCTTTTGAACCCACCCACCTGCCCCCATCCTGGAAGTACCTGGAGGCAGAAAAATATTAATTTCATTATTTATGGAGACCTTTTAGTATTGGCTTTTCCTGTGGGCTGTTTATTTTTTTCTAGTCTGCAGCAAACAAGATCTGTGGATTATACTGGTGCACCATGGGATACCTACCTAGCCATGAGCCAACCAGAAGTCTTCCAGCTTGTAAATAGGCTGAGTCAGAGCTGAGGATCAGCTCTGATCCCATGTGTAAAGAATGAAGGATGAGATGGACTACTAACATGGAACGTTATGGTAAGTACATAACTTATTTTGTGTAAAATCTTACCATAACAGAAGATGTCCTTATTCTTTACAGAAGGTATCTCCTGCCAAGGATAGAGCAACATCTGGCCAGTGTGCCAGAGCCTTTAGATCTTAAAGGCACTGTATGTCCTACATATGTTCTCCGTGCAAGACATAGGGCATAAAGGTGATGTACAGATGCAGTCCCTTAGAACTGAATTGCTCCAGGAAGAAGAGAGTATCCTGATAGACAAAAGAGAACATACACCCAGAAGGAAAAAGGGAGAATGAAAATGAAGCAAGAGCCCCTTAGCCAGGAGGGCAATTAAAGCACAAGGGCAAGGGCTAGTAAGAGGGGGAAGGAGGGAGGGATCGAATATAGCAACAGTGAAGAGAAGGACATCTACTGTTATAGTAGGATTTTACACAACTGTGTTATGTCCTTCCATATCATCATTGCAGTATTCTTTACAGAAGAGAGAGTACAAGAGTTAAGAAGGCCAGGAACAGGAAAGCGCAGAGCAGCTCTCTACAAACCCAAGCATAATAGCTCTGCCAAAACCCACCTTGGCCCTTGAAATAAAATCCAATTTATAAAGCTTAGTGTAAGTATGAACAGAGGACAAAAGTAGCAGCCTCAAGGATGTAATTGGTGTCCAAACCCTTGAAAAAGGCACAAAATGAGGCAACCACTCTGGCAGAATGTGCCTTTGTAGATGAAGAAAGACATGTGCCATAAAACAAATAAAAGGAAATGGCCTTAGAAATTCAGGATGAGATGGTTTACTTAGAAACAGCCAATCCCAAAGTCCTGAGATGAAAACAAAAAAAAAAAGTTGCTCAGACTTGCAAATTGCCTTAGTTTTATCTAAATACTTGAGCTGTCTATGCAGATCCAAGGTGTGAAGAATATTCTCACTGGCAGACTGTGAAGAAAGAAAGAAGGTGAATAGACAGACTAAGGGACACCTCACTGACCACCTTGGGCATAAAAGAAAAATTAGTTTTGAGACACACTGTCTCTGAAAAACTAAAAATGGAGGGAGGAATAGCCATGCGAGCCTGAAGTTCAGACACTCTTAGCTGAAGTAAGAGCCAAAAGAACAGTCTTCCATTTAAATCTTGCAAGAAAGCTGAACAAGCAGGTTCAAAAGGAGCCTGAGTCACTTTTTTAAATACAAAACTGTGGTCCTAAGAAAGTGGAATAGGCTTTCTGGGAGGCCTGATATGGAAGACGGCTTTAAGAAATTGCTTGACCTCAAACCGAGAAGCCAACAGAGGATTCAAGGGAAGACAAGTAGAAACTGCTTAGAGGTGAGCTTTAACTGAAGAATATGTCAACCGAGCATGGAGCAAATTGCACAAATAAGACAGAACCAGAGTAACCTCTACCAAGATGGGATCCTGATGGTGCGAGAGGCATCAGACAGATTTTTTTTTTTCATTTGGACATGTATGACTTTCTGGTAGTGGGTTTTCTGGCCTCCTGCAGAACCGAGATCAAAGAGGATTCCAAACTCTATCATCCACAGTGTCATTTGAAGAGTGGACAGGTGAGGATATAGGTTCATATATTATTACTAGGCTATCTTCCCTTGTGGGCTATTTTAAGCCTAGCCAATTACCCCATGTGAGCGTCAAACCCTGCACCTTGTGTCTGTAAGGTAAACACCTTCACCATTAGGTCATCCTCCCTGGATAAGAGATCCCTTGTCTTGTGTGAGAAGATCCACCCACTGAGGTAACATATGGTGATTGCCTCTGGCTAAGTGAGAAAGAAGGGGGAACCAATGCTGTCTTGGCTAAAGGGACTCACCAGCAAGATTTTGGGAGAGTCCTGCCTGATACTGTGTAGAGCTTGTGGCAACAGAGGAAGTGGAAAGCATACAGAAAAATTCCCTTCCAAGAGAGAAGACTTGGAACTCTGGAACAGAATAGGGAAAGCTGTCTGTTCAGAAGAGATGCAAAAAGATCTACCCGAGGAATACCTCACCGATGGACTATGTCCAGACATGTGTCTGTGGAGTCTCCATTCATAAGTCTGTGTTCTGGACCTGCTCAATGCGCCTGCCACTAGATTGTTCTTTGAAAGAGTGTAAACTGCCTGAAGAGTCACTTGACACCTGATAGCTAGATCCCAGACCTGAAGAGATAATCTGCAAAGGAGATAGGACCTTGTATCATAAATCCACAAATCTTGAGAAATTCCCTGGTTGTGAGAGGGAGAAAAGAGGAAGGAGAAACTGGAAAAAGGTTGTCAGAGATAAAACCTTGGGAGCAGGAAGAGAAGCCATCATGGGAATAGTCTTAAGCCTGCACCTATGAAAAGCATGATCCTGGGAGGGAGTCAGAACTGATTTCTTGAGATTTATGGTGAACCCCAGACTTTGTATAGGATAAAAGTGGTAAAGTGAAGATCCTGCAAAAATCTGCTGGAGAAAGAGCTTGAATTAGCAGGTCATTTAGACAGGGAAATTCTGAATCCCCTGAAGCCTGCAAAAAGCAATGACAAGAGCAAGGCATTTGGTGAATACCCTTGGGGCAGTTGAAAGGCCAAATGGCAAAGCAGAGAACTGAAAATGCAAGGAAGAAAAAGATAAACTTAAAAATTTCCTGAACAGAGTGTGAATGGGGATGTGAAGGTATGCAGCCTTGAGGTCTAGACTAGAGAAACCAAGAAGGCCTGGGGAAAAAGGAGGAAACAAGGCCTGAAGAGACAACATCCAGAAGGATGGGATCTTGAGAAAGGTGTTCATCAGAGAAAGATCCAAAATTGGTATCCATTTGCCCTCCTTCCAAGGAACCAAAAACATTCTGGAGTAAAACCCCTTTCCCATCTGGGTGGGTGGAACAGACTGTATGGTGCCCTGATCCAAAAGGGATTTCAGAACCATTGGGAAATAAAAGGATGTTGAGTACTGCCTGAAAACAGAGGAAGGGATTTCCAAATCATGAAATACCCCTGATGAATGACAGACAAGTACCTAAGAATCTGAGGTGATCTGATGCCAATTTAGAAGAGAGACAAATAAAGACAGAGAGACAAGGGGAAGGAAAGGCCAAACATCAAATGGAGAGTGGCTTGTCCTGAAAAGAATGCTTCTGAGATGAAGGTGCTTGAGAGGATTTTCCAGGAGGAATGCACCTAGATCCCTTCTAACATTTAGGAGGTGGGCAAGGCTGCCTATGAACAAAGGCAGTCTTAGAAGGGTAAGTCCACTGGAATTTGTGGACAGGGGAGATAAAAATATGTTTTTGTTCTTGCAAGGCTTTACCCTTACCCTGGAGGGACTTAAACAGGTCAGAAGCAGCTGTCCCAAAAATATTTTTGTTTTCCAGAGGGGCATCCAAAAGCTTGGCTTTAATAACATCAGGTAAAGCCTGAAGACATAGCCAAGAATAACACCTCATCACAGAACCAAAGGCTGTAGTCCTGAAAGAGGCATCAGCTGCATCATAGCTGCATTTTATGGAGTGATGGGCAACCTGGGAAGTGGACCCAAGTAGGGAAGACCTAAAGCCTTCCCGTTAGAATCAGGAAGGTCAGACACCACTTTGACCACCTGAGAAAAGACAGCCAAAACATATCTGGTCATGTGAGTTTGGTAATTAATAGCCCTAAAAAGACAGGGTGGCAGCAGTATATATGTGTGTATATATATATATATATATATATATATATATATATATATATATATATATATATATATATATTTTTTTTTTTTTTTTAAAAAACCTTTAAATAACTTGATTGTCCTTATCTAAAGGAAGGAGCTTAGTAGATGGCAACAGTGGCTTAGAAGGTTTATCTAAGGAAATGGAAACCACTGAAGAATCCGCTGAAGGGCACTTATACAAAAAATTGCAGTCATCGTGTACCTTGTAGAACCTGTCAGGTTTCTTTGGAGCTGGAGGCTAAGAATCAGGAACTACAGAGACATTAGTAAAGATGTCCAAAAGGGTTGCCAAAACAGGAGGAACAGCAGACAGCTTAGGAGACTCCATTTGTAAAAGCTCATATCATCTCTTTTGAATGTCAGAAACCTGGGAGCAATCCCATTTAAAGTACCCCATCATATGAGCAACAGCATCCTTAAAGGATAACTCTTCCAAAAGGGAGTCCGGATTCAAAGAATCCTCATCCTCTGAACCATAGTCTAAGGAGGAAGGGAGTTGAGAGGAGTAAGCAAGGGATTTCTTCCAGAATCCAAGTCTTCATCTGAGGAATCCAATTCCCTAGGCCTCTTAACAGGAGTGGAAAACCTTAAAGAGCAGGGTCTGACACCCCTTCGGGAGGCTTGAAGGCCATTAAAGCATTGAACAGACCCCTAGTAAAATCCTGCCATTCACACTAGGGATCTTTAGCAATAGGGGTAATATGTTTAGTTTTCTACTTTTTCTTGCATGGGACATTCGTCTAAGAACCCTCAGAGGTTCAGACCCTTGACAGGATTCAATAATCATAGTAGGAATTCCCTTCAGTCCCTTGGAAATAATCAGCTGAGGTCCTCCCTCAATGTCTAGAACAGATGCTGAAAAAGCCTCCAAAAATGTGTGAGAATTTGGATCCATGCCAGCCTCCATGGGGGGGGGGTGTCAATGCAGAGGAATCCAAGAAAAGCACAAGGTGGTCTTCAGGGCTTTCACTAGCTTCTAGAGAGATGTTAGGGGAGGCCAGACAGAATTAGGCCTAGTCTTTTTGGTCTTCCTCTTGGCAGATGGCTAAACTTTGGGATGGAAGGATTCCGCCATAACACCGTGAGCCAACAGTTTAAATCATTGGCTCTCAGGGTACATGGATAGGGAAGATAATCAACTGCTTCTGGTCTTAGGGGCAAACCATTGACAGAGCACCGTGTATGCTGCTGGGAAGTGCCTAAGCAAAAAAAAGACACTGGTTGTGATGGTTTTTATTGGGAAACTGCCTCCCACATCCCTTCTTGGATAACACACACACAAATACAACACATACTGGAAGAAGGAGAGAAGAAACCTCAATGGGGCACTTATCTGAAGATGAGTTGGTAATGAACAAAGCAGAAGGGCTGTAGGCAACAGAAACCTCCTGCTTGACAGTCATAAGCTATTATGTTCCAGGATGATCTGCATATTTCAGGTTCAGTGAAGGAAAGCTCTTTATTGAAAGCTGAGCAGTGTTCACAGATTGCAAAGCTTTTCTGGGGATGTCATGGACACCAAAAACCACTAATCTACACACACTGATTAAATTCACATATATCAGATCGGGTTCCCTTCGGAATCTCAAAATCCTAAAACCTCGAAATTCATATGGTTGAGATCACGTGATCGAAGTTTTAGAACTTCGACATTCTGAAGGGAGATATGCATACAGCGCAGAATGGGAGATTTTCCTTTTCCTTGCTATAGTGCAATCTCCGAGTTGGTATATTTACGTAGCGTGCGTGTGGGGGGTGCAGGGGGGCTTGCCCCTCTGCAGAAACATTGAAAAAGCTGTTTTATTTTATGTTGTATTTATTTCGGAATATTGACATTCTGAAACATCGATCATATGGTCTCTATCATATGAAATTCGAGATTCTGAAGTGAATCCATCAGATCATACTTTAACCAAATTAAACTGCAATCACCAAAAATGGTTTCCAAACTCATTCGCTGGAAGAAACAGACGACTGCTTTTTGTGGCAAAACAGAACAGAAGAAAGCATGAACTACTCACCTGCTTTTAGACATGTATCAAACTAAAGACCTGGACTATAGAAGGAGTCTAGCTCCATTGCAGGTATGACTGAAAAACAATGGAAAGGAAATATTTTCCTGCAGTAACTTCCCATGGAAAAGCATTCACACTGTAGCAGTCATACTTACTATGTACACTAACTTTTTCATTCTGAACATGGCAGCCCTGTCTTCCATGTTCCTTCAGTTGTATTGACCAGAGAAGGAGTGTCCTCTCTTTTGAAAGATATGCAGTATACAAAGGAGGAAATTTGATATTCCTTCCCCAAGTGAAAAAACATAGTAAGTGGAAACTCTTGACAGGACTTTTCTGGGGTTGTCACTCACTATGGATCAATCAAAATTATTTCAATCCAAAATTTCAATTAATAACTCAAAAAATGCCATATGCAATCATATTATTCAATAAAATGCAATATAAAAGGTTATTAGACTAGCTATGTAGTGTTCTCTGGAAATTGCCTGGAAGACAGCAACTTGACAGTCTGATGGAAAGCAGCTTTGTTTGGCAAAATCAGAGAAATGGGGCAAGCTGCTCAACAGACCAAAACCCAGGAGAAAAGGAACAGCTGAACTTGCTGGGGATATTCACAAAGCTTTATAAGTCAGATTAGAAAGGACAATGTTTAGCAGTAAGCTTACTGCAGCAAGGCACTTTGGCTAGTACACCCAGGACTTTCACAATCTAAAAGGCATGGAGGTGGACTGGTACTGGAAGTCTCCTCTCGAGCCTGAAGTGCCGGTGATCCTTGTGAATGGGAATGTGGAGATATGCATCCATGAGATCTAAATTGACCACAAAGTCCTTACAAAACAGAATTATCAGACTGAATCTGGCACTATGACATAAATTCAGATTTCTGAAAGGTTTAAAATGGGTCCTTATGCCCAAAAAAATAAGGGTCCCCTGAAAAGCCTACAGTAAAATCTCTTACTTTGTTCTCCACTGGGGAAAGGTTCTATTACCACTAGTAGTAGAAGATCCTGAAGGATATGTAGAAATGAGGAAATTAAACACACTTGTTCTTTTGACACAGGAGGCATACCATACCTCACAACTGTCCCTGATTTTAACTCAAGTTTTAGCTCTGTCCCTCTTAATCCCTCCTAACGCTAGTGCCTTTTGGAGGAAATGTGCTGAAGTATACTTAATAAATGACAATGATTAAGAGTTAGACTTCTGTTCCTTCAGGAAATGTATATTAATTCACATTCTCTTATTCTGTTAATGTCACAAGCTAAAAGAACTAATATTTTAAAAGTGTCCCTGATTTTTCCTGGATTTGTCCCTGGTTCTGTTGAAGTTAGTCCCTGATAGGTATGTCTCATAGCTCTCAACCAAACAACTTTGTTCCCTTTAAGAACTGCACTTTAAAACTCTGAGAAAGTACTAGTAGCACAAATGTGTCCCTTGTTATGCCCTCTCAGTTTCTTAGAAAGTGGGGTGACCCTTAATATTTTTATATTTGGGATGGGAGTGGGCCTAGAGTGGAAGGGAGAAAATCCTTAGAGTCATGGATGTTCCCTACTAGTGGAGCAGCATTACACCCCTCCCCCATCTTTTCTTTGCTGTTTCCATATGTTTTTTTCTTATACTAAGCTCCCTTATTTTCCTGGCTTTTCACTTGCCTGTAACAGAAAGGAACTACTCCTCCAAGTGTTGTTCAATCACAGCTAGGCACGGGGTAGTGACAGAGTCAACATCCTTCACAGTCTTGCCTCTTTCCTCAGTTTTACTAAAGCCTTTAAGTAGTGGGGTCACCAACAGGCAGCTCTTTGCCTAGTGGTGCAACAGGAAGTTGCTCTTCAACATCCTCAGGCAAGAGCTGCAGCTTCAAGTCAGGTACAACTTCTAACTGAATTGTAAACTGCTGCCTCAGATGCTGCATCAAAAGCATCACCGATAAAGTGTTTTGCCACCTCACACAGTCCAGGTAAGTTCCATCAATTTTGCTCTCAGATCTTCATTAGTTGCATTTCCAATTGCCTCCATCATTTGGTCTAAGGTGGCAATTTGATATTTGTTCATATGTCTGACAATTTATGGTCCTGACAGCTGTGTATACTATCCTAAATTTGACTACCAATCTGCTTTATCATTTGGGAGCATATTGGGATAGCAAATAACTTCAACACCTTCTCCAGATCAACAGATAACATTGCTGGATTTGCCACAAGGATATTATTAGAGGAACTTGTGAGATTCCTCAACACTTATAAAACATGTCAGACTTCTTTGAGGCAGGTGGCTTGGAGTTTGGCTCCTGGAAGCCTGCCAGAAAAGATTTCCGAGAACAGTAGGGATAGCCATAGGTTTAAGGCCATCCAGGCTGAAAAAAAATAAAATATTTACTGATGACATCTAATAATTCTAATTTCCCATTTGAAGTATATCTTCATTCTATAAAGAGCATCTCCAAATAAGTATTTCCTTTGTAGGTAAGGTAGACTATAAATGGTGTCTGTGCCACTATTACATCCTAAAGGGGAGGAAATCTGGGAAGAGTGGTCCAATTTCACCTCCTCAGTATCAGAGCAATCATCCTCTGCCTCTTACCAGAGGTCCTAATGGAGAGATGAAAAGTCAGCAAACAAAGGAGAGTAGGAGTGCTGAAAGTGAATTTATCCTCAAGTCTTAGTGAGTACCTTCACAAGGTGGACTCTGTTTTTCTCAAAATCTCATCAAGGCAACATTGATTTATAGACTGTACTTATATAGCATGGACAGAAGTAAGTCAAAAACAAAAAAAGACAGCTAGGTGCACAAGACCCAGGATAAAAAAGTGCCCAATCCTGGTAGGCGCACTGGTAAAAATGACAGTGTAGAATCCTCAAAATACAGAAACATTCCTACAATGGGGCCAGGCCGAGGGGGAAGATGGCCACCCTGTTGTAGAAGGAAGTAGCAGTCCACAAAAATTGATTGGCCAAAGAGCCATAAAGATGATATAGTGGACTACTGAAGATAAGAAAGAAATTATGTATTATTAATATTATGTAAAAAGCCCAGAATTTCCAGATACAAAGTATACAAAACAATTGAGAGAAATTAGAGGAAAGAAAAATACTTCCTCAAGAAAAACTGTTAGAAGCTTCAAATAAAAATTCATCAATAAAACACATTTTTGAAAAACAGTATATAGATCAAGAAACTTTGGTCTGTTTGGAAAAAGAAGCATATGAGGAAGTGTGAAAATATAAACAACAAAACTTAGAGATATTTAAAAATATAAAAAAGAAATATGGACATGGGAAAGGAAGAGATATTTGATATGGTGCAATATTTATGCAAAGGAGAAAGCCACATTAACTAATACAGAAAAGGCAGTTTCAAAAATATTCGAAGAGAAATACAGGCAAAAGCATCCAAATATGGAAAATGTCACAATAAAAAGATTAATAGCACAAATATATGTGAAAAAGAAGATTAGTAAAGCAGAAGTTAAAGAAATAGAAGTTGAAGTTATGGAGTGCCTGCAAAGTGAAGGATTTAATGTAGAAGGTCTAACACAGACTACATCACAGCATGATGGAGTGAGTCCCCCGAATAAGGAAAAGCAAGAAAATCATGAGACGTGAAGAAATATGGACGGGGAAAGGAAAAGAGATTTAATAATATTTATGCAAAGGAGAAAGCAAAACTAACCAATACAAAAAGAGCAGCACCAACGATATTTGAAGAGAAATACAGGCAAAGGAATCTGGATATGGAAAACTTTACAATACATAAAATAAGGAGAGTAAGAGGAAAAGTAGAAAGAGATTAGTAATGGAGAAGTCAAAGAAATAGAAATTGAGGTTATGGAGCAGCTGCAAAGAGAAGGATTTAGTGTAGAAAGTATCCTGTTTTTTTTGCTTATTTTTACTAGTTATTGCTTCTAGTAATGTATATATGGCACTTTTTATTGCCTGCTGCATACTTCATACTGTATTTTAATGTTATTAACTAATCTGCACAGTTAAACTACAATTGTTTGCCTTACAGGGTGTGATAAATAAGGTTTTTACTTTCACACTGTTTGTAAAGCTTTTTAGCTAGTTTCACTCTGGGCAGGATTCACGAAGGCTTGCACGGAGTGGAAGAGACGTGTAACACTCCATGCAAGCCTCACGATCCAGGAACAGCCCGAAACTCCGTGTAAGAGACCAGCTAAAACGTCTCTTACACGGACTGGGCGTGGATATGCTAAATACCTCACTTGCAGCCGAAAGGTATGCAAATGAGGTATATTAGCAATCCACGAAGCAGAAACCAGCCCGTGTAAGAGCCGTTTTAGCTGCAGAAATGTACTCAGTTGACAACAGAGTACGTTTCTGCAAAAATCACAATGGAGCCATGTCAGCTCCAAATAAAGGGTGTATATGTGTCAGGCAGCATGCTAATGGCCAAATATGTGGCCATTGGCAAGGTAACCCGATGCAAATATAAAAAATATATATATATTTTTTTTCGGCGATCAATGTTTAAACGCAGCGCAGCCCCGCGCAAATGGGCTGCGCTGTATAAAACATAAAAATGAAGGTTATAAACCCACAAATGTGGGTTTTATGCAATACATGGAATGACAATGCAGGGACCAGCAGACCAAAAACAACATGGCCACCGTGTAGTGGTTGCTAATGGGGGAAGCTGAGTCTAAGACATGTAACTAAGCATTAGTAGGCAATCTCATGTAAATGAGGGTTAGGATACTGAATCCCACAGTCACATAGCAAATGAGCACAGTCTGAGTAGTGTAAGAGATACATAAGGGGGAGGAATAGAGTAGGAGATAGGTGACATCACAAGGGGGAATGGTAGAAAGAAATGCAGTTCATTGGAGGTCAGTGTAACATGACAGATGACAGACACAGATCAGGGAAAGAGGAGTGCCACAAGATAAGCATGGGAAAGTCAAGAAATGGAAGGTGTACACTGTTACTTACACCAAAGTTTCTTGCTGGGTGTGCATGCACATGTGTGCGCCCCATGAAGCGCGAGTAGGGCACTGTGCACACGTGTAAGGCAGACTGAGCATGTGGGAGCGTGTTGGTAGATTTGTAACACTGTTTGCGCTAGTGTGCGTGCGTTTTAACCCGAATAGGCAGATCCCGAACTGTGCAAGCATGTGTGCGCGCGTGTAAGCCACTGGGAGCGTGTTTCTGCTGGTATGCACGCTGCTCCCCCCTGAGGAAACAGAATGGAAAAAGGAAGCAACAGAATTAGTAGGAAGCTAGCAGGGAATACTGCTGGAGCTAGCAGGTGAAAACAATTAGAAGCAGGCAATTACACAGGCAGAATAGTAGCCCAGCCCAGCACTTAAAACTCTGCAAACAGCAGTGCAGGATGTTTCTCTCAATTGACACTGCAAGACAGGAGTAAGCTATTAGAAGTGAAAACTGAAAAAGCTGAACTCAGAGCAGAAATGCTAGGGGCTGCCATAGCTGTCATAATGAGACATAGGCAACTTGCTGAGGGTGGTGACAATGCAGATGGTGCCAGACAACCCACAGTGAGGAGACGGAGAAGAGTGTACAGGCCCAGGGTCACCTACCATGGGTTAAATGAGATGGAGATAGTAGAGCACTATAGAGTGGACAGAGAGCTCCTGCAGCAAATAGTCGAGCAGTGCAGGCCATGCCTCACACACAGAACCAACAGAGGGGAACCCATCCCAGTGGAAACCAAGGTATGTGTTGGCCTAAGAATACTAGCAACAGGTACCTTCCAGAGACCAATTGGTGATATGATGGGGATATCACAGGCATCAGCCTCCAGGGTACTGCACCAGTTCCTGGATGCCATGTCAGCACATGTCGGTGATCATGTATATTTCCCCAATGCCCGTGAGGTATTGGCCAGCAATATGCATCTCTTCCAGCAAATAGCGGAATACCCTGAGGTAGAGGGTGCAATAGACTGCACGCACATATGCATCAAAGCACCAGCCGGTGAGCGGGGTAGGGCCTACATTAACCACAAGGGCTTCCCCTCCATCAACTGCCAGGTCGTGTGTGATGCCCAGGGCATAATAATTAATGTGTGTGCTGGCTGCCCTGGGAGCTACCATGATTCCCACATCTGGCATTTGACGCAGCTGTACCAGACATTTGCCAATGGGGACATCCCACACGGACACCTAGTGGGGGATGCAGGTTATGCACTGGAGCCGTGGCTGATGACACCCATCAGAAACGCACACACACCTGAACAGGAACGCCATAATGAGGCACATGCACAAACACGTAATGTAATAGAGCGTGTGTTTGGGCTGCTCAAGTCACGGTTCTGGTGTCTGGACACATCTGGTGGAGCCTTGCAGTACTCACCAACTACATGTACCCAAATTGTCATGGTATGTGCTATGCTACATAATATGATCTTGCAAAAACAGCTGCAGCAGGACCAGCATAGGGCTGGGCCAAACAGCCCCCCACCATTGCCAAGGCCATCACAGGCAGAGCGTGACTTGGAGGAGGAACAACCTGAGCCTGCCACAGTAGGCAGAAGGAGGCGTGCCCAGTATGCCCTGGCCTTGGCAAAGAGGTAACGCATAGCACATACACTGGCTCAGGTTGGGAATGATACCCCCTCTGACTCACTCAAATAATAACAGGAATGCCTAAAATGACGACCTTCTCACAAACATGTACAGGGAGTGTAATATGTGCATCTGACAGAGGCAGCCCTGCAGCACCACCTGAGGCATGAATGCCATGTGTTAAGTAATGTAACACCATGTACTATATGCACACTTGAGGACCCTGACTAACATCCACCCTCACCAAGCATGAAGCCACAAAATGATGATGGGATGATCAATTGCAATAACTGGCTGAAGTAATGCAGTTAGTCAAAGGGGAGCCAATGTGTTTCAGCCTGGGAAGACATGCTGAGCATGACATGATGCACCACCTGCTAGGGGTGGTGTGGACCTATCAATCCAGGCCCCATGGATACTGGCAAAGGCTGTCAGTACCCACAGCATGCCCTGAATAGGTAAGTCTCAAAACACAAATCCACCTTCATAGGTACCACAAGGGATAGGAACCTAGATGTAATGCTACCCAATGCCAGAAGTCTAAACAGCAAGATGCGTGCAGTGTAAACGCACACAGTATGGAGAATGTTGATATCAGTCCTGTAATAGAAAACTGGGTCAAGGCTCACATCAGCACCCTAACACTACCAGGTTACACCTCATACTGTGCTGTACAGCCGCAAAACATGGAACAAGCTACAAAAGGAGGGTGACTAGCAATAAATGTCAAGGATAACCACACCCCCATGTTGGTACCACAACAAGAAGCAGCATGGATTAGCCATGGTCAAATACCAATGGCTAAAACCCCCTCCCAGTATATAGCCTGCTGCAGACTACTGTCCTAATACCAGGAACTGCACCTGGTCTATGTTGGAATACATGAATATATCAAGCCCCCCAAACTACATTATATTGGTTGACTGAAAATACCCAGACATACACTGGGAGCATTATACTAGCACCAACACAGTAGGAGAAAAGTTCCCAGAATCCATAAACCAAAATGCCCAGGAACAACGTACCACTTCCACAAGAGGGGTAAGCATACTGGATGTGATAATCAGCAACATGCGTACTGGATGGCAAGATGAGAAGTGTATCCCTCACTGGTAAGACCAGACCATAGAGTAATCACACCGGATATACACATCCTGACCACAGTCCCTGGCCAGAAAACCACAGTGAAAAACATGTGTAAAGCATAGGTTGCACCCCTCCAAACCAATGTGGAATCCATGAAAGGCCCTGTGCAGGTGCAGAATATGGGACACACCGCAGAACATGTTATACAGGCATTCCATGAACATAGCCAGGAATGCTTGGATTATGCAATCACAAATAACAACAAGACACAATGCCATACACGCAGACATCTGGCATGCTGGACTCCAGCCATTACCAAACCATGCAAGAGAATGAGGAAGCTACTACATGATAGAGCAAACATAAAAAGGGAAGTAATCACTGATCAGTAGTATGGCAATAAAATATGTCCACACATACAATCCACTAAGGCCAGCCACAACAAGTAGAATCTGTGAATCCAGAGGCAATGTGACACCTGCCCCAAGTACACAGACAACCCTCAACTCCCCCCAATAAATACAAATATATGTGAGAGATGCAACCATTTATCCAAACCGGAGGCTGAGCTCCCTCAACTCAGTACTGTCAAAACTAGTCAGGAGGAGAAGGTAACCACATACACCACAAACCCAGTCCCACATGGACCTATCACAACTGTAAACCAAACACATAAACACAGAAAAACATTCCCAGAGGCCCTAATTACAAACACACCACATCAACAAAGGCCTCCAAAGCAGACCCCAAGCAACCACAACCTCCAAACATAGCACATGCAACACATAGTACAAAAAGCTGGTGTGCCAAACAGTTACAGGCCAGAAGGAGAAACAACATGCCTGATACAGTTGTAATATGTGTCTGCATAGGCAGACACACTGCTGTCCCACTCACCAGACTGAACAAGGGAAAGGGTACAGTAAGCTGCCTGTAGGCTGCCACAACATGCCACAACACAAGTACGCAGGTCACCCCAAAGCAAGCAGAAATATGATGCACTCATTGTCCATGCTGGTGTGAATGACCTGAGATGTACCTCCCTGGACTACATGAAAAGAGACATGGATGAGCTCTCTGAGTATGTACTCCAGGCCGGTATGACACTGGCAGTTTGCAGCATCCAACCCTCACCAAGAATGATGCCACAGTACAAACACAGAATGATCAGCTTTAACAGGTGGCACAGTTACAGATGTCAGTCCAACAGGGTCTAATCTGTCTGCTTGAGATGTCATGCATGACAAGCCATGCTGCTGTACCAGGGATGGCTTGCACCTGTTACCCCTGGGCATCTGGATACTGGATAAGGCCTTTGCCACCTCCATAGAGCCGTACGTAGGCAAGGCCAAAAAGACTAACCCACCACCCTAGAAAACATAAGTGGTAAGAAACATAACGGTAATGCTGACCAATGCCAGATGTGTAAACTGCAATATGCATGCACCTGAGGCACTTCCTAGTATGGAGAACATTGATGTCTGTGCAGTGACAGAAGCCTGTTGCAAGCCTACTGACAGCACACCAGCACTACCAGGTTATACCACATATCATGCGTTATGGCCCCAACACCTGGACCAAAACATCAAAGGAGGGGGAGTATCCATATGCAGCACAGACACCCATACGGCCAGGTAACTGACAATGCACAAAGCAGCGGAGACCACCCATGTGCACCTAAGTGTAGTCAAAACTGCTGTACAGTCTGTAGCATGCGACAGACCACACTCTCACACACAGGAACCCCACCCAGACATCCTGAAGACACTGGACAGTATGAATGTCCCACCAAATACCAGGCAAGGTACTCGCAAATTACCACATAGGTGATAAACCATTATGTATGCAAGGAGTAATCAGGGACCTAGGGACACAAGTCGATAGTAACCTGTCATGTGACACACAATGCCAATGTGGCTAGGAAGACTGTCTATATTGGACACCGTATCATGAAAGGATTCACATCTACATCAACAGAGGTCACTGTGCCCCTGTACTGTTCCCTTATCAGACCCATAATCTAGTACAATGACTCATATGGGATGTACCGTACCTGACACCTGCAGCGGTTAGGAAGACCTCAAAGGTACCTCACCAAGAGGATAAAGGGTGTCAAATATATGTCATATGCTGCCTGGCTGTAGACACCCCAGCTGAATGCAGTCACAGACTGCCTACACAGAGGCATTGTATGTCTGTTGTACAAGGCCATGTCCAACACAGGAGTAATGAACATGCTCCACCCCAGGAAATCAAGGCCATTGGAGCTGTGAGTGACAGATGTCAGCCTCAACACATAATGAAATAGGATGTGCTCAAGGGACAGATACATAACCCAGAGGCTCCCCACACCCAGGAACAGGATCCCAATCCATGTTAGGCAGAGCCCCTCACTGACACCCCTCAACAGGAATATTGCCAAGTAGATGGATGATCGTACATGTACACTGGGGGTCTTCACTGTGTCACGTCCAGACAGAGGCACAGTAAAGAAAATCATAAATGGCCATAATAGTCACATAGCAGGGGGCGGCGAAAGACACACACACTCTGGCTAGGCTTACTAATGCCCTAGGGTGGATAGCCTAGTATGAACCTATGAAGATACAAATTGTACAGGACACTAAGGAGAATCACAAGGCTTACTCAACTGATGGTAGGAACCATGTTGGGAATTCACAGATATGCTCCGAATCACACAAATATTACAAACAACATACCAAACACACACACATACTGCCAACATACAACCTAACAGGTTCAGTGCAAACCCCCCCCCAGAATGCAAAATATCTATCCCAGCAGACTGCTGGTCCCCTGACATTGCAGATGCTGAGGTAACAGCCAACATCTACAAAGCAAAACACACAGCAGCAAAGGTATGTGATGGTGTCCTGGGCTGAGGCCAACATGGACTCCAAGAATAATGGAATGCCAAATCACACTACTGCCCAATGTCAGCCTTACCACAGGATATGTACCCAAAGAGCAGTGTACAACAACAGTGGTCCTTCACAACAAAGGTGTTGCCTGAATGGATACTGCAAACTACCACCCCAGGATCCTGACAAGCTTGGTCTGCACAGCTATGGAAAGGATCAGTATGTACCACAGACATAAAGCTATCGTGTACCTACTGACACCGGACCCTACCCAGTGTGGCTGTCGTAAGTGCAGATCCTGCCCCTAAACATGTTTGACCCATTTGAAACAGTCATTAAGGTCATTGATGAGGGCAATGTGGTCCACACAGCGTAGCTGGACCGTGCATATGCTTCCAGACAATACCCTACGAGTTCAGTATGGATATGTTCACCAGCTTAAATATAAACCCCTATGTCAGTAGAGGGATTGCAAACCAGACCAAGGACAGAACTGACATGGTCAGACATGCTGCATCCATGTCAGACTACAAAGCAGATATGAGTGGCATCCCATAAGGCTTGGTCCTGGGACCTCCCCCATTCCGTATATATGTCGCATAGGTACAGGCCAACATGGAAGGACTGTGACTGAACATGTATGCAGAGGAGTACAAACTGCCCACCATATCTGACCCCCAGCTGACACAAGCAACCCACAAAAGGGCCACATAGAAACAGACAACTGGAGCCATAGCCATGTCAGCAAGCTAATTGCAGAACTGTGTATAGACAACCACCGTGGATATACAGTAAGTGCCCACCAATTACCACACAGGTGTTAACCCATTACGCACCTAACATGTAATGAGAGACCTGGGGACACAAGGTGATAGATATCCTGCATTGGACAAACATGTGGCTGTAGTGTTCGCAGAAACATACCATATACCCACCCAATCATGAAGGTTGTCAGATGTAGATAAGGGGAGGTCACTGTGGCTCTGCAGTCATCCTTCATCAGCGTCACAATTGACTACAATAGCCCCTGTGGGATATACCTCAGCAGACACCTCCATCAACTGTAAAGTCCACAACAGTACCCCACCAGGAGTAGCAAAGAGCATGAACAGATGCCATGTGTTGCCTGATTAAACAAACTGCAGCTCCACACACTGCCATACTACCCACCCAGAGGCAAGCTGTTCCTGATGTATGAAGCCATGTCCAAGCTGGAATCAATGAACATGCTGCACCTTGTACAATCTGAATGGCAGTGAGCTATGCACATGAGAGACCTGAACCCCAGCACTGACATACATAGGACAAGCTGTACAGAATGATCCATAACACAGAAGCCACCCCCACTCTTGAGTAAACTCCCAGTACAGGTTAGCCAGAGAGTCACCTATCGACACCCCAAAAGAGGAATCCTGATGAGTGGATGGGAGATGGTAGGTTAACCCTGGGTATCACTGTTATGTCAGAGTTAGACGGAGGCACAGTATACTAACCATGACATATGTCATGGCAAACTCCAGTTACAATGTGTGTCGAAGGACAAACACACTCTGTGACTAGCATCAGAAATGGCCTAGGGAACATCGCTAGTGTTTGCCAATGTCCACCTATGTTGTGGAATACACTACCAATGTTGGACAAGCCTGGTGTAGGTAGTCCATATCTGAACATAATGCAACATGGTCATATGTGCACAACTGGCCCCTACACAGTCTGTTGTGCTCACTATGAAGATGTCAAGCAGTGATAGGACTAAAGCCCAGGATACTGTCCACCACAGTGAAAGTACTGAACCAGTACACTATACGGTGCTACAGTGTTAGGTCATTATGAAAGGATGTTGACAACTGTATGCAAAGTATGCCATGCAATCCCTGCAGGCACAGTATAATTCTTGTTGTGGCAGACACAAAGCAGTTGGCCAGTAAGTACACAACATGACACCCAACACACAGCCATAAACGTGAGATATTGTTGAAGTTCACACACACCCAAATATGTGGTGGACTGCAGAGTTCAACATATGGAAAGCTCACACTGGGCATGCTCGCACACTTTGATAAATGAGGCATATGTCAGACAACATGCCATGGAAAGGCTGAACTGGGCATGCTCACACACTTAGGCCATATCTCCGTTTAGCAGTTGGCCACACATAACTATCCAGGAACCACCCACAACACAGCAATCTGCCCAGTGCACACAGTAAATGACTACAGAGACATAAGTGATATAGTGGATCACCCTCATATTCAAACATCTTCCACAGATACACAAGTTGTTCATAGGAACAGGAAATGCTATGGCAATAAAGACCTGCAAACAGTCTAACAGCAACAAATATTGTGCATCTGACAATTAAACATATGGGTGTAGAGGTCAATACTAGGCTGTTTGCCCTAGGGAATGACAGCTTAGCCAGAGTGTGCTTGGCATCTGCATCCCCAGTACAGTAGGCTACTGTGCCACTGTAATGTAGGTCACATAAGGCAATGTGTGAGGCTAGTGAGCTGTGCCTCTGTCAAGCAGGGGCACAGTGGAGATCCCAGGGTATGAATGTGCTCAGCCACATCCATGTTGTTGGTGTGTGCTGGAAGAGGGTTGCTGAGGACCTCTAACAGTAAGTGGGTGTCAATAACAGACTGAGGGGAGCCCTATCTGCATTGTCTGGACAATTCCACTGTCAACACTGTGTTGTGATGATTATGTGGGAATGAAGTGCTGTGCCGGTACTGTTCACAGATGTCCACCCTCTGTGGGCTACAGCTCTGCAATGTACAAGAATGTGTTTTAAAGACTATGCAAAGGCCTGCACATGTTCCTGACTAACTCTAGGCATCTTTTAAGCATAATGCATTAGCGACCTAGAGCTGAACTCATTTAAAGTTATAATTTCAGTATCTGCTGTCTATTTAACAAAGCTGAAGTCATTAGATGCCATCTCATAGTATTTGAATGTTTCTCTTTAACTGCATACTTTATGGATTATGAAGACATTTGAGTGTGTTTGTGTCTAAAAAGGATAGCTGTTGTAGCCTGCTAGTACTATTTTTCAAACTTTATTAACACTAATACTCATATCTCTCCCTCACTTTTATCACAGGTAGACCCCTCCCTTGCCTAGCTTCCTGTGGTTCCCAAGACCTAACAGCGGCCCATCAGGACCATAAAAGAAAACTAAACCAGAAGCCTCAACTCTTCTTAAAAATCAGGGTAAATACAAAACATTAGTACCCTATTCAGAGAGAACTATACTGTCCTTGTCAAGAACCTGACACTCTATCTTGAGGACTTTAACAATACAAAGCATGTAAAAATTGTATCTTTATAAATTCAGCACTAGTAACTCCATTGTGTTGAATTATACTACTGGAACTGTTACCTTTAAAACCCTGTAAAGTCTCCTGGCGGTGTAGGCCCGCTCAGCTCGCTTCGGGCTCCGCTCCGCTCCCCTCCTGCCCCTTATCCCACCCGCCCCAGCATCCCTACTTTTATAGCTACAAATAGTCCCTCCCACTTTCCCACTTAACAAATCCAAGGCTCCTTGTCAAACTCCATAACTCCTCCCACCCCAAGGCCCAACCCTCTAACAAACCCAACACAAAGTCTCTTCCCCACTCGTTACCCACTTCCCTACTTCAGTATGGCAAATTTCACTTATACTATTACCCCGTCATAATTTTACTTCTCATCACCACCTATATCCTAACATTATCTGAAAACCAAACTCTTATAGGCATTCCTTTCCTAAGTGCCACACCAACTCCCAATTTAATCTCCATGACAGTTATATAACACCCTCAATCTACCAGGCCAAAAATATATCCCCAAAATAGTCCACCCGACACTTCAACACCCTAAACTCCCACATAACAAAACTAATCTCAAAATACTATTTAAACTACAAAGACTTTTAGTTTACTTGCAAAACTGTATGAATATCGATGGAGATATTCACCCAAACCCAGGTCCCACCACTATGCCAATCTCTAATCCCTATAATTTAACCCGAAAACCTACTGACTCCCTTCTAATATTACACCTGAACCTAAGAAGCATTAACAACAAAATTCACAACCTTCACGCCATCATAGCTAGTCATTTCCCTGACATCATGTGTCTAACCGAAACATGGCTAAAACCCTCTACTAAGAATGAAGAGATCCTCCCACCCGGGTACAATATTCTCAGGGCTGATCGTACAAAGAAAAAGGTGGAGGAATAGCTATTATGTTTAAAAATAAACTAAACATCCTTAAGAACCAAGTATAACCTCCTATGATCTCAAACCTAGAAATTATAGCCCTACAGATCTGCCTAAACACTCAAAAACGCATCAACCTTATTGTAACCTATATCCCGCCAGGAAGAACGCAGAAAACCTGGAGCAATCCCTGAGCTGGCTAGCCATCAACTACCCACAAGAAACCATAGTTCTTGGAGACGTCAACATTGACTGGTCTCTCTACTCTACCCATATAACTCCACAACCTATTAACCTATATGGTTTCTCCCAAAATATCCTATCCCCAACCAGAATAGGCAACTCACTTCAAAAAGAAAGTATAATTGACTGGATCCTTACTAACAGAGACTCTAATAACTACACCACTGGCACCCTTCCCTGTGACCTCAGCGATCACCTAATAACTTATATCATTAAACATAAATGCCCAACTTCTAACACCCCCCCATATAGATTAATCAGAAACAAAAAAAAATTCGTCCCTCAATTATTTCTTGCTGACCTGAAATTCTGCAACTGGACCATATTAAAGACTCTTCCACTAGAAGAGTGTGTCCCACTTCAATGACACGTTCCTTAAGATACTTGACTCACATGCTCCACATAGACAAATTAGAACCAAAACTCGCATAGCACCTTGGCTCACTACTGATACTAAATCCAAAATCAAACTTCGCAACCAAGCCTGGGAAAATGGAGAGCCACAAAACCCCCAAGACCGTTGTAAATTTCAACAACTAAGAAATGCCACGAAAACTGCCATAACCCAACACAAAAACAATACTTCTGCAGCCTCCAGCAAAACACCAGAACAACCCAAAGAAATTCTGGACAGGTTTTAACAACCTTCTGCACCCAGGCAAAACTTCCACCCCAACCCTGAGAAACTCTTAGAGAAAGGCCAAGAAGAAGTAGCCAACACCTTTAACTCCTTCTTCACTGAGACTATCCAAACCTTAGCCAGTCACCTTACCTCCACTTCCCCACCTGCTGCTAAACTGCGTGACAACCCTACCCCTTTAATTTAAAGCCAGTCTCTTCCTCCTATGTACGCCCTCCTAAAAAACTCAAACCAACTACCCTAGCGGCTGACCACCTTCCTGGAATTCTTACAAATTGCATCTGATGAAATAGCCTACCCCATATCAATCCTAATAAACAGATCTATAACTGAGATGAACATTCCCTCAATCTGGAAGACTTCCTATATCATTCCACTTCACAAAGGAGGTACCTCCTGGAAATGTCAAATTATAGACCAATAGCCATCCTGTCCTCCATAGCGAAAATCATGGAAAGATGCATCCACAAACAACTTCTTCACTATCTGACCTCTAATAATCTCTTGTCCAATGCCCAGCATGGTTTTCGTCCACACCATAGTACAACTACTGCCCTCCTTTCCTTTATTGACTCAATCAACAACAATCACAATAACAAACTCATATCATCTGCCCTCTTTCTGGACCTATCAAAAGCATTCGATATGGTCAATCATCAATTCCTTCTCAACATCCTTGAAACCCTACGTCTGGACACTCCAGCACTAAACTGGTTCAATTCCTACCTCACTGGTAGGCAACAAGCTGTCCTATGGCAAAACAGAATATCGGGACTGCTCCCGAATACCATAGGCGTTCCTCAGGGCTCAATACTGGGTCCACTTCTGTTTTCCATCTTCATAAATGACCTTCAATCAATCATCCCTAAATCCACCTGTATACAATACGACGACTCCACCTTAATCTGCTCCAACGTCTCCTCTCGAATCTCCAAATGACCACACAACATTGTTTTGCACTAGTTGAAAAATGGTTCACTGACTTAAAACTTCTACTTAACCCATCTAAAACCAAACTATTACTTTTCTTCCCAACGTCTTCTCACCTCTAGGTAAAGAACTCCCAAACACTAACAACACAACCTTTCATATTAAATCCACTAATGGGACCCTCATAACCCCTGTCACCAGTACCAAACTGCTAGGTGTCACTATTGATCATAAGCTCAAATTTGACATACACATTACCCAAACAGTAAAGTCTGTTAACAAAAAACTAGGATCTATGTACAGAATTAAAAACTTCCTAACTCCCACTACCAAATTAACTATTGCTCGTCCATCTCCTCTCTTCCCTCCTCTATGCTTCCCCGATCCTCTCTTTTCTCAATAAACGTGAACTTAACATGCTCTCTCTTGCCTATAACCACATTGCCAGATTTATTACAGGTTCCCCTTATCGAACCCATCATTGCCTTAATCTGCAAGACTTGGCTGGTTGGAACTGCCAAATCTCCTCAAACTTAGCCAACTTCGCGAAGCTTATAAAATTATCAACCATCCTGATAGAACTCCCTCACTGTGCAAAATTCTAACTCCATATACTAACCTCAATAGTCTCCGATCATCAAACAGCATCCAGATCCTAACCATTAAAGCAAAAACTCAGGTGGGGATGCCCTTTATGCAAATTCCATTGGCAAGCAGTGGAACTCCTGCCAAACAACCTTAGACTTACTTCTTTGCTCTATCATTTCAAAGCTAACCTTAAAGAATATCTCTCCACACAATGGACATGCCCATGTCGAGAACCTGACTAACTACATATCTCTTTACTTCTAGGTCCACTTCCTAGCCCATTTCCTAATTGCAGATCTCTAAAATTTCTCTTTCCTTTTAGTAATAAGGAAAATCTCTGATTTCAGTCTATTTTTCAGTATCTTTAACGAAATCAATGTTCTGTGTATAATTTCCTGTCTGTCCTTTAGTCTTATATAACATCTATGTAAATTTTCATTCCTGCATATGTAAGCTGTATTCTCTTGTTGTAACAATACTTTGAATCTTGCAATTTAAATATGTACTTCTATTGTGTATTGGAGCTTTTCTCCTCGGGCCTCTACTGAAAACGGATATGTATCCAGTTAGACCAGCCCGGTTAACAAATGTAAAATAAAAATAAAATAAAATAAATAAATTAGCCCACTCTGTCTGTTGGACGGCTCCTATATGGCTGGTGTACACCTGACAGGTGTCCTGTTATGGAGCAGTCATGGGTATATGTGGGATAGCATGATCAATGCAAACCTTACACATGCTCATAGAATGCAATTGTCAAGGATTATGCAGAGTGGCCAGTATAGTCCCCCAGCATGGGTCCTTTGAAGTCGTCCACCCCAGTCTTCACAAGTGTAGAGTCTGCTTGTGCTAAATACAGTTTGTTTGCAGTGACAACCTTGCCTGGGGGTGGGAATGGGATATGGATGTCCAGGGAAAGGTGGGTATGGTCAAATATCAACAATGGTGGTCTACCTCTGGTGTGGAACAGTGAGTACCCATGTTGCAGATGGACAGGTGCAATATGTATTCCCCCATGTGGCTGTGGTGAGTGGTTCTGCCATAGCACATGGACCCACAAATTGTAGTGGCTGTAGGGTAAAGTTGTAGAGGCCTGAGTAGTTCCCACACACAATATGCCTGTACCTGATGTTAACAACTGGAATGGTGTATGTGAACACCTGCATACTCCGGCACTGTCCCCAGGGAAGCAAAGTATGTGTCCTGGCTGTGGGAGTGGTGTTCTAGATTGGTTGTGTTGTGTGTTACAGGTCCTGTGGTCACGAAGCATGGTATAGAACATAACCTGCCAGTGCGATGTGCATATCTGACCCTGAAGTAGGTGGCTGCAAATGCATATATATGCTATCCCCCACCTGACAGGTAGTACTAGATGTACATACCTCTGTAGAAATAAAGATGTCAGCACCCTATAAATACTGCATGTGCAGAACAGATGCCCAGTAATTCGGATAGTGCGCTCCGCTAATGCGTCTCCCTCAAGTGCCATAATATAGTTAAGTAGGGGTTTGAACCATGCAAATGCTCAGTGTGTGTGTGTGTGTGTGTGGGGGCGAGCGGGGTTGATGTGTGTGCAAGTCTGTGTGAGGGAAGTGTCCCTTTTGGCAACTGGGAAAACACTCTACAGGATGCACATTCCCCTATCTAAGCACTGACGATGTCAGCACCCTATAAGTACAGCAGGAGAAGGGAAACCTCCCGGTAATGCGAATAGCGTGCTCCGCTAATGCGTCTGTCACGAGTGTCATAACATAGTGAGGTAGGGGTTTGAATCCTGCAACTGCCCAGTGTGTGTGGAGGGGGGTTAGTGTGTGTGCAAGTCTGTGTGAGGGAGATGTCCCTTTTGGCAACTGTGAAAACACTCTACAGGATGCACATTTCCCTATCTAAGCACTGATGATGTCAGCACCCTATAAGTACAGCAGGAGAAGGGAAACCTCCCAGTAATGCAAATAGCACACTCTGCTAATGCATCTGTCATGAGTGTCATAACATAGTTAGGTAGGGGGTTGAATCCTGCAACTGCCCAGTGTGTCTGGAGGGGGGTTAGTGTGTGTGTAAGTCTATGTGAGGGAGATGTCCCTTTTGGCAACTGGAAAAACACTCTACAGGACACACATTCCCCTATCTAAGCACTTATGATGTCAGCACCCTATAAGTACAGCAGGAGAAGGGAAACCTCCCAGTAATGTGAATAGTGCGCTCCGCTAATACAAGTGTCATAACATAGTTAGGTAGGGGTTTGAATCCTGCAACTGGTTAGTGTGTGTGTGAGGGAGATGTCCCTTTTGGCAACTGGGAAAACACTCTACAGGATGCACATTCCCCTATCTAAGCACAGATGATGTCAGCACCCTTTAAGTACAGCAGGAGAAGGGAAACCTCCCAGTAATGCGAATAGTGCACTCTACTAATGCGTCTCTCTCAAGTGTCATAACATAGGTAGGAGTTTGAAACCTGCAAGTGTGTGTGTTTGGATGTGGGGAGTTTGTGTGTGTGCAATTCTGTATGAAAAACATGTGCTTTTTGGCAATCAGGAGATCACACTACATGATGCACATTACCCTTTCCAAACATTGATGATGTCAGCACCCTATAAGTACAGCCGGAGAAGAGGAACCTCCTAGTAATCTGAATAGTGCGCTTCGCTAATGCGTCTCTCTCACGTGTCGTGACATAGGTAGGGGTATGAATCCTGCAAATGGCAAGTGTGTGTGTGGGGGTGGTAGTAGGGTGTGTCTAATTGCAAGTGTGAGAGAACAGATCCTTTTGGCAAATACTACAATACATCAAATGCTGCATATTCCCCCAGTAAACACAGGGGATGTCACCACACTATCAGTACAGCCAAACAGGGCTACTTGGCCAGTAATGCCAATAGTGCGCTCTGCTACTGGGTCTATTACCATTGTCAGAGCACAGATAGGTATGTTTTGGAAACCCACAACTGCCACGTGTGGTTGTGTCACACAATATGACCTTGTGTGGGTTGTACATAACAATGCATGCCATTGCCTAAACCAGCAATGGCAATGCACACATGATGTATGTGTGTGACACATACACATAAATACCTGTGACCTGCAGTAGTTACCATGTCTGACACGTGCCTCGAGTGGATAAATGGTATTCGCAATGCATAACAATATGACTGTCTTACTGTGCAGGGGCCGCACGCGGTATGTCTCTATACAGTGTGGGTTATATATGGTATAATACCTACAGCAGGGGATACACATCTGGTCTGGGCCATATAGTCTACATGTAGTCGATGAACAGGTGCTGCATGTTCCCACCTGTTGTGGGAGTGGTAACATGTTATTCCACTGCAATTCAGTGACCACATGCTGGGAACCTTTCAGCTAGTGTGTTGTAGCTACAGTAATGCTCACACACAATGATTGGCATGGATGCAGTCCAGCCATATAAAGACATTTCTTGAGACTGTCATATTGCCAGGGTTGTTAGGGAGGATAGGTGGGTTTCCTGTGTATGGGAGGGTTGTGTGTGCCAGGCTATGAACCAGAAGGCAGTCCAACACACTGTTAGCTGCTCATGGATAGGCCCTGATGCTTTGTGCTGTGCCAACAACCTGGAGGTGTGTGTATCTGTGGTGCCTTGGGATACCACCCCCCTGTCCATGTGTGTTACATGCATAGGGGATGACAGGCATGGTATGAGGTACAACCTGGCAGTGATGGGTTGCACCTGTGAGCCGTGAATCAGGAATCTGGTACTGCACAGACATTGCAGTTCACCGTGCTGAGGACAGTGTCCAGTGTATGCATCTTGCTGGTGTTGTGTAGCATCACTGTTAGTGTCCTATCCTGTGTGATATTGTAGTCACTGTAGTATGTCATGCCAGCTGACAGGGTATGGCAGTACTGGGTTGAGAGTGCTCAGTCCCCAGATTGGCTATGTGGTGGCATCCCACACATGTGTTGTACGTTCCTGGCCAGGGGTGAGGGTTGACTGCATACATGTGGCAGCTGTGACATTGCCACATGACTAACATAAACCACAACTGGACCATAGAGGTGATTCACAGGTTACCTTTGCACATGCTACCATAGTAGTGTGATTGCCATGGTGATTACCAACACATAGGGCCAATGGGGAACAACATACTGAAGGTGTGTATGTGTGGGTGTACTGCTACTGATTTCATAGCACTGGCATATATGACTGCACACGTGGGTAAATGCCAGGTAAGTCATGTGTAATGTGTCACAGGCAACATACATGCGAACAGGACAGACAGTGACGTTCTGTCATGTGGAAACTTGACATACGTATAGTACGCTATGCAGATGTCACTAGGAGTCCACAGAGGCACTGTAACTCTGCATTGCAGGTGGAAGCAGTGTTCCAGGGAACCCCAAGTGAACATGCATGCAAACAAAGCTACAGTAAGCAGGGCTGGAAGTAGTCCATTGTACAACAAAGAAGGGGTAACACTAACAGTAGGTAACAGTGCAAATATGTAGGCACTATCAACATGTACCCAGGAATGCACAACTCAGATGTCCATGGTAGAACTGATATTATGTCATAGTTAATTGTGATTTGTATTACATTGGTACTGCACACATATCAACATGCGCAAACATCCACATTGCATAGTCATTGTGGGCAACTTGCCACCATTACTGTACATGTCCATCATTGTGTATCACTACTTGCATTAGCTTCCCCCCTGTGCTACCCATGTATGTGGCTATCTGTTGACATCCTTACCACCGGTATGCAATAATGTGCAGCTGTTACACTATGGTACTTACTATGGGTGTAGATAACAATTCAGGTTAGTCATACGGTTACTGCATCAGGCATGCTGGGATATACACACAGTCATATCAGCACACTGTACTGTTACCAACATGATACTACTAATACACTTCTATGTAGTCACCCTGTGCATCAGCAACGTGTTTACCTGTTCCTGCACTGATGTTGGAGATTGCAGGAGGTGGCACAGTTTCATCATATGCACAGGGTGTGAATTAGGTATGCCCGAGTCTGCCACTGATACCACCAATTGACATGTGTGTATATGTGTGTTGGTGAGGGACAGCAGTATAGGGTGGGGCACTGTTGGTGCAGTGTGTGCGTATATGTGGTAGCCCTAGGTGTTAACATTTCGCATGTGTGTATGCATGCACACAGTTCCACCTCATGGCTGCCATATACAGGAGTTTGTGGACAGCCACAGACTGCACCTGGCAGGTCATACAGATCAGTGTCTGTGGGCACGGACATGGTACCTGTGCCTGGCAGGGGTGCTACAGACCATATCCTGTACTAAGCCAGACTGGGTACTGTCATCAGAAGCGGGAGTGTGTTGACTGGACACAGGTCCCTGTTGGGACTGTCCAGAGGCACGTGCAAGTGGTCTCCTGGGGCGTTCCGATGACAGCACAGACCCAGCATTGCTGGGGCTGCTGCTGGCACTATGGAGGCATCCGCGGGCCTGTTGTCATCCGCGCCGACTGCCAGCTGCTGCTGTTGCTGGCATATGGCCACGTCGACGCCACAACCATCCACCATTGCCCTGGCTCATGCACATGTGGTTGTGGAACTGCTGTAATATGTCCCCACAATGTCTGTCTATGACATCGGTGAAATTACAGATAGCATCCGCGATGTCACGCATACTGTCAGTCATGGCTGTGTGACATGCTCTCAGCTCCCTCAGACCCTGTCTGGTGTACCTTTCCATACACAACTGTGCCTGCATGACAGCCCGAAACATAGCTGAGGTTGACAGACCTCTTTGGGCATGTCTGCCAGAGGCAGTACGCCCACGGATGCTCCCACGAGAACCCATGGGCAACTGTCTGTGTGGTACCATCGCAGGACCCTGCCCATGGCTGCTGTGTGGGGAAGCATGTGCCACAGATACCACATTATCCTGGTCAATGCCCACTGTATCCTGTCCATCAACTAGGGACAATGGTGACATAGGATGTACTGGCAGGATGACTGTGTGCAATGATGGGGTTGACAGCTGTGTACTGTCAATTGGCTGACCAATGACGGACCCTGACACACCTTCCTGTGCCATTACACAGATATCATCATTATCAGTACCTGTGGCACCAGATTCAGTCTCCCTGCTGCAGGACACCAGAGCAGCACCAGAACCTGTGGGAGGAAGACAGGAAACACAGTTTACAATGTCTACACAATGTTACCAGTGATGCACACATGCACACATGCACACGTGGACACATGCACACATGGACACAGGCACACATGCACATGTGGACACGTGCACACGTGGACACATGCACACGTGGACACATGCACACGTGGACACAGGCACACGTGGACACAGGCACACGTGGACACAGGCACACATGCACACATGCACTCCCCGCAGTATACACACAGAGCACTACTGAGTTACACTAGTATTACTAGCACTATCAGGACTATTATAGGTATTGTTAAAACACACTCACCAGCATGGATGGGCTGCCTTGCTGTAACACCGGAGGGACCTGCAGAAATGAGGAGATTAATGTCAGTGGGAACAACTGTGCCATTGATACTGCATATGATACAGTGCAGTAGTACACCAGTTGCCTTTCACACGTCAGCTGCTGATATTGGCAATATCACACCTGCACAATTACATACTATGTTGACAGCTACATACCACGGACACACCTTACACATGCATAAACTAACAGTGTACAGAACATTCAAGTGTACATATGGCATATTACCTGCACACTCCATGTCGTGTTGCTGTGTGGATCCAGCCTCCATCATGATGCAGGTGTGTTGCTGTTGATGTTCCGGGGCTGGAGCCACAACACTTAGGAGTAGCCCCTCCAGTCTGGTGAGGGGGGGATGTGTGGCCACCCCACCTCCTGTGGCAACCTGTTGCCTGTGGATATCTGACGCATGCTGACGGACATTTCTGATTAAATCACTGCAGTGATGTCGTACCTGCTCATATGTCCTATTATGCGTGCCAATGTCATTTACCCTACGGACAAGGTCTTGCCACAGTGCAGCCCTCTCCTGCTGATTCTGGCTGGTGCGGGAAAACAGTATGTCATAATCCCGCACCAGGCTCTGGTGTATCTCCTCATCTTCTGCTGCAGAGTAGGCAGGATTACGCTGACATGCCATGTCCCTGGAAGAGAACACAAACAGGATATCAGCAGACTATGTCAGCAATATATGGCACACATACTATACATGATACTCAACTGTAGTGATATACTACTACTCCCATATGTAGCATGTGTGTGTCTCTTGGTGGATACAAAAGTACATGGCCAGATATCAGTGCTCAGCCAACACCTGTGCAACAATACCTGCCACATTCCATACAACATAGTAGCATGCCCCATCGGTCAGCACACTGCGACGGGTCCAATGCACAACCTCACTCTGGGGGTTCATACCAAGGTACTGTATGTGGAACGCCATCCACTAGTGTGATCTGGACACAAGTTACTCGGCCTGGATATACATATCCCACCATCACCAGCACAGTAGACTACTTTGATATGTATGTGATTAGACAGTTATTCACTTGTTAGGACTGAGATGGTATCCATGCAGCCCAATGGGCCAGTGGAAGCCACAACCCACACTGCTGACCCCTTTGCGAATGCTTCCCATGGACATCCCAAAGAATGCATGGAACATGCACACACATTTCTAACCCAGACCCTATACACAAAGGTTAGGCATCCTGTCCGGTGGACCCCAGCCAAAGGCAGATTGTATAACGATAGAAGGAGGCTACTGCAGGACAGAGCAGATTTACATTAAGTGAAGGCATCTGTGGTCAGCACTGGTAATAAGCTACGGTCTCTCATAACAACATCCACTGCCTACTCTGGGAGGGAAATGGCCACGAACACTATCGATAACCACAAGGCCTTCTTCAGTTATGTTACACATATGGACCAAACGCCTCAGATATGCTCTGAGTTACTACACACCTACTTAACATTCACCGAACACACAAATATTGGCAACATTCTTGCAGACAGGTTCGGTGCACGTATCCCCCCTCCTTCTCCCCCACACTTAGAAATACTTATCACAGCTGAATGTAACCTCCCTATCATCTCACATGTCCAGGTGAGGGCTGCCCTCAGCAAAGCAGAACACACAGCATCAACGTGACCTGATGGTATCCCTGGATGTGTGCTACGTGAACTACAAGAGGACATACAACCGCATATAAGACTGATATTTAACCTTGGCCGTACTACGGGATATGTACCTGAACACTGGCATACAGCAACAGAGGTCCCACTCCACTAAGGAGGCACCTCTACTGACCCTGGGAACTACCGCACCATAAGCTTAACCAGCCTGGTCTGCAAAGCTATGGAATGATTCAGTATGGGACGCATATACAGTGATATTGGGTACCTGCAGACACTTGTTCCCAGCCAGTTTGCCTTTGTGATGGGCTGATCCTGCCTTTTGAACCTGGCTGACCTTTCAAAACAGTCACTACAGCCATTGATGAGGGCAACGCAATCCATACAGCCTACCTGGACTTGCCTAAGGCCTTCAACACAGTACTCCACTCAGGCATCATAGACAAGCTCATTAGCTTACATGTTACTACATATATCACATGATGGGTTGCACACTGGTTGACATACAGAATCCATAATATCGATATTGCAGGAGCCATGTCAGACTCAATGCCAGTCACATGTGGTATCCCACAGGCTTCTGTCCTAGGACCCCTCTTGTTTGGCATTTATTTCTCAGATGTAAAAGCAAACATGTGCGGGTTGTGGATGACAAAGTTCCCAGATGACTGCAAACTAAGCGCCATAGTCGTTACACCAGCTGAGACACACATCCTACAGACAGGCCTCACTGAAATGGAAAACTGGTGCCAGGATCATGGCCTAACACTGAATGACATGTAATGTATAGTCATCCCCTTTGGGTGGAACTACGTGCACACAACATATCACATGGACATACCTATAGATACAGACCTATGACACATATGGAGGGTTCACAGTATGCAGACTATTAACTTGTTACTTTACATTACCTGTGTTTGTCGCAGCTGGTTGCGTTACCGCTACTACAGCTTCCTGCTGCTGCTGGCACAGCTTGGTACTGACACTGCTGACAGCTTCAACTTAGTTTGTGTACCGTGTGTTGTTGTTTGTGTTCTTATTTTTTCTTTCTCTCTCTGTCTCTCTCTCTCTGTCTGCCTCCAGACAGTGCAATGAAAGTATTGCATGTGTGGAGTGCGAGTACAGGATGCTTTTGTAGGTAGCTGCATAAGTCCATGTGATGGCCTCTGCACCAATTGTAAGCCAGCATTTCCTAATTGCATGCAGCCAGTTGTGTACTGATTGCAGTTCTCACTGTGATTTCAGGACAGTGCTATAAAAGGGTATGTGAGATAGGCGTTGCCCTTTCAGATTGTAAGGGCGGGGACCATGCTGGTATGCTGTGGACACTGTTCTGTGAGTGTAAAGGTTAGCATCTCTCTCATGATTCAGGCTGTGTTGTAGATTCACATTTCTCCATTCCTCTCTCCTGTTTCCTGTAGTAAGTGTGTATGCACACTGACACCTACAACTATATATATATATATATATATATATATATATATATATATATATATATATATATATATGTAAATATACATACATTTATATATGTACATTAACTGACATTATTACCTACTAGCTAGTAACTATCATGGCTGTTTCTGTTCTCACACTACTATTATGGAAATCCACTAGTTTTGACAGTAAGTATAAATGACATGCTTTGTGTACTACACATCCTATATTCCCTTTACATTAATTCCTACTATTACATGATATATTTATTTTAGCACAATGTTCTTGTATAACAGTCATGGCTTAGTGGTAGGTCATGCAGACTACTGTTTCCAAGGTCCTGGGTTCGGGACTGACAGTGGGATTTTATTTTGCTTTTGAACTGACTACAGGACCTGTCAATCAGAGTGACTAAGGCACTTTTAAACAGTTGTAACCGGGTTAGCGCTGGTTAGCGCGGAGCTCACGCATGCGCACTGGCGTTCAGCTCCGCTCGCACCCACTTACAACTGCTTAACAGTGCTTACTCTGGCACACACCCGCACTATTTTCTTTGAAAGAAATGAAAATGGGGAGACAGGAAAGTGGTGAAAAAGGGGTCACAAAGAGGGTAAGACAGTAGGGAAACAAGCTTGGGTTTTGCAGGAGGGATGTAGGTAAGGCCCAAAGCTGCCCATTTCTTCATCAGCAACAGCTGTGCATATGTATGTAATTTGGTGTGACATTTGAAACCTTCCACCCCTGAGAGAGGTGTCAGGACAACAATAATACTTGTTGTACAGCCAATTGTAATTAATAGTTTCCATGTCCAGCAGACATGTGTACGGAATGGGCAGCTACGTATGGGGCGTAATTTTTTTGTGGGTACAGGGTGCCCTTTTTTTTTTTTTTTTTTTTCAGGTGAGAGTGGTATGTCAGGTGAAGGACGTCGGTATAGCTGGGAGGTAGGTTGGGTAGGTCAACAGACAAGACAAACAAGACGCATACAGGGGCGGTGTATGACACGTGTGGGGGTTACACAATTGACGGGGACGGATGTTTGGATATCCAGAGCCCATGAGCTGACAGATGGCAACAGTGGAACTGATATCCCCACCCATAGGCAGTTGCCACTGTTCCTTCACTGCCCAGGACGGGGCTGTGTAGGCCAGGCAACAGGCATGCCCGTAAGTTGTGCCATCTGTGCCTCAAGCTGGCGTAGGGGCCCAAGAACAGAGTCCCAGATCTCCCTATGCACCACAGTCCAGACGCTATGGAGGGTGAGTGGTGGTTCTCCGCCTGCCACACTTGCAGAGGGGGGACGGGCCCCATCCCCTGCAGCGCTTCCACCCGCAGGTGGCACAGGGCCACCGGAGGAGGGTCCAGACTGGGCACTAGTGCCAGGTGCACTCGCCAGCTGAGGTGGGAGAGGTGGGTCCGCTGGAACCCGCCTTCCCTGTCGTCCTATGTTTTGCATTATGTCATGACAGTTTGGGTTAGTAACATACAATACCATTCGCAATTAGTTGTAACAGCATGCATTAGTATTCCCATTAACTAAACACCCAGATATTCACACCATTGAACAGCGAGCATAACACATGCATAATTTGAACAGCAATACACAGTCCAACAACATGCAGGGTTGATTGATGGCAACAGGCCATCAGGTTTGGATGTATGAACAGGGCAGATGCATCAACGTACATGCAAATATTTATGACCAAACAGGACAAATGTCCAGGGGTGTTAATTGTGATTGCACATACCAATTTCACATGGAATGGATTATATGTGGTTATAGGGTGGGGTGAAGAAAATATTATTAACACCTTCGAATACCAATACATATGCTGTACATTTCTAATAGCTGCAGATATATACACACTACTGTTCTAACTACAGTTTCCTATATGATAACTACTTCAATTTGGTGATAGGACTGTTACTGCTACATCAATATACATTTTATTGTTATTCATACATGTTCATATCTGGCTTTGTTCAGCTACATCATCCTGCTACATTTGCTTTATATAGCTATAGACAACTGTGGATGTTTGGTATTTCAGACAATCATACTATCTGCATATTGCAGACTGAGAGCAACATATCCAGATTTTGGGATACACATTCCAGCTGCAGCAACACTTTGAACACATTTCGCAGTTTGGTTCTACTTGTCACATTCATTTCATTCTGTACTGACTGCAGTATACTTTATTCAGGGGTTATTACTACTTTATTGGTGGATTCATAACTCTTTCTCACACACTCTCACTTGTTTTCATTTTACTATTCAGGATGGTACTTCTAGGCTTTATTGACATGTTTTACCTGTAGTTATTACAATCCTTTCCAGCAGTCTCACTTCTGTCATGTTTCAGTATTTTAACAGGGATATATTTCACACGTGATTTGCTCATCTTCTGCAGCTGTACTTTTCAACCTGCTGCAGGTTGTGTACTATTATATTACAGGTGGGGCATCTTTATTTCAGACATTTTCATTTATCTGTTTGGATTATAGACTGCAACACAATTTTGTAATCAGGCAATACTTGCAAACACTCTTACACTGTTACTTGCACATTTTATTACTTAGTGACTACACTGCACTCGTTTGCTAACTGTCATACTTCTATATTTCTTTACAGTTACTGGGAGTGGATTACTGACCTGCCTGGTGGTGCAACTGCACCAGCCTATCGCCATAGGCTCTGCGGTTTGCAGAACGGACACCTGCAGCTGTAATATCAATGAAGTAATATTGGAATACACATCTCCATAATATCAGCTAGTTTAATTTCTTACATACATAATTAAATGTAACTTACTCAGTAGTGGGGCGTTGGGCATTTGCCAGGCCTCCTGGATCCAAAGGTTCAATTGGTCCTGCTTACGTCTCTTCAGGTCCGCATGGTGGTGACGGACCTGCTCACCAGTCCTTGGAATCCCTGTGGCACTGGTGAGATCATGAGCCAACCGGTCCCACGCCTCAGCCCCTATATGCTCCCCACAGGACCTGGCCCTGCATGAGTTGGGCCTCATGATTGTGGACTAGGAGCCAGACCATGTATCTGGACTCAACGCCCCACCTCTGTGCTCAAAAGCAACTACCCTCACCTACTCCTGACATTCTGGCTGCAAGTTAGTTCTACAATCGTTTATGCTGTGTATTCCCACCTATGGGGCTTATATATGCCGTTTTTCCCGCACTTATCTGTGATTGGCCATTTTGGAATTGTATCAACTTCACAAAACCTGCTTTGTCATGCTCCACTTTCTATTCATTCCTATATATTTGCTATTACTGCATTTCTAAGTACAGCTGTCATGGCTTAGTGGTTCAGTACGGTGCATGGTATCCTGGGTTCGAACCTGGCCACTGCTTTTTATATTTTATGACTGTCTAGACAGGCTAGGGGGTGTGTCTGTGTAAAGGCAGTTTTGATACAGCTTGCTCAACATTGCCCGTCGGTTAGCTTGTTGGCACGGTGCGCAGCTCCGCGCAAATGGGGTACGCTGGTTTACGCTTCATTTGGCTGTTAGCACGCATCTTACGCTCAGCTCAGCTAGGGGCACACAGTTTCAGCATGTTAAACCACTGCTCACCTACGGGCACTCATTTTACACCTGTTAAACCACTGCTCACCTACGGGCACTCATTTTACACCTGTTAAACCACTGCTCACCTACAGGCAGATGCACTCACCTTGTTAAACTGTAGCTCAGCTATAGGCACATCTGGCATTTTTTATTGTTTTGTTATCTCACATTTCTTCAAAATAAATGGCCTATTTCATTACATTTTACATAGAATATAATTTCATATGTGTACATATTTGTCAGGGACTTGTTTCGTGCTTATTTTACTAAAAATAAAAATTGATGTTGTGGGGGCTCAAACCATGACTGCCTGCTCTTCAGCCGATGCCTCTACCGCTACGCTATTGCTTCTTGGTTTACTTTGCATATTTAGTTCTTATATGCTTTTCCACTGACTGCTAACTGTGGCTAAGCTACGAGCACGCCCGCGCAAACAAGCGTACTCACGGGCAAACATCTTTACAATTAAAAAAAAATATATAACATGTTCATTTATATATTTTATGTTCATAGTCTGTGGGGGCATGTGTTGTGTTGTGTTTATTCACATTTACATGGACTCTGTCGTGGGTGTTTACTTTGAGCACTTTTACTCTTCTGGGGGTGTGTCCGCTTGCAGGGCTCGGCCTACGGACACGCCCCCTACTGTCTTCCATGGACCGTGTTAGCCTTAGGTGTGATTCAGCATGCCCTCATGCATATGCATGACATGCTGACGTCACACCGTTTAACTGCAGCCTCCGTGTAAGCCTTGTATCTCTTACATGGAGGCTTTGTGAATCCTGCCCTGTGTGAAAGGTATTAACGGGAAATTTTCTGTACTTGTTAAGCACCTATTTGTTTGTTCTGATTTCCTGCCAAGGAGTGTTTCATATAATTGATTTGTTTGCAGTTAAAAGTATTCTGTACAGACTCCTTGCTCCTTTATCTGTTTAAAAACAACTTTCATTTTTTGTCTCACTGCTGGTCTTCTGCTGTGATAAACATTTCTATAGTGTTTACTGTCTAAAAGAGTGTAGACTAGTAGCTGTAGTATTGTGCCAGATCAGATTTGCTGTCTCTGGGCCTGTTTGTTTTTGCAATGGTTGTTCTGAGCACATGTCCAGGCCATCTTGAATTAGTAGAAGCCTTTCTTTACCTTCGTGGCAGGATTGTGTTGATTGGCTGCTGGCTGGTGGAGGTTGGATGGTCTAAGGCTTGGAGTAAGTACTTATTCGTTCTTTTGAGCTTCTTTTTAAAAAGTTGTTTAAGGTTGTATCTTCTGGTATTTAAGCCCTAACTTTGAGAGGATTTCTGTCTATACCCACTAAGCCGAGTGGAGGAGGGGCATTGACCAACTCTGATCTGAGATGTATAACAATAAGTATCCTGTTTTTTTTTTTTTTTTTTTTTTTTTTGCTTATTTTTACTAGTTATTGCTTCTAGCAATTTATATATAGCACTTTTTATTGCCTGCTCCATACTTTTTACTGTATTTTATTGCTATTAACTAATCTGCATGGTTAAACTAAAATTGTCTGCCTTACAGGGCCTGATAGTTTTTACTGTCACACTGTTTGTAAAGCAGCTTTTTAGGTAGTTTCACTGTGTGAAAGGTATTAACGGGAAATATTCTCTACTTGTTAAGCACCTATTTGTTCTGATTTCCTGCCTAGGAGTGTATCATATAACTGATTTGTTTGCAGTTAAAAGCATTCTGTAGTCTCCTTGCTCCTTTATCTGTTTAAAACTTTAATTTTGTGGCTCACTGCTGTTCTTCTGCTGGGATAGACATTTCTATAGTGTTTACTATCTAAAAGAGTGTAAGCTAGTAGCTGTAGGATTGTTTCCCACCCACCTACCTGTTGGTGCCTTGCTGTTATACTTGGTGGCTTTGCAGTTGCCTGCCCCTACTGTAAATTTGATCCGGGACACTCCTCGCAGTCTAGTGTTATTAGCTCATTCTACCTAATACAGAGAGAACATTTGACAAGGCCAACCCACTTAGTTTCCTAACCTTGAATTATCTTCTGTTTCTCCTCTCTCCCTTTCCTTTACAAAAAAAAGAAACTTTGCTAGAATCACCCTGTGTTCTGCTTAACTGTAACAAAGAAATTATGCTTGTTTCTTGCCTTTCCTGTAACCAGTCTAGTCCAGATAAAGATTTGTTATATCCAGGACTGTTTGTAAGCTTCTGAGCCCCCCAAGCCTGTTTGTGTTGGAGGGAAGCCTGCTAGCTTATAAGTGGGAGTGGTAAGCACTAAGTAACCTATCTACCACATAAAGAGTGGGTTTTGGCCCAGAAATTGTAGTTATTGGCCATTTGGGCAGTTTTTTCCATCTCTCTCAACTTCCTGATTTAAAAGCCCATATTTGCACTTGTTTCTTTCCTGTAAATAGTCTAGTTCAGATACAGATTCTTAGTTTTAGCACTTGAATTTGCTTATTCGTGCTCAGCACTTCTTCAGAACTTGTTGTAAGCACTAAAAAACTACAAATTACTACAGCACCTTACTCATTACCTAGAGGAAAACAGTTTTTGTACTAACTTTCCTCTCTTGCTTAGAGAAAAACAGCTCTTGTTCTCACTTTCCTCACTTGTCTAGAGGAAAATAGTTTTTTATTCAAGCATGTCCAAGGGTCAGCTCCCAGTGTTCTCTCCTGTCTATCTGATGAATGCGGGCATCTTGGGGCAATGTAGCAATTGCCTCATGTACACAGACAACCCTCTCCTCCTACTGCCCAACACTACAACCTGTGAGAGATGCACTTATCTAGCCAAACTGGAGGTAAAGCTCTCTCCAACTAAGACTGAACTTGACAGTCAAGAGGAGAAGGTAAACACGTGCACCACACCATACCACACTCATCACACAGTCCCATTAAACCTACACCAACAAAATCCACACATAGAAACACAAAAACATTCACGGAGGCTCTCAATAATAATCTGCTCAAGCAACAGAGAGCTCCAAAGCAGAAACGCAAGCAACCTCCACTCCCCAATACAAACCAAATGACACATAGCCCACAGATTCAGTGTGCCACTCAACCACAGGCCATAAGGCAAAACAACGTATCCAATGCACTAGTCATAGGTGACTCTATAGTCAGGCACACTGATGTTCCACTCACCAGGCTAAACAAGGAGAAGATTACTGTCAGCTACCTGTTGGGTGTCAGGATCCACCACATAAACCACGCACTCAGGTCACTCCACAAGTACAAATATGACTCTGTCATTGTCCATGTTAGTGTGAATGACCTGAGATGTACCCCCCTGGACTACATGAAGAGAGACATGGAAGAGCTCTCCGATCTTGTAGCCCAGGCAGGTATGACCCTAGCCCTGAGTAGCATCCTGCCATCGCCTTAAATGATACCGCAGTACAAGGACAAAATTATTGACTTCAACAATTGGCTAAGCTTCTGGTGCCATTCTAAGGGGATCCAGTATCTGTCTGCTTGGGACGACAAGGTTGACAGACCACGATGCTTTGCCAGAGATGGCCTGCACCTGTCACCCCTGGGATTGCGGATACTGGCTAAGGCTCTTGCCGCCCCTATAGTGCCTTTTTTAGGCAAGTTTCAAATGACAAATTCACCACCATAACAGGAACAGGCAAGTAAAAACTGAGGGTAATGCTACTCAATGCTAGAAGTCTAAATCTCAAAATGCACTCTCTTGAGGTACTCCTTAAAATGGAGAACATCAATACCTGTGCAGTGATTGAGACCTGGTTCAAAGCTCCACAGAGCAACTCTGCATTACCAGGCTATAACACATACCACACTTTTTGGAAATTTAACCTGGACCAGAACACCAAAGGCGGAGGATATCCACACCTCCAGGATAGTTGCTCAGCATAATGCATCCGAGGTTATCCAAATGCAACTAACTTTGGGAAAAACTGCAATCCAGATTGTAGCTTGCTACAGATCCCCCTCCATGCCCCACAATTCCCACTCCTTTTTTCTTGATATACTGGAAAATATTAGGGTTCAACCAAACACCCTAATAATGGGTGATTTCAACTACCCCACCATTAACTGGGAAAACTACTCATGTATCAACTTCTTCACTCAATGCTTTCTGGAATTCATAAATTCAAATGCCCTGGATCAACTTATCCACATCCCCACCAGGGGAAACAATATCCTAGACCTAGTGACCGGTGTTCCACACCTGGAGTCAACTCCTCATTGGTCACATCCGACCATAAGCTAATCACGCTAGATATCCATATCCCATCCCCACCCCCCATTAAGGAAACCACGGTAAAAAAATTCTCCAAAGCCAAAAAAAGGAAGCCAATCTGGTGGTCCCCTGCCATAAACAAATTCTACAACAGAAGGAAAAAACTGTTGCAAAAGAGAGCAGAATCCCATGAGTGGAGGAGCTCCCTGGTCAGCTTCAGTAAGAAGCTGAGATCCCTTATAAGATCCTCCAAAGCTAGCTATGAAAATAAAATTGCCACTGATTCTAAGGATAACCACAAAGCATTCTATAGCTATGTCAAGAATCTCAATGGCAACACCCAGATCTGCTCTGAGTTATAGCACAATGGCATGAAAATTACAGAACCAACTAATACTGCCAACATCCTGGCAGATAGGTTCAGTGCTAACTTTACCCCCCTCTCACCCCCTAAAGGGCCCATATCTATACAGGAAGAATGCAGAGTCCCTGTAATCACAACTATGCAGGTAAAAGCTGCACTCTCTTAAGCCAAAAACACAGCATCCATGGGACCGGACAACATCCCAGGCTGCATTTTACAAGAACATCAGAACAAACTGGCTCCCCACCTAAGTACCATGTTCAAGTATAGCCTCACGTCAGGTTTTGTGCCCACTGAATGGTGCACAGCAACAGTTATCCCACTCCACAAAGGGGAAGCCACCACTCATCCTGGGAACTATTGCCCTATTAGCCTGACGAGCCTGGTCTGTAAGGCCAAGGAATGTATTATCATGGAACTCATAAACAACGATATTTGTAACCTCCAAACTCTGGACCCCACCCAATTCGGGTTTGTGAAAGGCAAATCATGCCTCCTGAACCTGATCAACTTATTTGAGGCAGTCACCAAAGCTGTAGACAAGGGTAAGGTGGTTCACACAGCCTATATTGACCTTGCCAAGGCTTTCAACACCATCCCCCATTCTGGAATCATAGCTAAACTCACTAAACTAGGTATAAATCCCTCCGTCACAAGATGGGCTGCTCAATGCCAAAAAGTGCATTGGCATCCCCTTTGGTAAAAACTCTGTACCCATAAACTACCACATAGGTGGCAGTCTACTTAATGCCGAATGTGTGATAAGAGTCCTTGGGACACAGGTGGACAGTAGTCTCTCATTTGATAATCACATTGCCACAGTAGTCAGGAAATCCTTCTATGTAGCACACCTCATCACAAAAGGGTTCTCATCCAGGAAAAAAGAGGTCATTGTTCCCCTCTACTCGACACTCATTAGACCCATTATAGAGTACAACGCCCCTTTTGGAATGTACCTCACAAGACATCTGCAGCAGCTGGAAAGGCCACAGAAGTACCTCAACAAGGAGGATTACTGGCCTCAAACAAATGCCCTACACTGACCGTCTCAAAAAACTCTAGCTTTACTCTGTAGCATATCGCCTACTCCAAGGTGATCTCTGCCTAACATATAAAGCTATGTCAAACTCAGAGCTGTTGGACATGCTACACCAAATGAAATCCCAATTGCTCTGAGCTACACACTCTAGAGACCTAAACCTTGTCACCACACTAAACAGGACATGCTGGAGGGATAGATTCCTGTCCCAGAGACTTCCCATAATCTGGAATAAGCTACCCATCTATGTCAAGCAAAGTTCCTCATCAGCACTCTTCAAGAAAAATCTTGATGAGTGGATGGGAAATAGGAAATATACCTCGGGGATCACTTCTGTGGCTCTGCTTGACAGGGGCACAGGAAAATAACTTTCTTGGGTGGCGTAAGCCAGGGAACCTTGTTGGCTAGGCTTACTTAGGCCCTTGGGTCAATAGCCTAGTTCCTACCTATGAACCACAACAGCATAGAGCAATGGATATCCAAATTAAGGGGAAAGCAGTGGAACAGGAAGCAATTGGTTAGGTGCCATATCAAGATATTTTGGAGCCTTCACAGAGGAAACCAGTATAAATGTTCACCTGATGCTACACAGCAAAGGAAGCAACAGGAAACTGTGGAAACTCTGATGCAGTCAATGTTGGGGAGTGATAGACCAGTGAGTTCCCATATGATAGAGTAACTGATGGCACAGGATGAAGTTGAAGAGAATGTGCCACATGAAGATGCTATAGAATCTTCTATTGAATGCCCGTAGGAAACAAAATAAGAGATGTGCTCTCAGTCTGGAAGAAAATGAGTTAAGAGAAGAGTTGCTTGATTTAGTAGACATAGACAGATATATCAAGATCAATGAAAGAAATAGACTACAGAAGGTTAATAAAACCCCAAAAGTCAGAAGTTTGATAAAACAAATGAACGCAGTAATTAGGACTGTCCATAGAGATCCATGTGATATAACAGAAGTAAACAGAGTTTTTTACTTCTTCTCTTTCAGCTGTTCCCATTAGGGGCCGCCACAGTGGATCATCTGTTTCCATTTCTTTCTGTCCTCTGCATATTGCTCCGTCACACCAACCGCCTGCATGTCCTCTCTCACCACATCCATAAACCTCATTTTAGGCCTTCCTCATTTCCTCTTACCCGGCAGCTCCATCCTTAGCATCCTTTTCCCAATATACCCAGTTTCCCTCCTCAGCACATGTCCAAACCAACACAATCTTGCCTCTTTGACTTTGTCTCCAAACCGTCCAACCTGAGCTGACCCTCTAATATACTGATTCCTAATTCTGTCCATCCTTGTCACACTCAGTACAAATCTTAACATCTTTAACTCTGCCACTTCCAGCTCTGACTTCAACCCATACAACATAGCTGGTCTCACTACCATCTTGTAGACCTTCCCTTTCAGTCTTACTGGTACCAGTCTGTCACAAATCACTCCTGACACTCTTCTCCACCCATTCTACCCTGCCTGTACTCTCTTCTTCACCTCTCTTCCACACTCACCATTATTCTGAACTGTTGGTCCCAAGTACTTAAACTCATCCACCTTCACCAATTCTACTCCCTGCATTCTCACCATTCCTCTGTCCTCCTTCTCATTCACAAACACACATATTCTGTCTTAGTCCTGCTGACCTTCATTCCTCTCCTCTCCAGGGTCTCCTCAACCTGGTCCCTACTCTCATTACAGATCACAGTGTCATCTGCAAACATCATAGTCCATGGGTCCTCCTGTCTGATCTCGTCTGTCAACCTGTCCATCACCACTGCAAATAAGAAAGGGCTCAGAGCTGATCCTTGAAGCAATCCCACCTTCACCTTAAATGCATCTGTCACTCCCACTGCAGACTTCACCACTGTAACACTACCCTAGTACATATCCTGTACCACTCTTACATACTTCTCTGCCACTCCTGACGTCCTCATACAATACCACAACTCCTCTCTAGGCACCCTATCATATGCTTTCTCCAGCTCCACAAAGACACAATGCAACTCCTTCTGACCTTCTCTATATTTCTCCATCAACACTCTCAGAGCAAACATCGCATCTGTAGTGCTCCTTCCTGGCATGAAACCATACTGCTGATCACTTATCATCACCTCCCCTCTTAACCTAGCTTCCACCATTCTTTCCCATAACTTCAAGCTTCAAGTTTTCCATAACTTCAATATATTACTGTGCTGCTAAATTAATAACTGATAAAGTTCTACCACAGGAACAAAGGGTAGCTAGGGAAAGGAAGGGGCGAAAGTGAATACCATCATGGAAATATCGAATGGAGAAAACTATAAAGCAGCTAAGACAAGAAGTGTCACTGTTAGAAGATTATAGAAGAGGGAACAGATCAACAAAAATACTAAGAAAAATAGATGTGATAAAAGCAATGTGCAGTATTAGAACAGACCAGGATCTATCATGTACTACCACAAATAAACTAAAAATTTCAGCACAGGCGGAAAGACTTAGAATATATGAAAGTAAATATAAAGGAAAAGTACAAAATAAGCAATTTATTGATGAGCAAAAACAATTTATAGAGAATTGGGAAATAAGGCAAAAGGAATTGAAAGACCACCAAAAAAAGAAGAAAGAGATGCATTTTGGAGAAGTATCTATGAAGATCCTGTGGAACATAAAAAAGATGCCAAATGGATAGAAGAAGTAAAAGAAAGAATAAGAGGGTTAAAGGTACAGGATATGAAATGGGCTGAAGTAACAGCCAGAGAGATTGAAACAAAGTTAAGAAAAGCCTCTAATTGGAAAACCCCAGGCCCAGATTCAGTACCTAACTTTTGGCTGAAAGTATCAACATCTTTGCACGAGGATTTAGCCATGAGTAAGAACTATTTGTATGCGCACCTCAAACAGACACCGCACTGGTTAACAACAGGAAAAACAATGCTCTTACTTAAGAGTGAACCTGCAAGCTACCCTACAAATTATAGACCTATAACTTGTCTTCCAACAATGTATAAACTATACACGGGAATTGACACCAACAGAGTTTGTAGTAATTTAGAAGAAAACTCGATTATGGCAGCAGAACAAAAGGGCAATAAAAGAAAGTCATATGGAACAAATGATCATTTGTTGTTAAAGTTATAATGGATAACTGTAAAAAGGGGAAGAATCTAAGTATGGCTTGACTATAAAAAAAGCATTTGATAGTATCCCACATTCATGGATAAAAGAGTGCTTAAAAATGTATAAGATACACCCTACACTGTGACTACATTACAGTAACCATGAATCAATGGCAGACCACTTTGCAATTAAGCTATGATAAAGGACAGATTATCATCCCAGGGATAAAATTCAAAGGGGAATATTCCAGGGTGACACTCTGTCACCGTTGCTATTCTGCCTTGCCATTAATACATTAAGCTGTTTACTTAACAGCTTAGGCCCTGGCTACAATTTGGTTCCTAGAAAACAACAAAGTCTAATGACTTTGCATCTTCTCTTTGTCGATGATTTAAAACTGTATAGCTCATCAGATGAGGAATCGAAAGCACAGTTGCAGGTTGTCAAAACTTTTTCAGATGATACTGGAATGTCATTTGGTCTTGATAAATGTGCAAATGTAACCTTTAAAAAAGGAAAACTGCAGCACAAGAAAAACAGCAGTTTAGGACAAGAATGGGATATAAAAGAACTTGAGCAAGAGGGAGTGCATAAATACTTGGGAACTGATGAAGGATCAGCAATAAAATACGAACAAAAGCGAATAAAACTCAGTAAGGAATACTTCAGAAGACTTAAACTGATCCAGAGAACAGCACTGGCATCTAGGAATAAGATCCAAGCTATAAATCTATTTGCTCTTCCTGTCCTAACTTACAGATTTGGAGTGATTGACTGGCCCCAAAAAGTGTTGGATAGATTGGATAGTAAAACAAGAAGGATGCTTCATGGTCACCAAATGATTTATAAAAATCAGTGTATACCAAGATTATATATTCCCTGTTTCGAAGGAGGAATGGGTCTCCTTGAAGTTGATTACATGTATAAATCTGCAATCGTGGGACTCCACACATCTACTGACCTCACAAGATCCAAATGCAGTGAAAGTTTTGAAACACAAGGAGAATAAATCTAAGATGACTTCTCTTCTTAATCTAGCAAAAGCATATCAACATCAAGTAGGAATGAAAATCCAACCAGAAGTGGATAAAAATCACGCAGCAACTGAATGTACCAAAAAACAAAAGAAAGACTATAAGGTGAAGGACCAGATGAGAAGGCAAGAAATGTGGAAAAAACATAAATATAGTTGCAAGTATAGAAAATTTCTGGAACAGCCTCATGTTGATCAAGAACGAACGCAGGAATGGTTGGGAAGAGGTGAATTCAAACCAAGAAATGAAAGGATAATATTGTCAGCCCAAGATAGTGGGCTATGTACATGCTGGTTTACAAAGTCCATTGTACATGTGGGAGAAACAGACAAATGTAGGTTTTGTGGAACCAAATTGGAAACAGTCACACACCTTGTTGCTGATTGCGACACACTAATGGCAGTAGGATTGTATACTGAAAGGCATAGTAATGTGGCGAGTCTGTTACACTAGGAGTTGTGTAAACATTATGGTATCGAAGTGGCTGAAAAACACTGGAAACATCAGCCACAAAGCATCATAGAAAATTATGAGGTTTATATCACGTGGGATCACCCATTACCAACAGTTCAAAAGATAGATGCTAGAAAACCGGATACAGTGGTCCAAGAAAAGAGGATAAAATTAGCATTGATGATTGAAATCACCACATCCAGTGACTACAGTGTCTTGTGTAGAGAGAGACACAAAGTCATAAAATACCAGGATCTGCAGGCAGAAATGAGAGCTATGTGGAAGAAAGATACCCAGACATTTCCAATAGTAGTAGGAGAAATGGGTCTTATAAAAAATAATTTACAATCGTATTTAGATATGTTACCAATCCATGTAAACCCATATGAATTGCAGAGGTAGTCATTACTGGGTACATTGCTGGTGCTGTGAAGAGCACTACTGGCTAACATCAAAGAGTGAAACAATACTAATTTCATGAACTTTAATCTTACTCTGACTTAGGAATGTGATTCCATTCCCATCATGGTATTAGAAACTCAAAAGACTTGGAGAAATTAAAAAGAGAAGACTCCAGATATAGAGGGACCATTGCTTGGCTGCAGACTCTAAGGTCAAAAGAAAATCCTTGGCCAAGGAGGTCCACTAATTGGTGATAGCCTGGGGTAGGGAGGAAGGAAGGAAAGAATCTGCCAGATGTCTGGATACTACACATCGACATGCATGAAGCATGACACAGATGTTTTCTCTCTCATTTTCAGAGTCCTTTTAGGAGGGATGCCTTCCTTGTAAGTCTGGAATGGAGGATGGGGTTCTCAGGTTTCTACCTCACAGCCTTATATCCTCCCTTAACAATATAGTGTACTGCCTGGCCTCCCCTTCAGAGATAATAAAACAAGATTCACCCCACAAGAGTTATAATGGAATGTATACTCAGATAACCTGACCAAAGTTATCAGCTTAGAAGGATACACCAGCTCGACTGGCATAAGATCCTCCAAAGTGGTTTTGTCAGACACCTTCAGATTCTGAAATGTAAGAGCTAAGGGCTGCAAAAGCACCTCACCAGGATCTACATCCTTGAGATGCAACAGGGCATCAGACACCAGTATCATGTCAGTGTAATCCCTTTCAGATGCTTCTTTTTGATCCTTTCATTATTGGGAGGGGGTTAGACAGAGGATAAAATTGAGGTCACCATGGCAGACTACGTGGAGATGTCAAACCTCTTCTGATCCAAGTAGTTTTGCAGGGAGTACTGGCTACTTGTCACTGTTTTTAGGAACAAATTTCAGATGGTAACCATTTGATATGCTGAGGCTTACTGGTGTAACTCCTGGAATAACAAGACTGAGCACAAGCAAGTCTGCATTTTCACTTATTAAGTCTAAGACTGACTTTTCTCAGAGTATTTCCTCTTCAAGGTATGGTGAGCTGAGTTGATATATTTAAGTTCAGGGAGGACTTGCCCTCTGCAAAAAACTGTAAAGGAAAATAGTGATATTTGACATTCACTGTTACGTATTTTCTTCATTTCTATTTTTTTATTTTTTGTTCTGTTGCTCATGCTTATGAGTCTCAGAATTAAAATATGGAGTCATCCCTCACAGGCACTGCAGTCCTACTATGTGCTCTGAACCTAAACAAAAATCATAATGGATATAGAAGCCTTTCTGGAGAACTAGCTTACCACAACAGCAACTGCCTTTCATAGCTCCTGAGGTACCATAGTGCATAGCTGGACATAAAACTAAACAGATCCAACAAGGCTACCTAAAATGCATGTGTGGTGGGGAAGCAGGAAAGAAAAATCCCCAAATGGGTACTTAACTATCCTGAGAAGGCCCAGCCATGTCACACGATGAATGTAATGTAAAAATGATGCATACCCTGTAAACTACAGCAACAAAAATTTATAACGACAAGAGCAGATGTCTGTTTTACACTGAAAGTGTCCTGATGTTCCCAATAGATGGTTATCCACAATGCCTGCAGGGAGTAATTTGCTGAGCTCAAAGTCAAGACAGACATCGGGCCTTCCGTGGTTGATGCCCCAACAGTCTGGGATACTGTAACAGTGATGTAAAAGCACATCAAGTTCCAACAATAGTCTTTAATAAGGGCGACCAGGATCAGTGGGGGTATATCAGTGATAACGCTTTCTTTAAAGGTTAGGAAGGAGAAGAGGATCTGAGCCATTTAGAAAGCACAACAGTAAAATCAAACTCTCCATATAGTAGACATACAAGTAAGATGGTTTACATTCATTTGATCGAGCTCACATTGCTTGATCGGGTATAACACCAACTTTTATTTTTATTTTTTTTTTTTACATTTGTTGACCGGGCTAGTCTAGCTGGATATATTTCCATTTTCAGTAGAGGCCCGGGGAGAAAAGCTCCACACAGATATACAAAGTATAAAATATTGTTACATGGTGAAAAAAAGGATTAAAATAAAAACAGGTAGTTAATACATTCTTGAGATAAAAATACTGGAGAAACGTTAAAGTAAAACAGAGTAAAGTTTAAGAGAGCTAGAACAGATATAATACAGTAAGAGTTATGTACAATAGATAAAAACACTTGAGAAACAGTACAGAGAGCAGAATACAGCTTAAGACAGCTCAAAAACAGAATAGTAAGAGTTATGTACAATAGATCATATGAGATAGAATTATTTAAATACTAAGTTGATTAGAGTTTAGAAAGAGTCAGTCTTATTTACAAGTCAAAAGCATGTAGAATTTTGGAAGTATGGCAAGAAGAGGAAGAAAGAGGGGTGAAGAGGATGGTTAGTCAGGGTTACTACAAGGGCATAGCCAGTGCATTTGGAGGTGTTTTCTAAGTTTTTGTTTAAAGAGTGGCAAGGATGTAGTTAGAGTTAGTTCAGTGGGTAGTAGGTTCCAGAGTTTTCCTGTTGTGTTGGTAAACAGAGTCACCAGCTGCATTATTAGACTTTGTTAAGCTGGCAAGCAGTTTGCTAGAAGAACATAGGGAGTTCAGATTATTATATGGGACTATGAGTTTTGAGAGTATAGGGGTATTATTGGGTTGGTAAAATATCTTGTGGGCAATTGTGAGTTGGGGGATAATCAGATGGTTTTGGAATTCGAACCAATTTAGTTGTCTAAGATTTGAACAGTGATGGGTTCTGAAGGGATTGCCAGTAGCAAATCTAGCAATGTTATTATAGGAGGTTGCTAATTTGTTAAGGTTGTTTTTCTTAAGGTTGGTAAATATAGGTGAAGCATATAGGAGGGTTGAGATTAGATGGGAATGAGCAATCTTGGCTCTGGCTGCTGAAGTTAAGAAGGGTTTTATTCTGTATAGGGAACCTATTTTTCTGTTTACTGTTTTAATGGTATTGTTTATATGGTAATCAAATGAGAGATTATTATCAATGGTTATTCCTAGAAGTTTAGTGGTAGTGTCAGGGAGAATAACAGTACCATTACTTGAAGAGATAGAGAAGTCTAAGGGGAAGACCTAGAAGTGGGTGTAAAGAGAAGGAGTTTTTTTTTTAGCATTAAGAAGGAGACAGCGTTTGGAAAACCATGTTTCTACAGTGTTGAAAACATCTTGAGTAAGAGAATATAGTTCAGATGGAGAGGTTGATGAGCATATTAGTGTGGAGTCATCTGCATATTGAATACAAGTGGCTTGTGAAATTGCTACATGGAGATCATTAATAAATAAGGAGAAGAGAAGTGGTCCAAGAATAGAGCCCTGAAGGACCCCAATAGTAACACGTAAAAAGGATGAGACTTGATTTTCCCAGAGGACTGCTTGTTGTCTATTGCTGAGGTATGATGTGAACCATTTTAAGGCTAGAGAATCAAAGGAGAGAGATTCCAGAATATTGATTAAGAGGGTATGATTAACCATGTCGAAAGCTTTAGAGAGGTCAATGAAGAGTGCAGATGAGAGGAGGTTTTTGTTACAGTTTCTATTGATGGTATCTGTGAAGGATAGAAGGGCAGTAGTGGTACCATGAGATGGTCTAAAGCCATGTTGACAGTGTGCTATCAGGTTGTGTTGAGAGAGATGTCATAGAAGTTGTTTGTGAATGCATTTTTCCATAATTTTTGCTAGGGGTGATAATAGAGCAATTGGCCGATAGTTAGAGTAATCATTAGAGTTCCCGCCTTTATGTAAGGGGATAATGTGGGAGATTTTCCAAATATCTGGGATGGTACCTTCTTGGATTGTCCTATTTATAAGGATAGATATAGGGTAAGCAATTTCCTTAGCTGCTTTTTGGAGAAATTGGGAAGGAAGTTGGTCAGCAGATGGAGTACATGGTTTAAGTTTTAGAATAAGTTTAAAGATGAGAGAAGTAGAGATGGGTTGTAGTTTGAAATTCGAGAAAGAGTGGGGTAAGTCGATGGGAATGTTGGAGTTTTCTGAGATAAGTTGAGTAGCTAGAGATTGTATAGTGTCAGTAAAGAAAGAGTTGAAGGTATTGGCAGTTAGATGGGGAGTATTTGGATCTGCATCAAGTGGGGTGGGTGTTCGGGAGTTACCTGGGGAAAGGAGCTTATTAATGCAAGACCAGAACTGTTGGGGATTATTTTGATGAGTTTGCTGAAGTTTACAATAGTAGTTTTTTTATCTGTAAGTATAGCTTTTTTGTGCTGTTTCTAAGCTGTCTAAAATATAGGTGATCAGAGCTATTTCTATAGGTTCTCCATTTAGTCCAGACTTTGTTCCTAAGTAGAATTTGATTCCTAGTTTCATTAGAAAGCCATGGGGCTGGGTTAGACTTCATTCTAATGGAACGTTTGGGAGCATGCTTATCCAGGATAGATAAGAAAGCAGTGTTAAAATACTGTACTGCCTCTTCAAGTGGGAGGGATTTTAATGGGTTCCGGTTGCATGCTTTAAGGTCAGTTTGAAATAATTCTGCCTTAAAGTGTTTGGTAGAGCGTGCTGTTCTAATGGTAGGAAGGTTTGGGAAGTCTTTCTTTTCTCTAGTAATGTAGGTCAAGGAATGATCACTTACATCATCAGGCAGGGTTCCTATTTTGTAAGATTGTTTCACTTTGTTTATGAGAATCCAGTCTAATGTACTTTCTTTTTTGTTAGGTTTGTTAATCCTGGTTGTAGAGGTTATAGTTTGGGTAAATCCATGGAGGTTAATATGAGAGGTAGGATTTTCAGCACTAACACTTTTCCAGTCCATGTTAAAGTCACCTAGTATTATAGTTTCTTGGGGGTAAGTAGAAGACAGCCAGCTAAGAAATGCCTCAATTGTAGTGAAGATATTTCCGGGTGGTATGTAAATGCAGATAATATATAAAGATTTGTTTATGTTGATTTGAAGCTTAATAATGAGGATTTCTGCGTTGCTATCCTGGGTTGGATTAGATGGGAGGGTAGAGATATGAAGTCCATTTTTAAATAGAATTGCTACTCCACCACCTTTACGTTTTGTTCGGTCTTCTCACTATATTATAGCCTTGGGGAATAATTTCATTATCTTTAGTTTCTGGTTTCAACCAAGTCTCAGTGAGGCAGAGGATATCTAAGAGGGCATGAAGGTGCGCTACTTTATTATTGATGCTTTGGATATTAACATGCCCTATTCGGAGAGAGCTATTGAGATTGGGGTGAGTTGTGTGGATTGTAGGGTTGGTAGGGCTAGGGTTGGGGTGGACATCACCATCTTTCAAGGTGGGATTATTTAGTTTTGTTCCTGAGTTGTATGTAAGGTAGGTTAACAGTTTCGATTTTTTTTCTAAGGGTAGGTTAAGTTTAATGTGGGAGAGTCTATGGTATTTGGGTAGTAGGTAACTGGGATTGGAAGTTATGTTAGAATGTCTATCAAAGGATATGTATGTGTAGATTGCAGTTTGTTTGTGAGAATGGTTAAGATGGAAATAGTGCAGTTTTTCAAGGGAGGTAAGAAGGTAGGTTGAGATGAGAGTAGTCGAGAGTATGATTGTAAGTGTTAGCTTGATGAGATTAGGGAGAGGCATCTTGGAGAAGTTTGTAAAATAAGAGCTCAAGTGTAGGGGTATAATAGGGAGTGAGATGTGAAGGGGAGGAAGATAAAAGCAGTACAGGAAAAGAAAAGAGGGGGATATTGTATGGATGAGTTAAAAGTAGGAGGATATGATAGGGGTACTCTAAGGAGTGGCTTATTGAAAGTGTTAAAGAGGTAGGGGTGTGGTTAGAGTTTGTGGGGAGGAGCGATGTATGGGATAGGTTGGAAGTGAGAGAGGGTGTGGTAAGGGAGGTATAAGAGTAGGACCCCTGGGGGTGGGTGGGAACCGGGGGTAGGGGAGTGAGCCCGTAGGGTGAACAGAGCGGGTTACAGCTGAGAGAGGCTGAGAGGCAATCAGTTATGGAGAGAGACTGAGTTCTACAGGCACAGGAAAGGTAAGAGACAATATATAGTTACTAAGTAGCAGAGAATACAAGGTGAACAAAGGTATAGCTGTGCTGGAGAGATAGTTACGTGAAACAGATTTAGAACAGAGAGAGAGGTATTTAGAGAAATTACCACAGGCAGAAAAGGAGGTTAATACAGAGGGAATAACTGAGGGGCCAGTAACAACAGTAGTGATAGTCAGAGGTAGTGATAGAGGTATCTATGTAGTAATGCTCTCAGATTTACCTAGGATAATTCCCTTTTCAAGCAGGTATGGGATGGGGGTAAGTACATGAATAGAAAGTACAGGCACAGATAACAGAGTCTGGCTGCTCTACAGGGCTAGTTGAGTTCTACAACCATTTAGAGAAGTTCAACAACCAGTGGGAGAAGGTATCCTAAGCCTGAGCTCTGCTGCCCTCTAGTGGATAATGCAGGGCAAGCACTAACTCCACTAGGATAGTAGGAGACGGGGGGAATAAGATAATAGAGAGATGGTAGGAGGGGAAGGTCCACGGGTGTGGTGGCCCTTACAAACTAGTTAACAATTTATAGCAGACACCAGTAATTTAAAGTTGATGCACTCACGAGGTTATATTTAAACAAACATATACTGTAGGATAACACCTACACTGTGAGGCTGAAATGTAGAGGGACCAGGAAGATCCTGAAGGGCTTCTAAGTTGAGTTTCCTTACTATTCAGTAGGATATTAATTAGCCTTACAGGGATTCAAATGGAGGGACCGGCTGTGACTCCACACAGGACTTAGAGGCTGAAAAACAGGAGACAAAAAAGTATTAAATGATTGCTATCTAACTAGGCGAAGTTCTATGCAGGAGTGGAAAGGAAAGTGTAGAGGTGGAGTGCTTAGTCTGTAGTTGAGTGGAGTGTAGGGAGCAGTGCACTGCTTTTGACAATACCCGATCAACCATATACACCAGCCAATCAAATGCATGCATACCAGTAGGATTACTACTGCAGTAGTGCTCAAGATCAATGGAAATTACTCCAGGTAGATGTTTGCCTAGCTTCCCCAACTTTTACAGCTCTGTGGATGTCTCAGCCTGGGCAGACTCCTCTCTAACACAGGAACATGTATCTGCATCTTGGATAAGAGGCATTTGGTTTGCACAACTTTTGTCTTTTATTAGTGAAGGGATATATATCCTTCAAAGGAAAAAGTCCACCCTCATTTAACCTTCTTTGGTTGCATATAATACTGTGGAGGAAACTTAAAAACACCAATCCTATAGGGATAGCACCAGCTCAAGCAACAGTCATGGGCCCTCTGCTCTGAGTAGGGTATGCAGAAGTCATTTAAGGCAAGCTGTCAACCTCCAGTCTTCCAGCTTCCAACTCAACCACTAACCTTTAAATCTTTTTTTTTTTTTTTTTTGCAGGCCCAGCCTCCCTTGCCGGCGGGGGTTGCTCAGCAGCCAGCACTGTGACTGTGCTTGAACTTCTACTGTTATGATGAATGCACTCACACACCTTGTGAACGCCTCTCTACCCTGGGCCAGTAATCAAGGGGACTCAATCACCATTGACACCAGTGAGACTGTCACTAAAAACAGGAATGAATTTACAGAGTACTTTCAGTTGCAGCTCTCTGTATCAAGCACAATTTCCCCTAAGGGAAAACATGGAATATGCTCAAAACCCGGGACTGGATTCGGTCTCTCCAGATCCCAAAACAAGACTCACTTTGGAGCATTGTGTCCCAGTTCCACGTAACTAAAACACACGCACACATGCACACTCATGTGTGTGTGTGTGTGTGTGTGTGTGTGTGTGTGTGTGTATGTATGTATATATATATATATATATATATATATATATATATATATATATACATACACATACACACACACACACACACACACACACACACACACACCTGTAAAAGGCTAGTACAGATTTACTAGCAGTACCCCTTCTGCTCAGACTATAAGATAACCACTCTGCCACCAATCAACTACTCTCAGGCTCTTAAAAGTGTATCCAATTATACTGCGTAAAACAAATACTAGTATAAATGATAGTGTGTAACCAAAGCAGCAAGGTTTTTTGGAATGGCCATGGCATCAGTAAAATAAGCACAAGTACTCTCAAGATGTTACAAGTATTCTCTAAAAGAACAGCCACATTGAAAGGTATACAAATATTTAATAAATAATAAAACATAAAAACACGAGACTACTAAATATCCAAGTACAATAAAAAACAGAGTTTCAAATCACAGGAGAAATAAAAACAACACTGTTGGGCAGAGTCAAACATATGCAGAAAAACAATACTTAACTAATCTCGCTGTATTTCCTGACTGTCTAAAGAATAACTTTTCCTTAGCTAACTTAATACAGCAAGGCAATATTTGATGCTGAGATGCTTAGTTCCACAAGGCAAAGTGATGGGCTAACCTCTAACCAAACTCAACTAACTGAACTGTGATAACTGTCATAGATTTTTGTATCAGGTTCCAAAGTAAACAAAACAAGCTGCTGTGCGAGTTCCATCATCTCAGTGCTGGTTATAGAATGACATCACATTTGATGACCTGACTCTAGTACAATACACACACACAGCTTTGCTAAAATCTTTTGCAGTATTTGAAAGCTATAGAACAATTTCAAAAATGTCTATTCTTCCCTTCCAGAATTCTTTGTTTAAACAGAAACATTTAATCAGTTATAACAACACTGTTGATATGCTTTTAACACAAGCATCTGTACAAGTCAGTGCAACAGTCAAACGACAAAGCCATCCACAGAATTCCAGCCAGTCATGCTGGCACATGCCACACATGCACTGCCCCACTCTCCCTGGCACAGATGGCAACATCCCACATAGTCACACAACTGAACTATGTTCTTTGCATGGATCACTGCTATAAGTATTACTTAAGATAGATGGGAAGATCACTAAAGTTTTAACTGTTCAATAAGGTGGGAGATAGAGCTGCACTTCCTGCAAAAAAAAATCTTTTGTTTTGTATAACCCTACTTGCACTGTTTGGAAAAGGAGTGTTGGAGGATCAACTGACTGCTTTCCAAATTCTTTCAGCTGAACCATGTCTACAGGCTGCCAATGTGGAGTCTGCTCTGACAAAATGTGCCTTTATCTCCTCCTGTTAATTGTTTCCCCATGCCGATTATAGCAAAACTAGACAGAATTACCAACCATATGGGCAGTTGATTTTGTCGGCAAAACAACAAGCAGCAGCCAAATAATCCCAAATCTCTTTACTAAGCCACAAAATTCTCCTAGCACCTCAGCTAACTGCCTTTGCAGAGCAAAACAGTAACATACAAAAAGTTTTTCTTTATATAATCACATCAATTAAATTAATTACATTAAATAAATGATCACATTAAAGCATATTAAATAAAAACCTTCCAACTACATTCTAAATTCAACCCCCTGGGAATCAGGGTATCAAATTTCAATATGTAGACAGTTTACTTATACAATAGCTTATTTTTAATATTCTCAGTACCAAAGGGACCACAATAAACTTGGTCTAATGTTGTGGCTGCAAGGCCACTTTCATCCCCCCTGATGGTAATCATAGAAATGAGCAGCAACTGGACATTCCATCCTAACCCTTCTAATGTCTCTCAGATGCTGCTGTAGCCATATCTTAAAGGCCCTTTTGCTCCCCTGTGTAAAGTTTTCCACAGGGACACAATGACAAATTATTCCAACCAGATTACAGCTAGAACTATGTTTAGCCTCTTATTTCCTGCCATTAATATCTCCAAAATGAGATACCACATGCTTACAACTGCAACATTTCCGACATGGGCTAGTACCTTTAAAGGGGAAATTAACATTAATATTAACAATTACTGTTGGACGGATAAACCTCCCATGAATAAGCATATCACCTATATTTCTTCCACTTTTAAATGCAATACATGGGGTATTTACCAATAAATTACAAAAATCTTTATATCTAACCAAAAAAAAAAAACAGTAATATTTCAATACCTTAACAACTAAAAAGACCATAAGTGGTCACAAAGAATATTTTTTGTTATCACTATTTTCCAACATTTTAAATTTACCATCAGGTACATAAAACATGATGTCTATCATGGCTAGACCCCATGATATCTCAAATATTAATATTTAATTTATTCACATCATATCCCCTATTAATAAACATACTCTTTGTGAATTCTACTTCCTGAAAAAATTCCCTTTCATCATTACAGAGTCTCCTTAACCTAAGGAACTCACCCATAGGGCAATGCTGCTATAGTATGAGATGGATGGCAACTCCGCCCATTCAGACATGGATTGCCATCAATAATTTTCCTATGTACTCTAATGTGAATAGTCTTCCCATCCAGACCCTCTAATGAGATGTCTAGAAATGCTATCTTGTGACCTACATTTAAATCACTAAATTTCATATTAAATCTATTGGTATGTAAAAAACCAGTAAAATCACCAACCAAATCATAACCCCCTTCACATGAAAATATAAGGTCATCAATATATCTAAAATATCTAACCAAATGTTTCTTAAAAAAACTCTGAAACATATACATACTGAAATTCAAAAAACCCATAAATAAATTGGTACACATGGGGGCAAGTGATGCCCCCATTACAGTACCTTGCAATTATTGATACAATGTGGCATTAAACTCAAAATAATTATTAAACAAAAATAAATCAATTCCATAACATACTTAGAAACCGGACTGCCACCCAGAAAAAAATGAAAGAGCTTCTAAACCAAACTTATGTTGTATGTTTGTATACAGACTCACCACGTCAACAGTTATCCACTACATTCCATTCTTCCAAATTATATTACTGATTTTATCCAAAAAACAAAGAGTATCTTTAACACAGCACTCTAATCTCATAACATAGACAAGTAGATAACTGTGTAAAAACAGGCTCATATTATGAGTAAAATAATTACAAGCTGATATGATGGGCCATCCAGGGGGATTAACTAAATCTTTGTGAATTTTCAGCAAATAATAGAAATAAGCCATACTACAAAAATCAATGTTAAATGTTTTATCCATATCTCCCTTTGAAAAATAACCTAGCCTGTACCCTTTGTAAACCAGTTCCTTAAATTCCACTTGAGTGGAATAATATTTATTATACCATGACCCCCCCAAAATGTGCACGCTGATTGGCCAGCGTGCACATTGTAAATCGAGTTATACTAATGGAAAAAGGTCATGTCGCCAGGACTTTTTTCCATTAGTATAACTCTACTATTAAAACACTGTCTCGCTATGTTAAATGGGTTTAACATAGCGAGACAGCTTTAAAATAAGCAACGGAGATCTCCGTTGCTTATTTTAAAGCTGTCTCGCTATGCTAAACCCATTTAACATAGCAGACAGGTTTTAAAAAGCAACGGAGAAAGCAAGATCTCCGTTGCTTTTTTTACTGTTTCGCTATGTTAAATGGGTTTAACATAGCGAGACAGTTTTAAAATAAGCAACGGATATCTCCGTTGCTTATTTTAAAGCTGTCTTGCTATGTTAAACTCATTTAACATAGCAAAACAGTAAAAAAAAAAAGCAAGGAGATCTTGCTTTCTCCGTTGCTTTTGCCCACAGCTCTGATGTACTGAGCAGGCGCACAGTACATCAGAACTGCCGCGGATGCCAGACATCTGCGGAAGGGCAGTAAACAGGCATTATACTATGCCATTATTTAAGAAAAGTAATAGTTTCTTTTCTTAAATAATGTCATGGTATAATAGCAATAACCCACTTCTGGGTGTGGGTAATGCTGTATTTACCCACGGTTGGCTTTGTTTGGTCCCTCGGGCTTCGCCCTCGGGATCAAACCACGCCAACCGTGGGTAAATCCAGCATTACCCACACCCAGGCGTGGGTTATTGCTATATTAATGTCCATAACACTATAAACATTCCTATTAGTCACATGTTGTAAACACATACTTAAAGGTTGGCACACATTCATTATAACCAATTTATTGCCTTTTTCCGAGGGTTTAAATATTAATTAACTCTTATTACTCAAGGCAAGCAACACTTTTCATTCAGTTTTAGTTAAATTAAAATCAACTTTGTGGACATCCTTAAAAAATGAGCATACTCACATTCCACCCCAAAATTAACCACAACAGAGAACTGTTGCACTACTTCATGATTAAAGGGTGGCATAAAGTCACTTTTACATAGTGCATTAACTGTATTCAAAGGGCAATAAGCATTAACAGCTGGTTCTGAATCACAATAATAAAAGCTTTCATTTATATTGTCATCCGAATCAATAACATCAGTATTCACATTCATAACATCAGTGTTCATATTCATAACTACATCAGAAATATACAACTTCAAATACATTTTCCTTATCAGTTTAAAAATATCCCCCTTCAAAAGCTAAATTTGTGGTAAAACAGTTGGCACAAACTTAAGGCCACAATTCAAAAACAGATGTTTCCTTGTTTGTCAAGGCATACCCCGATAAATTAACTGCATAGTTACAGCTCAAAGCAGACTTAGTATCATTGGTAATATCATTAATACCATTTAGTTACAACTCAAAGCAGACTTAGTATTATTGGTAATATCATTAATACCATTTAGTTACAGCTCAAAGCAGACGTAGTATCATTGGTAATATCATTAATACCATTTCCCTTGTTTGTTTGTAATGTCCCTCCCCTGTATGTCTGGCATTAAAGTCATTGCTTTGTTGGCGTTTTTTTTAAGTTATTATGGAGTCCCTCACCTGAATGAAAAGTCCTTTGTACATGTCCGGGATTCTGTGCTGCAGGAAGGTAAGGAAACTCATCTTCTTCCTCCCAGTCAGTTGAAGTCATATTACCATCCAATGAAGTAAAAGAAAGTCCTTGTGCATGGCCATCTATTGGTCCCTCTAACAAAAAGCCTGTTTATTCTCGTAATCCTCAAGGTCTCTATAAATTTTACCCTTTTTCCAGTCCACAATACTCTCCTTAAACCCACGCAGATGATCTTTAATGTCAGTAAAAAAATTATCAAGATAGGCAGGACCCGATTGCAGGGAAATAGCAGGACCGATAGAATCAATCTGCTCCTTAATATGCTTCTGTTTCAACAAGTCCCGTTCTATGAGGATATTTATCCATTTCATAGAACAATGGTGGGCTGCTGCCACCCACCTAGCCTTAAATCTTTGGTCTTTCTCGCTAGTGGAGTCAAATGGTGTAGCAGGGTACCCAGCAAACACACTCCAAACTGGTAAACATCAAAGAAGAAACAAAGACAAAATCCAACTGCTTTTATTGAAAACACTAAGCGTTTTCATCCGTGGTATAGAGGACTTCTTCAGAATGTAAATCCCAACACTAATCACAATACATTATATAACCCTAAATCCTGTCCTATGATCCCTTTAATTAAAAACACCACAACCTCATGAATAAATTAACCACCCCTTCCCCTCCATGAAACCCTTATAAAATGCCAGTGTTGCAAATCTTAAAATTCACATGTAAAATGACATAACTCTAAATTTGTGTATAAATACAATCCTTCTGTAGGATATTTAATCCATAACCATTAAATTCCCAAAGATGCCTTTAATTTTAAAAGAATAGACACAGTTACCATTTCATTCAGTCCGGGGGGGGGGGGGTGAGGCATCACATCTAATCTGCCATCTCAATTCCTTATATTCAAGGAACAAGTTTGTAGGACCCCCCCCCTCAATCCTAAAGTCACCTGATCGATGGCCATGAACCTGAAAAAATGCATTTTATTTAATTTTGCATCTTTATACAATGCATTTCTTTTATCTTTTTTCTGTATATCTCTAGTAAGTAATGTCTTTCAGCTTTTCCCGGTTAAGGGTTGCCACAGCAGAACTCCGGTCTGCCAATGATTGACAGTGGATTTTTTTACGGTGCCAAGTTGCCAGCCCGACGCCCAACCTTCAAAGAAGGCACACCCATTCATGCACGCACCTACCTGCATGTCTTTAAACATCACTCGACCATGGGGAGGACATGCAGACTCCACACAGAAGATGCTCCAGCCGAGAATCGAACGGGAGAAGCTCTTGCTGTGAGGTGACAACGCTAACCACTGCACCACCTCGGTTGTTTTTTTTTTCTGTATATCTCTACCGTGTTGATAAATCCTATTCTTTAGGGCTCTGATTGTCTTCCCAATATAAAAGCTGGGATATTTTTGACACTTAGCAATATATATCACTTCTTTACATTCACAGTGATACCTAAAATTGGGCCTAACATTCTCAAAATTCTCCAGAAGCAAACCTTGTCCCTCAAGAATAAAACTACATTGTGAACAATGTCCACATTTTGACATTTCTCCAATAAAATTATTTTAATGGGTACCTCCATCACATTTTTCAAGCTAATTTCCTTTTTTGTATATAACTATGGGTTTATCCCCTAACTAATCCAATAATTCTTGTTCTCCCCCCAACAATGCCAAATTCTTACGAATATCACAAATACCATGAACATTTAAATTATAGGTCAAACTATTCCATTTCCAATGCTGAACTTTTTCTTAATGTAAGGGTACTATTTTCTACCTCATTTTTATCCAATAATGGGAAAAAATATCCCTTTTGCCGCTTGTCACTGACCTCCTGAAAAATTTTGTCTAAAAACGAACCAGGATATCCTCTTCTTATTAACATACACCTTAACTTCTGGCATTCTTCTAAAAACATAAGATCTTCACTAACCATTCGTGCCACTCTCACATACTGGCCCTTGACTAGGGATCGTTTTTGGTGTGCTGGGTGCCAACATCCAAAATATAACTATGAGTTAGATTATGTAGGTTTTCTGTACAATGTTGACTCAAAGCTCCTCTGTCCTCTATTGTTGGTAATACAAGCATCTAAATAGTTTAATTTATCCTCTTGTACATCCATGGTAAACCTTAGGAAACTCATACTGTTGTTGAAAAAAATCATAAAATTCCCCTAGTCTGGCCCTGGAGTCCTTCCAAAAAATTATATTGTCCAAGAAAATGACCATAAAGTGTCCAACAGGCCTGATACTCTGAAACACAGAAGAATTCTCCCAGTGGGCCAAAATGAATATCGACGAACATTGGGGTGCATGTGCCCCCCCCCCCCCATGGCCACTCCACTTTTTTGCTTAAATAACTGGTTTTCAAAGTATATAAAATTTTTTCCAAAACAATTTCCATAAGGGCCCTAATGGTCAGGATCTTGGAATGTCCCATGTCTGACTCAGAGCACAAAAATTGGTAAAACCTCTCCAGCCCTTCCTGGAGGGGGATAACAGAGAATAAATCTATTACATCAATGGTCACAAACAATAAATCCTCGGAATATGAATTGTTAGTGACCTTACCCAAAAAGTCCTATGAATCTCTAAGAACATGGTGTAGCAAGGTCTTTTACAGCTCTAAGTCCCCTCGGAGAAACACTGAGTTCTACGTAATGTTGTAGGCTCTATACATTCAAAAAAACAGAAGCCTCCTTAAACACCACATTTTCCAGTTCTTCTAACAATCCCTGCATTTCCATTATGGGTATACAGAAATAATTTAAGGCAAGCTGTCAACCTCCAGTCTTCCACCTTCCAACTCAACCACTAACCTTTGAATCTGTTTTTTTTTTTTTTTTTTTTGCAGGCCCAGCCTACCTTGGGGGGGGGGGGGCTAAGCAGCCAGTACTGTGACTGTGTTTGAACATCTACTGTTATGAAGAATACACTCACACAACTTGTGACGGCCTCTCTACACCGGGCCCGTAATCAAGGGGACTCTATCACCACTGACACCAGTGAGACTGTCACTAAAAACAGAAATGCATTTATACAGTATTTTCAGATGCAGCTCTTTGCATCAAGCACAATTTCCACCAAGGGCAAACATGGAATACGCTCCAGACCTGGGACTGGACTCTGTGTCTCCAGATCCCAAAACGAGACTCACTTTGGAGCACTGTGTCTTAGTTCCAATTAGCTGACACACTTACACATGGGAATTTGATTTTTCAAACACACGTTTACTAGCAGTACCCTTTCTGCCCAGACAATAAGGTAACCACTCTGCCACCAATCAACTACCCTCAGGCTCTTACAAGGGTATCCAATTATACTGCATAGAGTCAATACTAGTATAAATGGTAGAGTGTAACCAAAGCTGCAAGACTTTTCAGAATGGCCGTGGCATCAATAAAATAAGCACTAGTACTCTCAAGATGTTACAAGTATTCTCTAAAAGAACAGCCACATTGAAAGGTATACAAATATTTAATAAATAATAAAACATGAGGCTACTAAATATCCAAGTACAATAAACACCAGAGTTTCATATCACAGGAGAAATAAAAATAACACTGTTGGGCAGATTCAAACATATGCAGAAAAACACTACTTAACTAATCTCGCTGTATTTCCCGACTGTCTAAAGAATAACTGTTCCTTAGCTAACTTAATACAGCAAGGCAAGATTTGATGCTGAGATGCTTAGTTCCACAAGGCAAAGTGATGGGCTAACTTCTAACTAAACTCAACTAACTGAACTGTGATAACTATCATAGATTTTTGTATCAGGTTCCAAAGAAAACAAAACAAGTTGCTGTGCGAGTTCCATCCTCTCAGTGCTGGTTATAGAATGATATACATTTGATCACCTGACTGGTACAATACACACACACACAGAGCTTTGCTGAAATCTTTTGCAGTATATGAAAGCTATAGAACAATTTTAAAAATGTCTAGTCTTCTCTTCCAGAATTCTTTGTTTAAACAGAAACATTTAATCAGTTATAACAACTGCTGAGACACTTTTAACACAAGCATCTGTACAAGTCAGTGCGACAGTTGAACAACAAAGTCATCCACAAAACTCCAGCTAGCCATGTTGGCACATGCCACAAATGCACTGCTCCACTCTCCCTGGCACAGATGGCAACACCCTACATAGTCACACAACTGAACTATGTTCTTTGCGTGAATCACTACTATAAGTATTACTCAAGATAGATGGGAAGATCAGTAAAGTCTCAACTGTTCAATGAGGTGGAAGATATAGCAGCAGTTCCTGCAAAAAAAATCTTTTGTTTTGTATAACCCTATTGACACTGTTTAGAAAAGGAGTGTTGGAGGATCAACTGACTGCTTCCAAAATTCTTTCAGCCAAGACATGTCCAGGCTGCCAATGTGGAGTCTGCCCTGACAAAATGTGCCTTTATCTGTCAATTTTTTCCCCATGCCACTTATAGCAAAACTAGACAAAATTGCCAACCATACGGGCAGTTGGTTTTGTCACGTACTGCACTGCACAGGAATAACAGGAACAATCTATCTTCTGATCTCTTTGGGTGATGCTTGATGCCTAGGGTGCTATGTAAGTAAAAGACATGTCAAGCAGAGTGCCTCCTTGATCTTCTTCAAAAGGAACCTTGATGATTAGAAGGGAGAAAGGAAATTCACCCCGGGGATCACATCAGTCACCCTGCTAGACAGGGGACCAGGGAAGTAAATAGTGTGGGAAGAAATAGCCAGGGAATTGTTATGGCTAGGCTTGTATAGGCCCTAGGGCTGACAGCCTAGTACCAACCTATGAACAAGCAGTTGGAGAGTATGAGGGACAACTCCAAAAGCATTTTAGGCATAAAACTAGGTAAAATTCAAAAACTGACCCGGCTGGTGTGAAATACTGAGTACTTATTTGCACATTAGTCTCTGACTCCAATTCTGAGAGCAGATGTGACAGCCACTTAAAGCAGTTTTCCATGACAAACAGTTCAATGGGCACAGCATGCTGGTCAAATGGATCTATGGTCAGTCTTATTCCCGGACATATCTAAGGATAGCCCCTCCTTAGAAGACTGAAATGAAGGACTCCTTTTAAGAACAGCTTCATTCAAAGGTCACTCAATAGTGGATGCTGTGGGAGGGAAGCATGCTGAAATGGCTGCCACTTGTGCTATGGAGTAGGACAGCTGTTGGGAAAACAGAGGGGCATTTCACTTTTCCAATTTAAACTACTCGGTTTGGTTTCTTGGCCTTCATTTGCATCACATCTTCTGGTGACAAATGAACATCAGAACAACCAGTCACAGTTTCTCTCCCTGTAGGTTTGAGTGTACCAGAGTACTGGACATCTGTAAAAGCATATCCATGGTTGGAAGCAGGCTACAACAGCTCCTTCAGTAGCTCCAACAAGTGGGAGGGGACTAGTGCTGCCTGGGCCAACAGAATCATCCTTGGCCTCTGTATTCACCTTCTGCAATGCCCTTTACATGAAAGTGGTTGGAGGGTATACAAAACAGAACTGCTCAATGGGAAGAAAAAAACATGCACTGCTCATGCCCCTATATGGGATTTCCATGCAGAACCAAAGGAGTTTTTTTTTTTTTTTTGCTGATGTGAACAGGTCTATCAACATGCTCTTCTTTGTCAATTTTCCAATGGCTGGTTTGCTTAGATGCCACTCAGAGCTACTGGTCATAACTCTGCTCAGCACATCTGTTGTCTGAATTTTGCTGGGATAACACACTACCTTGGAGGCTCTTGTGTAACCATTCCTCCAGATCACAAGCTTGTACTGGTAAGCTGCAAATGGTACAAAGGTGTGTTCCCTACTTGCTCATGCACCACATAACCCTGATGTAATCTATGGTTATTAGAATTACTCCTGGCTTTCATACATTTTGGAAGACTGAGGATAAAGACAACTGCCACATCTCTTTTATGTTTACATAAAGATTCTCTGACAGGATCCAACTGTTGTGGAGCTTGAAATTTACTTGCCCAAGTCTTCTCCAAAGACACTGTTTTTGGTTTCTGTTGAGCTTGGATTGTGAAAAAGGCCTACTCATGCTCATACACCCCAAAGGCTAATCACGTAAATTCTTGAATACACAAGAACTAGCATGTCCTTACTGGACTTCTTGTGATAAGAGGTTGAAAGGTACTATGTCTGCCTCTTAAGGGGTCTGGAAGAGGCTGGAAATTGGGTAGAAGAAGCGACTCTGATCTGATAAGCTGCCTTAATGGTAGTGATGTCGTCAAGCCTATCAGGCACTATATGAGTAGCCTTCGACCCTTATTCATCATTTTGAATATCCTCTCTCCTTCAATTACTTGCACCAATTTTTTTGTGAGTACATTTTAAGGGAGGGAGGGCATCCCATGAAGCTGTAGAAGGCTATTCAGATCCCTACATAATGGCCTCCAGCTTCTTCTGGGTTAGACTCTGTGAAACATGTTCCTTACTTTTTTTTTTTTAACAAAAATCCTGAATAAATGTCAAACAACTGTGAAACAAGACTATCCTCAAACAAAATAAAACAAACACTCAGAATACAAGTTGTTATGAAGGTTCTGACACCTTCCTCTACAAAAGCTTTTCAGGGCTGTACAAGGCATACCCCCAAAGAAACAAGTTTCCCCTGAAAATATTCTCCAGCAAATGAACAAATGGGATAAGCTGGTCAGAAACAAGAGTTTACCCAACAGTGCACTTATAAGTTTATGTACTTACCATAACTAGGCAATCATATTTGGTCGGTGGGTCCTTCTAGATGGCTGTTTTCTAGCAGCTCTTGGATTTCTTGTGCTGAAGCCTTCCTTTGGGTGGAACATCAGGAAGCTTCTTCCGTTGATGATAAAAAATGGAAAATGGTATGAAATTGCCTCCTGAAATTATTAATAGCACCTGTGAATCTTTTGCGATATTTGTCCAGGCATCCAGGTGCAAACAGCATCATCCCAGACTGCCTTTAGAGTACGGCAGTCAGGCAACACTTCAGGAGCACTGATAGGGCCTATCTGAAAAAGAATCTCTAGAGCCCTGGTTTTGTGGGCCTCCTCTGCCTCTAGGGCATCTATCATAAAAATGTCCTCCTCTGCCTCTGGAGGAATTTTCCCCACGTGAATCCTGGAATGATCCCACAGATTTGTGGAACCACATTTTCTTAGTGCATCTCTGGTTCTTACAAAAGGTCTGCTGAGGCGTAGAAAATTTGATCAATAAGGCAGACAGGGTCTTTCCATCTTTTTTGCTGTGGGTTAAGTGTATCCTTTACCATGACCCAAACAAGGAAGTGCCATAGAACGGGGCATTAAAAGATGTCTTAAAAGGCTCGGCAAAGTCACATCCAGGCATGTTTCCTTATGGCAATGCCTGAACTGGCTGCTCATGAGGTACCCTCAGTTGCTTTAGAGAATAACCTCATTGAAGGATTTGATATAGATAAGAGAGTGGCCAGTTGAGAGGATGCTCTTTTGAAATCCTCCGAAAACATGGACTCAGAGTATTTGAAAGTTCCTTAGTCAAATCTCTCTGAAGCAGAGTAAAATGCACCAGATAGTTAAGTGACCTCAGTGTGAAGGTAGCTGACATAAACACTTGCTTTCCAAATCTGTCCAACACTCCAGACTCTCCATTAAGTGGATGGATGGTAGATCTCTCTTCTGCTAGCTCTTTCTTAGTGGCTGCCACCACCATAGCATCAACGGAGATAGGAATCCTTTGCTCTAGTGGGGTCTTGTCTGCAGGTGGTGCCAATAATTTCTCAAGGTGCTTGGGAATGAGCTTGACAGTATCTGGCAGGAAACAAAGTCAAATATTTCATCTACTGGGGGGTCAGGGGTTGGTGACCAAAGATGTAGATGGGCCAAAACCAAAAGCCCCGAAGAACACAGATTCTTTGGGAGAAGTTTGGGACAATCAACCACCTTTCTGCTTCAAGATCTCTAGAATATCTCCACAGATGATGTCATCTGGTGATGATCTGGGGAAATCCTTCACCTTCATCAAAATCATTGTCTTCTGTGAGAGAATCCAAGAGGGAGTCTCGTCTCTCCTTTTACATGTCCTCTTCCAGGGACCTCTTCTGAGGGATGTTCTGGAGAGGTGTCAAAAGAGAGGGGAAGCTCTTCTACTGGAACTGTCTGGAGGCTCGCTGGAACTGGCCATCTCTGTGAAATAGGCCTGACTGACTCAGAGCTCAGAACTGATGGAAAGGTAGGACCCAAAATAAGAGAAAAAGCCCTTTCCACCACCTCAAAGGCTGAGGGCCCAGGAGAAGCCCCAACCAGCCCCCTCAGAGCCAAAGCTTTTGAGGACAATAGATCACGGCCACCCCCAGATCTGAACTCAGTGGGGAGAATTGGACCTGTACTGTCTAGGGCCAAAGCTATTGGGGGGGTGGATCTGACAACACTGAAAATGAAATTATCCCTTTGCATCCAACACTGACATCTCAGCTCTGAGACCTGTTCGGATCTTAGGGTATCAGAGCAGAACCAGTCAGGGAAGTAGTTGGGGTGGAGGAGGAAACTTTCCCCCAGATCAAACGCAGAACTTCTCAGGGATTTTGGAACCTGGGGCTCCAAAACCACAGGTCAGATTGGAGAAGGAGATAGAACAGACTGAGTGCACACTCATGGCTCCAGTTGGGGATGGAGCTGGCAGGCCCTCCATCTGGATCTGAGCCCTGAGGAACTTTCACATCATCCTAGCCACGTCTGCTTGTGATAAACTTCTACAGGACTTAGAAGATGCTGTGGAAGGGTTTCCTGGAATGTTTCTTTGGCATTTACAACTGTGCAGGCAAGGAGGGTGAAATGGGCTTCACCATGTACTCAAAGTACAGCTCCTACGAGAAGTACTTGGTTTCGGATCCAAAGATTTGGATCCAGCACGGACGTCATCAGTGAGGGAGATATAAAGTATAGTTGTGTACACTTACCATAAATGTAGATGTTCGAGTGTATTCACTGTTGCAGTCATTACATTTGGGTAATCTGCTGGCAGGTTGCCCTCAGTCGGCCTGATTAACAAAGTCTTGGGTCCTGCATCAGTTGCTGTCCCTTCTTCCATGACATCAGGTCGTCAGGGGTATAAAACATGCAGCAGACGTCATTACCTCAGTTTTTCTTGCCCCAGATGTCAGGTGCCCCCCGAATGGGGAGCAGGAGCAAAATAAAATTTTAACACACAAAAATATACCTCCAACCAAAAGCAAATACACAAAAAAAGGCTTTTAAGCACAGTCACAGAAAGTAGAGGTATACTCAGAGAAAAACAGGGGGCTGGAGGGAGGGTAACAAGGACTGCAATAGTGAATACACTTGAACATCTACATTTATGGTAAGTGTACACAACTGTACTATCTTCTTCATGTTTCACCGTTGCAGTCATTACATTTGGGTAGATTCCCAAAGCCATGGTTGGGAGGATGGATTTATACAGCATTAGGACCAGCTATAAGGCCCTGCAGGACAGCAGTGGCAAAGCAAGCTCTGGATTTAAAGAAAACTGGCAAATGATAATGCTTGGTGAAAGTACGAACTGAACTCCAGGTAGCAGCTTCCAGAATATCCCTGGTAGGAACATCTCTGAGAAAAGCTGCAGAAGTAGACTCAGCCCTGGTGGAATGAGATCTGATCCCCTGGGGGACAGGTTTTCCGTGGTGCTTATAGCAGAAATGAATGCAATGGCTTATCCATTTAGAAATGGTTTGTTTTGAAATAGCCTTTCCCTTTGCCCCTGCAGCAAATGCTATCAGCAATTGTTCAGATTTTCTTCGAGTTTTAGTCCTGTCCAAGTAAATCTAAGTTGTCTGTGCACATCCAATGAATGCAGAATCCGTTCCCCTTTGTTCTGTGGATTGGGAAAGAAAGTTGGCAAATGAATGGACTGATTAAGAGCCACACTGGATACCACCTTGGGCATGAAGGATGGATTGGTCCTGAGTGACACCCTGTCCGCATGAAAGATGATGAAAGGCTCCACTGCCATAAGGGCCTGTAACTCAAATATCCTTCTAGCTGAAGTGATTGCTAGAAGGAAGGCTGTTTTCCAGGAAAGAAATTTTAAGTCTGCAGTAGCAGCTGGCTCGAAAGGATGTAGAGTGAGTTTCTCCAATAGAAAGTTAAGGTCCCGGGCAGGGGTTGGCGCTCTTCTGGGTGGTCTCAAGTTTTTGGTCCCTCTGAGGTACTGCTTCAGCAGAGGATGAGAGAAGAGGGGAGGTTCTGTGTTATAATGAGTTGAAATGGCCAAGGCGTGGATTTTAATGGAGGAAAAAAGACAGGCCCTTGTGAAGCATCTCAGTTAAGTATTGTAAAATCTGAGGTAAATTGGGTGCTGCTGTGCTCATTCCTTGAGATTAATTCCAAGCACAGAATCTTTTCCATTTGTCAGCATAAGATTTTCTACTACTAGGTCTTCTCGCCTCCAAAATGACATCCATCACAGGTTTGCTGAGGGATGCTAAGGGTGAATTTAAGTGATTAGCCAAGCTCCAAGGTTCAATGTTGGAAGCTGAGGGTACAGAATCTGGTTCTCCTGCTGAGACAGTAAGGAAGGTGCCTGAGGCAGGTGCCATGGAGATATTTGTGACACTGTGCTGGAGCGGGTACCAGTGTTAGTGTGGCCAGTCTGGAGCAATCAAAATCATTCTTGGTTTGTCCTGTTTGACTTTTAACAGAACTTTGCAGAGTAGAGGCAGAGGGGGAAAGGCGTAGACTGATAGGTTTTTCCAGCTGAAAGACAGAGCATCCACTTTCCAGGCTTTTTTGTGGGGAGTCCTTGTGCAAAATATGTCCAACTGGAGATGGCAAATAGATCTATGTCTGGGCTCCCCCATTTCCTTGTCAACATGTTGAAAATCCATGATTCCAGTCTCTACTCATGTGGGTCCATGAGGTTTCTGCTTAGTCCGTCTGCCAGTGTATTTAATTTTCCTGGCAGGAATTGAGCTTGTAGGTGCACTTGGTAGCTCAAGGCCATGTTCCACAATGCCATGGCTAGTCTGCAGAGGGGGTAGGAATGTGTACCCCCCTACTTGTTTATGTACCACATAACCGTAGTGTTGTCCATCTTTACCATTAGTTGTCCTGGAAGAATGTAGACCTTGAAGGCTGTCAGAGCATTCTGTACAGCTAACATTTCTTTTTGAATATACTGTAAAGTGCCAAAACCGTGGAAGAAATAGCCCGAAGCGGTCAAAGGCTTTATTCAGTTCTCCACAGAAACCTCAATTTTAAACACATAACATGAATGCCATTGACCAAACTGCGTTTTCGTCCCAACAATGATGCTCTGTACAAACATACCAACCTCTGCCCTAATGCTAAATTTTATTTTATGGTATTGGAACAAGTTAAGAAAGATGTAAGGGGTGGTTTATGGGAAGAGAGGTTAGAATATAGAGAACTATGGTGGCAAGTTACCCTGGATGCAGGTGGGCTTAATGATTATATTTCCATTGTGCCACTTTTAAAATTGAGATCAGTGAAAATATAAAAATTAGTTTGTAATTAAATATTTTATCCAGCAGATGGCAGGCTATGCTTATTTTTAACTATTCACATTTTAAACTATTTAAGTTTTTTTATTAATAATAATAATTTATTTAAATAACCATTTTATAAGGTTTTATATATTAACCCAAAGGTGTTTAGGTAAATATACATTCGTATATTTTTAGATTATTTAACCTTAAATAAAATTTTGTTAACTTATAACACAGCATTTACCATGCATCTTAATGAATGATAAGTTAGGTACTGTTTTTTAAAGTAATTGTTTAATGGAGGACTGTATGTGATTGGTTGTTTTGTATTTAATGAATATTTAAAAGTTCAATGATGGATTTACTGGTTATCTGATGAAGTCACTTTGTTGGGACGAAGTTAATGGTGTTCATGTTATGTGTTTAAAATTGAGTTTTCTGTGGAGAATTGAATAAAGCCTTTGACAACGTTTCGGACTGTTTCTTCTACAGTTTTGGTACTTTACAGTGTATTATTGGTTAGTTTGGGGTGCCATTTCTTCTTTTTTTTTTTTTTTTATTATTAACATTTCTTTTTGATTGATATGTAGGTGCATTTGATTTGGGTCCCATTTGCCCTGAATGTACTTCCCTGCCAGGTGAGCCCCCCATGCATAGTGTGATGCATCTGTAGTTAGGGTTTGGGTGGCAGGGGGTAATGTGAATGGCAGTCCCTTGTTTTGGTGGCAGGCCTCTGCCCACCATAGGAACTCCAGGCATAGGCAAGGTATGATAGGAATCATTGTTTCCAGGCTGTGACAATGTTTACTCCATAGACTTTTTAAGTACCACTGAAGTTTCCTCATATGCAGTCTTGCATATGGAATTAAAAGAATGGAGGAGGCCATGAACCCCAAGGCTTGCAGTATTCGTCTTGCAGATAGCAGGGTTTTTGTGGCCACTTGTTTGAAGTAAGTTACCAAATTAATTTGCTTTTCTGGTGTGAGGAAAGCCATCTGGGTAGTTGTATTCAAGCTTGCACCCAGGAATGTAATCTGTTGAGAGGGTACCAGTTGTGAATTCTTTTTGTTTATGGTGTACCCTAGACAAGTTAGAACCTTTTTTTCAAAAGCCAGATGATTTAGAAGTATGGCTTAGTTTTCTGCCTGAATTAGACAATCGTCCAGGTATGGATATATTTGAATATTTCTTTGCCTGCAAAATGCAATTACTAGAGCCAGGCACTTTGTGAATACCCTGGGCATAGTAGACAAGCCAAAGGGCAGGGCAGAGAACTGATAATGCAAGTAGCCTGCTTTGAAGCATAGGTATCTTCTGCAAGATTCCCCGATTGGGACATGCAGGTAAGCTTCTTTTAAATCTAAAGTTGCCAACCAGGCATCTTTGCCTAGCATAGGAAGTAATTGAAGAGTCAGCATCTTGAATTGTGGAATGGCCAGAAAGGTGTTTAGAGTAGACCGGTCCAGAATTGGACGCCATGATTTGTCTTTTCTGGGTACCAGGAAAAGCCTTGAATAGAAACCTTGTCCCTTTTCCTCTTCTGGTACCAGTTGAATAGCCCCCATGTTTCAGAGGGAAAGCACTTGTTTTTGAGCCTCTGCCCGGTGATTTGGAGGCAGATCCGGCCACCCGTTTGGTGTTGGCAACGTTTGGAAATGAAATCTGTATTCCTGGGACACTATATTTAAAATCCATTTGTCCTGGGTTATGAGTTCCCAGTTTTTTGCATGAAAAGCAATCTTTCCCCCCAAAGGGAAGGCTAAAAGGTAAGTGCTTGGTAATTTTAAAGGAAAGTCATTTAGAGAGTGTTTACCATAGGGGGGGTGTCTTGTTATTTCCAGATTTGGAAGTGGAAGCCTCCCATTGCTTAGGTCTGAGAGTCCCCTGGGACTGAAACCTGGTGCTTTTGGTGTGTCTGCATTTGGCTTGAGAGGAGCTGGAAAGGACCAATTCTTGTATGCCAGTGCCTACTAAATCTTGTTGGTTGCACTTGTAAGAAATCTTTTACAGTTTGCATTGATTTAGCTTTATCTTCCATCTTTTTTAAAACTTCTTCAGCCTTCGTGCCAAACAGGCGGTCCTGATTTAAAGGAGCATCCAACAATTTTGCTTTAACATGATCAGGCAGAGATTGCTCCTTAAGCCAAGCATGCCTTCTAAGCACAGACCCAGTAACAGCAGCCCTGCAAGAGGCCTCTAAAGAATCAAAACCACATTGCAAAGTATGTTTTCCAACTTGTTCAGCAGAATGCAATAAATCCTGTAAATCTTTATTTTCCACACAGTCAGAAATCAACATAATTTTTTAAGCAGTGCAATAATATGCTGTTGATATTTTAACATATGAAATTGGCAGTTTAAAGCCCTGATAGCCAAGGTTGCAGAAGTATAAACCTTTTTACCCCATCTATCCAGCACCCTGGAGTCTCTATCAGAAGGGTAGGATTTTTAGCAGTAGAAGCCTTAATACCCTTAGGCCCTTAAAAAATTGTTTCAGAATCTGCAACAGGATTTTTGAAAAGGAATTTGTGGGACTCAGGAACCCTGTCATATGTCTGGTTTACAAGGAGCTGGAAGCAGGGAATCAGGGGCCATACTGAATTCCGAAAACACATCATCAACAATGTCTAGAACAGGAGGTATAGCCAAAGGCCTATACTGAGGTAAAAGAAGAAAATCCCTCTTTTTTGAATCAGAGAATTCCTGACTTTCCCAGTGGAAATGCTCCCTTAAAGTATGTAAAATTTCACCAAAAGAAAAACCCTCAGGAGGGGAAGCAGAGGGAATGGAATCCTCTGCATCAGAATCCTCATAAGTAGGTATGGACAAATCCAGGTCATTAGAAGAGTCAGAAAAAACAGAATCCTGATCAGAAGATTCAGTCAAGCTCAGGCCTAGGCCTCCCTGAAGGGGGGGGTTGACTACCCCTGATTAGAGTAATTAGATCTTCAGCCATCTTGATCATTTGTTTTTTAGGCACAGGGGCCTGAACATGTGGCCTGGGCATCTGTTTTTTTGACATAGATCGAGATTTAGGCCTTAGGATTGAAGATGGAGTTGGTTTGATATGCAAGTCTGTAGACCTGAATACACCCTCAGAAGCCAGTGACTGCACAGCGGCTCCGAACCCATCCAAGGTAGAGACATCCGCGGGTTCCATAGTTGAAGTATCTCGCAGCATACCGGACTCCGAATGCGTTTCAGTAGAGGCCTGTGAGGAAGAAGTAGCGTGTATCAGGGGCTGCGAAAGCGCCTGAGTACCGGCGAACTGGCGACTGGCTTAGGAGAAGCGTCGTCAGTTTTGGAACTCAACGGCCTGTCTCTGTCTTTGCGTTTTTTCGAAATTACGGTAGTCGGATGGCTAACCAATGTCATTTCTGGATAATTAAACCGAGAACCGAAATATGTAGAGGCAAAAATGTACCGACGACGGATAGTGCACTGATTAAATAAAGCACAAAACCGACAGCAAGGTACATCATGGTCAGGGCCTAGGCAAGGAATACAGTACAGATGAAAATCTTTATGAGGTATTTGCTTTCCACAAGTAATGCAATTATTAACTTTTACTGACATCGATAAGGAGCAAGAAAAAGTTTCCCCAATGGGGTACTAGCTTTAAGTTGAAGACTTCGGTTCTGAAACTCGAAAACGAAAATTTCAGGAGTCGGCCGACTGGCACTTGCGAACTGCTTCTGCTTCAGGCACCACACGGCAAGAAAGACTGAGGTAATGACGTTGGCTGCATGTTTTATACCCCTGATGACCTGATGTCATGGAAGAAGGGACAGCAACCAACGCAGGACCCAAGACTTTGTTAATCAGGCCAACTGAGGGCAACCTGCCAGCAGATTAACCAAATGTAATGACTGCAACAGTGAAATACGAAGAACATCTATTGGAGCAGACACCTTCAATGATGATTTTGGATCAAATAAGCCAAAAGACTTTGGATCCAAAGATTTCACATCCATTATTTTTCTTACCTTTTTCCTAGGCTCTGAAAAAGATCTGGGGGACTTTGGCAGAGACCTTTTCTTGTGCTTCAATGAAGCTACTTTGCTGACTTTTGGGGGGGTTGAGCCCCGAAAGATGAAGTAGCAGGAAGTAAATCTTTTAATGCAAGTTTATCATGCCTGTCAGCCAAAGCTCTAGGATTAGACATAGAGCAGACTGTACAGGCCATATTTAAATGGTCAGGACCAAGGCAATAAATGCACTCCTTGTGGGCACCTGAGTTTGGGATCTTATGCCCACAAGAAGTGCACTGTTTAAAACCCCCAAGTTTGTCAGACATTGTAGCTAGGAAAAACTAGCAGTTAATCAGATAAAAAAAAAAATCTTTATTGTATTCTAAGCAGAAAGAAAAAGATACAACGTTACAAACTATAGCAGTTAGAAGAATTACCTTATAAATTGGGTATGAAAAATACCAAAAATGGTACAAAAGAGTACTACAAATTTAGTAGACAGAAAGCAGTTGAAGGGATCAAAACAACCCTAATGCCAGTGACAGCTAAGTGGGAAGTAGAAAGGAAAAAGTGTTTTAAGGTTTATAGCAGAGGTTTACAGGATTTTTAGTGTATATATATATATATATATATATATATATATATATATATATGTGTGTGGATATGCTAGTAGAAAGCATGAGTCCAGCAAACAATAATACTACCAGTTTAATAGGAATAAAAAACAAAAAACATGACTTCTTTAAAACATTCGATTAAGCGCTTTCATCTACTACAATGTGGACTTCCTCAGAATAACTTTAATTGATAAATTGACCCTATTTATACACTTTTTGGCACCAAATTCACCAAGTTTATGTTCTTAAACATTCTTTCGTTAAGACATACACTATATAGAATCAAATTAATCAAGAACTAATATTATTCCTATAGTGATGGCTTGCCAAAAGTTCATACTAGCCTTCCTTAAGCATGCTGTTTCAAAAAAAACTTTATCATATTGTTAATGCTTTGTTCATACATATTGCATATTGCTACTAAATATGCTCAAATGACTATGCATTTGACCATCTGTCCCTTACTAAATACATAAATTACATATATACAAATGTGCAAAATGCATGATCTACAATATGCTTAAATACATAAAATATGTTTAAAAAATACGCACATAAAAACTAATGAAATAAGAACTGACTATTGTTACAAAATAAGCACAGGCATCACAAATGGACACTGTTGTAGTTTAAAAAGATTTTTTTTAAAAAACATAATAAAATATCCTTGTTTATTATGTATATTTCTGTAACATTGGTTTAATTATGTAGTCATTTAAACCTGGTGTGGTGGAAGCATCTGTCAAAATTTGCCATCTCACTTCCCTTTCTCCTAAGATGGCTTTAATATTTCCCCCTATGCTATTCACTTTTAACTTATCCAGTATGGCAAATCTAAATTCATGACTGCCCCCATATTTAATAACATGTCTGGAGAGTGCATTAGTAGTGTCATTTTTCCTTATAGCATATAAATGATCATAAATTCTTTTTTTTTTAAATTTTCTCTCCTATTTCTTTAATTTCGTAACCTCTAGCTCTAAATAACTCCTTTATAAAATCTATTTCTTCTAACATCTCCAAATATTCTGATGTCATTCTGGCTGTACATATGCACTGTCCTTTGAATATACTTTTCTTAGTTTTATATGGGTGATTACTGGAGAATTCTAAATAATTATTGGAAAAGGTTTTCTTTCTATATATACGAGATTTAAATCCATAGTTTGCACTAGATATATATGTGTCTAAGTATGCTATTCCCTCAGTACTGCTATTGTAAGTGAATTTTAAATAGTCACTCATACTGTTAAGATACTCTATAAAGGAACTAATGATATTTTCCGGTCCATCCCATAAAATAAAAATATCGTCCAAGAATCTTGAGTAATATCTAATATACTTGTAAAAATCACTTTTGAAAACTTTATCATTTTCCCAATCCAGCATAACTAAGTTATTTAGAGCTAGAGGTTACCCCGAAAAATTATTAAATGATACAAAGATGTATGTAATAAATGAATGGGGGGAAATATGCACCTGTTTTAGGTAAGCAGTCCCTGAATCAGTTTAATACAGATGATAATGCAATAGGAATATATAGCAGAGCATGTATACTTGAATATACGCCTCAGGTGAATCAAGTGAAAAGTATATTAAGTAGACACTGGAATATTCTCACAGCAGACAGCAAAATTAAAGAAATAGTAGGAGAGACACCTTTATTTGTTTTTAAAATGGGAACTAATATTAAATTAATTTTAGAAAGGAACATTACAATAAAAGAAAAAATATAATGAGAAAGTGAACGAAAAAATGTGGAAGCTGTGGACAATGTAAAGTTATATTGGAAGGAGATCTGCTTAGACAATATTAATAAGACTAAAATAGTGTTACAGCATGGCAATTGTAATACTAGTAAAATTATATATATTGCTAAATGCATGACATGTCCTAGCTTTTACATAGGAAAGACAGAAAATTTAAAAAAAGAATTTATGATAATTTATATGCTATAAGGAAAAATTACACTACTAATGCACTCTCCAGACATGTTATTAAATATGGGGGCAGTCATGAATTTAGATTTGCCATACTGGAGAAGTTAAAAGTGGAGGGGGAAATATTAAAGCCATCTTAGGAGAAAGGGAAGTGAGATGGCAAATTATGACAGATGCTTCCACCACACCAGGTTTAAATGACTACATAACAATTAAACCAATGTTACAGAAATATACATAATAAACAAGGATATTTTATTATGGTTTTTAAAAAAATCTTTTTAAACTATAACAGTGTCCATTTGTGATGCCTGCACTTATTTTCTAACAGTCAGTTCTTATTTCATTAGTTTTTATGTGCGTATTTTTTTAAACATTTTATGTATTTAAGCATATTGTAGATCATGCATTTTGCACATTTGTATATATATAATTTATATATTTAGTAATGGACAGATGGTCAAACGCATAGTCATTTGAGCATATTTAGAAGCAATATGTATGAACAAAGCATTAACAATATAACTGTTTTTTGAAACAGCATGCTTAAGGAAGGCTAGTATGAACTTTTGGCAAGCCATCACTATAGGAATAATATTAGTTCTTGATTAATTTGATTCTATATAGTGTATGTCTTTTTAACGAAAGAATGTTTAAGAAATAAACTTGGCGAATTTGGAGCCAAAAAGTGTATAAATAGGGTCAATTTATCAATTAAGGTTATTCTGAGGAAGTCCACATTGAAGTGGATGAAAGCGCTTAAGCGAATGTTTTAAAGAAGTCATGTTTTTTGTTTTTTATTCTTATTAAACTGGTAGCATTATTGTTTGTTGGACTCGTACTTTCTACTAGCATATCCACACTATAGCGTATAGCTGTTTTTTAAACCACAATGGCAGCAAACGAGATCTGAGGTAATGGGGATGCAGTAGGGCATTATGGGTAGAGACTTGGATCCGAAGTCTATAGTATGCGGCACAGTCAGATCTGAGAATTGGATCAGAGACCCACAAGTGAGAAAGAATGAAAAGGACATCAAATATTTAGTTTTCTCACAAATGAAGGTATGAGGGACACAGTAGGGGGCAGCAAGTTGTTTTCTTAAAAATAGAACTCAGAGGCATACACAGGACACAGCAACAGCACTGAGTTTTGTACAGATTTCAGAAAAAAAACTAAAAGATGGGGCAGACTAACTGCCCCCTTTCTCCAGAGGGCACAGGCATGCATCCACCCACTGGGGAGTTGGCCTATTCTGAGATATCCAGAGTTCTGGAGATTGGGCTGTCTGGGCAAATGTCTACTATTATAACACAGATGCATAAAAAGGTTCAAACAGCTGCTGGAGGGGAGTAAAAAAAAAAAAAAAAGACACGCTACTTTGCTGGAGGAGTTAAAAAAAAATCCATGGGACAGTTGTTGACTAAGCAGGCCCAATTGTAATGTCTGAATGGAACTTTGTTAACAACAGCAGAGATGTGTCACTGGAAGAACCAGCACAAAATGTGCTCCCTCTAATTAAAAGTACAGATTATAACACACAGAAAGGTTTGCTAGGAGCAAAACCCAGATGGCAACTAACACCTTCTAGGCAGTCACAAAAGTAAAAGTCCACCCTCACCTACAGTTTAACTAAACCCGGAGGTTTCTTTTCATTACAGTATAGTTCAATTATCTGAACCTAGCCCTAAAATTTCCTTGCCTTGGTATCAAAAGAAGGGAAGCCTCACCCACTTTTTTTTTTAAACTTGACCTCTCATACTTTGGCAGAGGAATTTGTCTCTACTTGAATGGCACCAAAGATAGATTTTTTTTTCTATCTGGTACTGTCCACAATCTTGTATACACAGTCCTCAGACTTCTACTGTCAGTAGCTGCTATAAATAATGTGCAAAATGTGAGTCATATTTTCTCCACTGTCATTGTTGCAGATAGGAACACAGAGGGCTGGTGTACACTGATCACATCTTTTAGTATAAAGATACACCTGTTGGAGTCACTTCTGCAAATAGAACATCTTACAACAGTAGTGTTTAGTCTTAAATGCAGCACAGGAATGATTACTGATTTGTCATGCTCGAGGATTAAGGTTTTGAAGAAATGAACACCTGATATTGAAACAAAGGAATTAAGAATTATAGCTCGATGAAGTCAGAATCTATTGCTAAAAGGAATCGAGGAATATGCAAGCAGCACAGGTGAGTTTATAGAACCAGATTATGGAGTTATATTTCATCAATTTGCTAACAGCCATAACACATGCAATGCGGTTTCACTGTAAAAGTACAAACAGCAGTATTTTAGTCTTACACAAAGTACAGCCATATTAAGAACTTACCTTCACTGTAGATGTTCAAGCCGATTCATTATTGCAGCACTCCCTTGAGATTTCTTGCCTGCAGCAGCCCATAGGTTGGCCTGAACAGAGCTCATAGCTTCTTCCCTTTGACCCAGACAAGTCCCTCTTACCCTTCAGATGTCAAGATGTTGGTGGTTTAAAGGGTAGTTGGCCAGCACAATTAGGTCTTTCTTGTCCCAGATTGCAACCCATAACTGTCCAAAGTTTAAGTAAAACTTGCCCAGTGCTGGCCCATTCCAGTATCAAGGTGCTGAAATAGGCATCTGGAAGAAAGCCTAAACAGGAAATGACAGGGAGATAAAAGTATAAGGTGCCTACCTCAACTCAAGGGCTTTGGTCAAGAGAAAGAGGGAATTGAGGGAGGGGAACTAGTACTGCAACAATGAATATTTTAACATGTACAGTTATTCTTAACTCCATTGCATTATGCTCTTCACAGTACACAGTTGCACTACTGAGTCTTGGTATAACTCCCAGAGGTAACCAATGTTGAGTGGCTGGATTGTTGCAGGAGCATGGGACACCAGACCAGGCATGACAGCAAAGTAAACCCTGCCCTGGCCCTCACTGTAATGTTTGGAAAATGTGAATTGAACCAGGTTACAACTTCCATAATGGCCATTAGTGGAGACCTCATGAAAGCTGCTGTGGTAGCCATGGCCAACAGGAAACCCTGACAGACTTTTCTGTGGTGGAGGTAGCAAAAGGCAGTATAAAATCATTAATACCTCTTGAAGCTTTCCCTTCCTCTCCCATTGCAAAGGTAACAAAAAGCTGGTCTGCATTTCGGTTTAGTTTTGTCTAACCCAGGTAAAATTTTAACTGCCTGAGCAGATAGAGAGACTGACCATTTCAATCTTGCTTTGAGGGTAAAGGAAGAAAACTAGTACATTAATGGCCTGATTTATGGGCAGTTTTTCCACCAACTTAGGCATGAAGGTAAGGTTAATGCATAAAGTGACCCTAACCTTATGAAAAACTGAAAGGTTCTCTACATAGGACAGCCTGTGGTTTGGGGATCTGTCTAAGCTGAGATTAAGGTTAACAGCATCAGTTTTCCAAGACAGTATCTTAATGAGGACCAAAGCAGTCAATGCAAAGGGTGGAAAGGTTATTTTTTCTAGTATAAAACTGAGGTCCCAAGGGGGGCAACCTCTTCACAAAGGGAGGGAATCTTAAAATGAAGACCTCCCTTAAGGAACTGTCAAAGGTAGGTGTGAAAAAAAAAAAACACAAAAGGGTGCAGTGGCAGACGAACAGATATGGCGGAGGCATGTACCTTGCCATATGTATAAGACAAGTATAATTTGAAAAAAAAAATGTTTAAGGGGTGGAGGGAGGAGTGTTCTTGTGAGGATATAAACCTAACTGTTGTTTGTGCCTGCTGATTTTTGTCTAAAGTCGTCTGGTCATTGCACCAGACAAACAGCGCTTTACTTCATTTCTTCAGTGTGACACTGTTTTGTTTTTCTATTAAAGGGCTGAATAGCTGAAGATTCTTGAGTTTTGAAGTGCTTTGTCCTACATTTTCTGTTTTTTTACAGTTTGTGGTGTTGGTTTGACTTTCTACATAATTTGAAAAGGTCTTGACATGTAGTTAAGGACCACAAACAGTTGTGTACACTGACCATAAATGTAGATGTTTGAGCATATTCACTGTTGCAGTCATCACCTGTGGGTTATCTCTGCTGGGGTAGCCCTCAGCTGGCCCGAATACCAGTCAATGTTTTTCTGCGTCAGCTGCTGTCGATTGTTGACTGATGTCAGGTCATCACTCCTATAAAGTAAGGCAGCCGATGCCATTATGTCAGTTTTTCTTGCCTTAAAAAGTCAGAAGTCCAAGTAATATGGTAAAGTGGTCTTGGTGGCTAAAAGCCACCTACAGAAGCTTATGTCTCCCTAAATTAAGAAGATATAAGGGGGAAGGAGGGAAGAAAACCAGGACTGCAACAGTGAATACACTCGAACATCTACATTTATCGTAAGTGTACACAAAGCACAGTTGTGTACACTTACCATAAATGTAGATGTTCGAGTGTATTCACTGTTGCAGTCATCACACTTGGGTTATCTAGCCTGCAGGTAACCCTCAGTCTGCCTGAATACCAGAGTCTTGGGATTTCTGTATCGGATGCTGTCGCCTCTTCCATGACGTCAGGTCATCAGAGATATAAAACATGCAGCCGACACCATTACATCAGTTTCCCTTGCCCCAGATTTCAGGAGCCCTCAAAATAGGAAGCAATTATATGGTGTGGAACACTTACAGTAAAAAGTAATTACCACAGCCATAAGATATGGCCAAAAAGAGGAAAGGTAGAAAACATAGAGAAGTCAGGGGGCTGGAGGGGGGGTAACCAGGACTGCAACAGTGAATATGCTTGAACATCTATATTTATGGTAAGTGTACACGATTGTACTATGTTCTTCGTGTTTCACTGTTGCAGTCATCACACTTGGGTTGATTCCCAAAGCTGAGGAAGGGTGGAGGCAGTCACGAAGTATTAGGGCTGGCTAGCAGGCCTAGTAAGACTGCTGTGGCAAATCCAACTGTGGATTTAGAAAAGATGGGTAATGCTTGGTGAAGGTGTGTACAGAACTCCAGGTTGCAGCTTCCAGGATGCCCCTGGTAGAGACTCCCCTGAGAAATGCTGTACAGGTTGAGGTAGCCCTAGTGGAATGAGTTCTGATCCCCTGTGGGGCAGGATTTCCATGCTGTTTGTAGCAGAAATAGATGCAGTGTGCTATCCATTGGAAATGGTTTGCTTTGAAATGGCCTTGCCCTCAGCCCCTATAGGAAAGCTGACTAGCAGCTGGTCAGACTTTCTGAAAGGTTTAGTCCTGTCAAGGTAGAACCTGAGCTGTCTGTGCACGCCAAGGAGTGCAGGATCCTTTCCCCTTTATTCTGAGGGTTAGGGAAAAAAGGTTGGTAAATGGATGGACTGGTTTAAGGCCACACTGGATACCACCTAGGGCATAAATAAGGGTTAGTCCTGAGGGAAATCCTGTCTGCATGGAAGATAATGAAGGGTACCACAGCCATAATGGCCTGTAACTTCAGACACTCTTCTTGCTGAAGTGTGAAGTGATGGCTAGAAGTAAGACTGTTTTCCAAGAGAGGAATTTTAACTCTGCTGAAGCTGCAAGCTCAAAAGGTGGAAGCGTGAGCGTCTCTAGTACAAAGTTAAGGTCACAGGTAGGAGTGGGAGCTCTCCTTGGGGGTCTTAAATTGTTAGCTCCTCACAGGAACTGCTTGATCAGAGGATGAGAGAAGAGGGGTGGCTCAGTATTTTAATGAGCTGAGATGGCAGAAGCATGAATCTTAATGGATGAGAAGGATAGGCCATTGTGGAGCAGCTCTGCTAGGTAATCTAGGATTTGAGGTAAGGAAAGCATGGCTGTGTCCTTTCCTTGAGACTGGCTCCAAGAACAGTATCTTTTCCACTTTTCTGAATAGGATTTCCTGGTACTAGTCCTCCTGGCCTCAAGGATGACATCCAGCACTTGTTTGCTGAGGGTTGCTGGTGATGTATTCAGGGAATAAGCCAGGCTGTCAGGTTCAGGGTCTGCAGCTGAGGATGCAAAATCTGTCCCTCCTGCTGGGACAGCAGAGAGGGGGTCTGATGTAGGTGCCAGGATGGCACTGCTGTCAGGCTGAGTAGGAGTGGGTATCAGTGCTGGCGTGGCCAGTCTGGTGCAATAAGGATTGTCCTTGGCCTGTCCTGCTTGATCTTGAGTAGTACTTTTGAAAGGAGGGTCAGAGGAGAAAAGGCATAGATTGAGAGGTTTTCCCATGGAAAAGATAGGGCATCCACCTTCCATGCTTGGCTGTGGGAGGTCTGGTGCAAAATTTGCTCAATTGATGGTTTTGGGGGGAGGCAAAGAGGTCCACCTCTGGTATCCCCCACCTGTGGATTAGAAGTTTGGATTAGTCAGGTTCCAGTTTCCACTTGTGTGGGTCCATAAGATTTCTGCTTAAGTCGTCTTCCAGTGAATTTTGTTTGCTTGGCAGGAATTGAGCTTGCAGGTGTACTTGATTGCTCAAAGCTGTGCTCCACAGAGCCATGGCTAACCTGCAGAGTGGGTAGGAATGAGATCCACCCCCTGCTTGTTTATGTACCACATAACTGTGGTGTTTTCTGTCTTTATCAAGAGTTGTCCTGGCTAACATTTTTTTTTGATTGATATGCAGGTGAATTTGTCCTGGGCTCCATTTTTCCTGAATGCATTTGCCTGCCATATGAGCCCCCCCCCCCCCCCCCACGCATAGTCTGATGCATCTGTTGTCAGGGTTTGGGTGGTGGGGGTTGAGTAAAAGTGAGTCCCTTGTTGTGTTTGCAAGCCTCTGCCCACCAAAGGATCTCTGTCCTTAAATAAGGAATGATAGGAATCACTGTTTCCAGGTCCTGAGAGTGTTGACACCAGAGAATCTAAGTATCATTGAAGTTTCCTCACATGCAGTCTTGCATATGGAATTGGGAGAATGCATGAGGTCATAAACCCTAGGGCTTGCAGTATTTTTCTTGCAGATAACTAGGTTTGGGTGGCCAGTAGTCTGAAGTAATTTGTCAAATATACCTGCTTTTCTGGAGTGAGGAATGCCATCTGGAAAGTTGTGTTCAAGCTTGCTCCCAGCAATACAATCTTTTGGCTGGCTACCAGATGTGATTTCTTTTCATTTATGGTATACCCCAGAAAAGTTGGGAGTCTCTTTAAAAATGTCAGGTGCAATTCCTGACTGTCCACCGGAATCAGGCAATCATCCAAGTATGGGTAGATTTGAATATTTCTCTGCCTGCATATGCAATGGCTGGAGCCAGGCACTTTGTGAATACCCTAAGCGCAGTAGATAAGCCAAAGGGAAGTGCAGAGAATTGATAGTGCATAGAGCCTGCCCTGAAACATAGATACTTCCTGCAAGGTTCCCTTACGGGGATGTGCAGATAAGCTTCTTTTAAGTCTAAGGTGACCAGCCAGGTGTCCTTGCTAGCATAGGAAGCAGTTGCTGGTGTGTAAGCATTTTGAATTTTGGTACCACTAGTAAGGTGTTGAGAACTGACAGATCCAGGATAGGACACCAGGAGTTCTCTTTTCTGGGCACCAGGAACAGTCTAGAGTTGAAACCCTGCCCCTTTTGCTCTGAGGGAACAGGATGAATAGTCCTGTTACTGAGAAAGTTAAAGCACTTGCTTTTGGGCTTCTGCCCACTGGTTTGGAGGAAGGTCTGGCAATACACTTGGGGTTGGCAGTGGGTGGAAGTAGAATCTGTATCCCTGGGATACAAATTTTAAGACACATTGGTCCTGGATAATATACTCCCAGTTTTTTGCATGCAGGGCGAGTTTTCCTCCTAGGGGTGCAAGCATTTGGGCATGGCTGAGAAGGAATAAGAATAAGTCACTGTGAACTTTTTCCATAAGGGGTGGCTTACCACTTGCAGATTTGGAGGTGGGAGCACTCTATAGTTTAGATCTGTGCATAGCCTGAGACTGTAGTCTTTATGGTCTGTTGCCCCTGGGTTTGGATTGAGAAGATCTGGGAGGGACTGGAAAGGACCAGTTCTTTGTAGGCTAATGCCTACTGAATCTAGGAGGCTGTACCTGTAAGAAATCTTTAGCAGTTTGCATAGATTTAGCTTTTTCCTCCATCTTTTTAAGAACAACTGCTTTTGTGACAAACAAATATTCTCGGTTTAATTGAGCATCTAGTAATTTTGCTTTGACATGGTCTGGCAAGATTTGTTCCTACAGCCAAGCATGCCTTCTCAGAACAGACCCAGTGACAGCAGCCCTGCAAGATGCTTCTAAGGCAGCAAAACCACACTGCAAAGTATGTTTACCAACTTGGTTTGCAGAATGCATTAACTCTTGTAAATCTTTATTTTCTGCACAATCAAGAATCAACATTTTTTGTTTAATTAGTTCCATAATATGCTGCTGGTACCTCAACCTGTGAAACTGGCAGTTTAAAGCCCCAATGGCAAGAGTTGCAGAGGTATATACCTTCTTACCCCATCTGTCTAAAGAACTAGAATCCCTGCCCGAACGGGTAGGGTTTTTTGCTGTAGTAGCCTTAATACCTTTAGGTCCCTGGGAAATGGTCTATGGATCTGCAGTGGGAGTCAAAGAGAAATTTGTGAGAGTCAGGTACTATATAGTACCTATCAGGTTTTCTAGGAGCTGGTGGTAAAGTATCAGGGGTTAAAGACTGGATTCCATGAAAACATCATCTACAATATCCAGGACAGGTGGTATAGCTAGAGGCCTGTGCTAAGGCAAGTCTAAGAATTCCCTGAGTCTCTTTTTGGACTGTGAGTAGGCCTGGCATTCCCAGCGGAAATGCTTTTCTTAGGGTAAGGTTTCACTGAAAGAAAAGTCCTCTGGGGGGGGGAGGCAGAGGGAATAGAATACTCTGCATCTGAATCCTCATAGGTAGATAAGGGTATGTCCTGGTAATCAGAGGGATCAGAGATATCGGACTCATGGTCTGCAGAATCAGAAGGAAAATCAATTCTTTGTCTTTTAGAGGGGGAAGGCTGGCTTCCACTAATTAAGCTGAGGTCTTCAGCCATTCTAAGCATTTGTTTCTGTGGCATGGGAGTTTCAGAATGTGCTTTGGTCAGTTTTCTAGGCGTAGTGTGGACCCTGGGCCTGAAAAAATCGGTAGTTTTTGTAAGAAACGAAGTAGTCAATTTAATACAACCAGCAGAGGTCTGAATACACCCTCAGAAGCCGGTGCCTGCACAGCGACTCCAGACCCATCCAAGGAAGAGACATTCGCAGGTTCCATAGTTGAAGAAGCATCTCGCGGCATACCAGACTCCGAATGTGTCTCAGTAGAGGCCTGCGAATCTGTAGAAGTGGGTATCAGGGGCTACGAAAGCACCTCACTGAGTACTGGCAGACTGGCGACTAGCTTAACGGAAGCATCGTTTTCAGTTTTGGACCTATGCGGTCTCTCTCTGTCTTTCCTTACGTTTTTTCAGAAGATCAATAGTCGGATGGCTTATCGAAGCCATTTCAGAATACGGAGAATGACAGCAAAAGAATTTAGTGACAAATAGCCTGAGGATGAATAGTTTGGGCATTAAATGAGGCACAAAACCGACAGCGAGGAACATTGTGGTCTGGGCCTAAACAGGTGACGCAGTAAGAATGAAAATCTCTGTGAGGTATTTGCTTTCAACAGGCAAGACAATTGTTAACTTTTTCTGACCAGTTAGAGCAAGAACAGATCCTCAACAGGGTACTTAGCTTTAGAAGACTTCAAGCTTGAAACTCAAAAAACGAAAATTTCAGGTAGTGGCTGACCGGCACTTGCGAACTTGCTTCTACTTCGGACTCTTGCATGGCAAAAAAAGCTGATGTAATGGCATTGGCTGCATGTTTTATACCCCCTGACGTCATGGAAGAGGTGACAGCATCCGACTCAGAAAAGTACAGTTTTGTACCTACCATAAATGTAGATGTCCGATAGATATGCAACTACAGTCATAACATATGGGTTGTCCTGCCTCAGGCAGCCCTCGGTCGGCCGGATTCCAAAGTCTGGGTCCGACGTTGGCTGATGTCGCATTTCTCTCCGACGTCAGAGCGGCTGGAGTATATAAGCATCAGCCGACGCCATCTTCTTCAGTGTTTCTTGCCCCAGATGCCAGGTGCCCTCCAAGGAAGGCTGTAATCAAATTGGAAGAAAAACAGATTTCCAGACAAATAAATAAGCAATAAACAGATACACCATAACAGATATCCCCAGCTAAGGGTAACAGGGATAGGAGTGGACCCAAGGCATAGAGGGGAAGGAGGGAGGGAAAACCCGACTGCAGTTGCATATCTATCGGACATCTACATTTATGGTAGGTACAAAACTGTACTATGTCCTTCAAGAATGCAACTGCAGTCATAACATATGGGTTGAATACCATAGCTTAGCTGGGGGAGGTGGAATGCTCTAAGAAAAGGATGGTGTAGCTATCAATCCCTGCAGGACTGCAGAAGCAAAGCCTGCTCTGGATCTGGAATATAGAGGAAGGTTGTAGTGTTTGGAAAATGTATGCACGGAGCTTCATGTAGCAGCTTCTAGAATGTCTTTTGTAGGCACCCCTCTTAAGAATGCTGTAGAGGTGGCTGTAGCTCTGGTGTCCAATCCATTTTGAAATTGTCTGTTTTGAAATTGCTTTTCCTTGTACTCCAGGGGCGTAAGGTACCAAAAGCTGATCAGACTTCCTACTGGTTTTGGTTCTGTCCAGGTAGTAGTGAAGCTGTCTGTGAATGTCCAAGGTATGCAACAGTCTTTCCCCTTTGTTCTCAGGATTGGGAAAGAAAGTAGGCAGGTGAATTGCTTGATTTAAAGAGACCCTAGATACCACTTTTGGGAGAAAGGTAGGGTTAGTTTGTAAGGAGACCCTGTCTCTGTGAAAAGTTATGAATGGTGGTATAGCCATTAGGGCCTGTAATTCCGAAACCATTCTTGCTGAGGTAATGGCCAACAGGAATGCTGTCTTCCAGGAAAGAAATTGTAAATCCACAGAAGCTGCTGGCTCAAAGGGAGGTAAAGTCAATTTTTCTAGGACAAAGTTGAGGTCCCAAGCTGGTACTGGTGCCCTTCTTGGGGGCTTTATATTCTTGATTCCTCTAAGAAACTGCCTTAACAAAGGATGTGAAAACACAGGTGGATCAGTGTTGTATCTAGCTGAGATAGCTGAAGCATGTATTTTTATAGAGGAGTATGACAGCCCATTATGTAGCATATCTGCCAAATATTCCAGGATGAGTGGGATGCTCAAAAGTGATGCATCATGGCCCTTGGTGGTATTCCAAATGCTGAATCTCTTCCATTTGTCTGAGTAAAGCTTTCTGGTGGATGGTCGGCGGGCTTCTGTCAGTATCCGCTGAACTTCTTTGGAAAGAGGTAGGTTGAGGTTATTCATGGGATCTCCCAAGCTGTTAGCTGTAGCGTCTGGATGTTGGGATGAACTGTCCTGAAGTTGTGTTGAGTCAAAAGTTGGGGCCATTGAGGGAGGGCCCATGTTTTGTTGTGACATATGCTCCGTAGTAGTGGGTACCAGTGCTGTCTTGGCCAGTCTGGAGCTATTAGTATCCCCTTGGGCTGCTCTGCTTTGATCTTTAGTAACACTGTGGTCATCAGTGGAAGAGGTGGAAATATAGATTTTTAGGGAGCTACAGCTGAATGAGAGAGCATCTATTTTCGATGCTTTTGGATGATATGTCCTTGAACAAAACTTCTGTATTTGATGATTGAGGTGGGAGGCAAATAGGTCTATGTCTGGCCTGCCCCATGTCGAAGTGAGTCGTGTAAAGATTTCTGGATGTAACCTCCATTCGTGTGGGTCTAGGAAATTCCTGCTTAGACTGTCCGCCAGAACATTGTCTTTGCCTGGAACAAACTGGGATTGCAACTGTATGTTTAGGCTCAGTGATTTTTCCCAAAGATTCATTGTCAGTCTGCAAAGGGGGTAAGAATGAGTGCCCCCCTGCTTGTTTATGTACCACATCAAAGTGGTGTTGTCTGTCCGTATTAGTAGGTGGCCTGGTTGTAGTTGTTGTCCGAAGGCCTCGATGGCATGCATTACTGCCAGCATTTCTTTTTGGTTGATGTGCAGATGTGTTTCCTTTGGAGACCATTGTCCTTGAATACATCTGCCCTCCATGTGCGCCCCCCATCCAAGGTCTGAGGCGTCTGTAGTCATGATCTGTGTTATCTGAGGTTTTTTGAATGACATACCTGTGTTTGTCTGGCTTACTGAAGCCCACCATAGAAATTCCTTTTGAAGACATGGAATGAGTGGTATGGTTGCTTCTAGGTTGTTGCTGTGTTGAGACCATAAGCTTTTTAGGTACCATTGAAGCTTTCTCATGTGTAGTCTTGCTAGTGGTACCAGGAGAATGCAGGATGCCATGTAACCCAGGGCCTGCAGGAATCTCATTGCAGTCATCTGGGTGAGCTTTGCTAAAGTTTTGAAGTAAAGAGTTAGCTTCTTTTGCTTGTCTTCTGTCAGGTAAGCCATTTGAGAGGCTGTGTCTAGTTTGGCTCCTAAGAAGGTCATTTGCTGGGATGGCTGAAGTCTTGACTTTTGAAAGTTGACTGTGTATCCCAGAGCCTGTAGCAAATGTATGACATAATTCAAGTTTTTTGTCAAAGTTAGTTTGTCGTCCGCTTGTATGAGGCAATCGTCCAGGTACGGGTAGAGTTGAATCCCCTGTAGCCTGCAATGAGCAATTACTGAAGCCAGGCATTTCGTGAATACTCTGGGCGCAGTAGATAAGCCAAATGGCAATGCCGAGAATTGATAATGCTCTGGCCCTGCAAGAAATCTGAGGTATCTTCTGCAGCTGTGTCTGATAGGGACATGCAGGTATGCCTCCTTGAGATCCAGAGTAATCAGCCAAGACCCCTTGCCCAGCATGGGAAGGAGTTGCTGTAGAGTCAGCATTTTGAACTTTGGTACTATGAGAAAAGTGTTTAAAGCGGACAAGTCCAGTATTGGTCTCCATTGAGTTTCTTTTCTTGGAACAAGGAACAGTCTTGAGTAAAACCTCTGACCTTGTTCTTGTTGTGGAACTTTTTCTATTGCTTTGATCTAAGCAAGCAGAGAAATTTGTTTGATAGCCTCTGCCCTCTGGTTTTGTGGTAGGTTTGGCATGCCCAGTTTTCTTGGCAAGGTATGAAAATGGAACCTGTAACCGTGGTCTATAATGTCCAAAATCCATTTGTCCTTTGTCAGTTTGTGCCAATTTCTTGTAAACAGAGATAATTTTCCGCCCAAAGGAGCTTCTGCTTGCTCCTTGGTAAGCGGACCTAGAGGAAAGTCATTGAGAATGCCCATGTGGGGCGGGAGAAACCCCTGTGTCACTTCTTTGGTTTGCTGGTTGCCATTGTCGTCCCCTGTAGGATCCTCTGTATTGGCCTCTTCCTCGGGCACGCCTGCTTTTGCCCCTTTGAAATCTTTCAGGATTAGGAAAGGACCAGTTTTTTGAAGGCCAGTTCCTGCTGAATCTAGGTGGTTAAACCTGGAGGAAATCTTTGACTGTCTGAACTGACTTGGCTTTTTCCTCAATGGACTTTAACACATCTTTAGCATTAGCACCAAAAAGCTTGTTCTTTTCCAAGGGTGCATCAAGAAGTTTTGCCTTAACATGATCTGGTAAAGGTTGATCTTTTAACCATGCATGTCTACGAATGACCGCCCCTATCATAGCTGCCCTACATGAAGCTTCCAATGCATCATATCCACACTGTAGAAAGTGATTGCTAACTTGCTGAGAATTGTGTACAGCCTCCTGCAAAGACTTCCTATCTAAAGGTTCAGGGGAGGCCAATCTTTTCTGTAAATCATCTAACAGGAAATCCTGATATTGAAACATGTGAAAGAGACAATTGAGAGCTCTCATAGATAAAGTAGTGGAGGTATAGACCTTCTTCCCCCATCTCTCTAAGGACCTTGCTTCCCTGTCGGAGGGCAAAGGGTTTTTGGAGGTGGTAGCTGAAACCCCTTTAGGCCCCTGGGAAATTGTTTCTAAATCAACAATATGGGCCCTAAAGAAATGGGAATGGGTTTCTGGGACCCTATAGTATCTGTCAGGCTTGACAGAAGCAGGAGGAAGAGTATCAGGGGTAACACTGGACTCAGAGTATAAATCATCCAAAACATCAAGCACAGGAGGTATAGCTAAGGGTCTGTGTTGGGGCTTTTTAAGGAAGGTTCGAAGGCGATTTCTGGAATCTGAATATTCCTGGCCTTGCCACTTAAAATGCTCCCTCATGGAATGCAGAACTTCCTCAAAAGACATATCCTCTGGGGGGGAAGCCGAGGGGATAGAATCCTCTGCATCTGAATCCTCATAGGTGTGGAAGGGCTCTTCCTGGCTTTCGGAGTGAACAGAGTCCTCAGAATCTTCATCTGTGGGAAGAGGGTCAGGGGGTTCAACCCTGGGCCTCTTATCAGGAGGAGTCTGGGATCCTCTCTCAGGATGGGCCTGGGAACCTCTGATCAGGGAAATTAAATCTGCGGCCATAGCCATGATTTGAGTTTCAGGAGTAGGCTGAGGTAAGGTCTTAGCAGAAAGATGCTTGGACTTGCTGGCCGCCTTTGCACGCGTGTAGGCCTTGATAGACATGGACATGGGAGGCCTAGCCACTCCACGTGCAGGAGTGACCTTATCTACAGCAATGGTCTCGGACATTTCCTCGGTTACAGTATCTGGAGGAAAGTCAATAACTGGCGTCGGAGTTGGCTCCGGTATCGGAGGTATCGGTAATGCGGTGTCTTCGGTTCGGAGCGGTGGAATAACCACCTCAGAGGGTACCGGAGCACTCACGGTTGATTTTGGCGTGGTGTCGGTGGAAGACGCGGGCCGAGGATGTCGATCCCGGTCTTTTCGTTTCTTAGGAGTCTGCGTTGTCGGTTGTTCCGACGGCATCGTATAATCAAATTTATCGCCGAAAAAGTCTTCAGCGAACTCCGCCCGACGCCTGAGAGTGCGCTTGTTAAAGCGAGCACAGGTGGCACAGGCCGAAACGTCGTGGTCTGGGCCAAGGCAAGGGAGGCAGTAAGAGTGGAAATCCTTATGAGGTATTTGTTTACCACAAGACAAACAATTATTTACTTTTTCAGTAATTTCCGACATCGGCTGAGTTAAGAAAAGGTCCCCAATGGGGTACTTAGCTTTTCTGATGACTTCGGATTCGAAGAATACAGGAGCTGACCGACCGGCACTTGCGAACTGCTTCTGCTTCGGGCACCGCGCGGCAAGAAAGACTGAAGAAGATGGCGTCGGCTGATGCTTATATACTCCAGCCGCTCTGACATCGGAGAGAAATGCGACATCAGCCGACGTCGGACCCAGACTGGAATCCGGCCGACCGAGGGCTGCCTGAGGCAGGACAACCCATATGTTATGACTGCAGTTGCATTCTTGAAGGACATTCCCAAGACTCTGGTATTCAGGCCGACTGAGGGCTACCTGCAGGCAGATAACCCAAGTGTGATGACTGGAACAATGAAACACGAAGAACATTTGTACTATGTTCTTCGTGTTTCACTGTTGCAGTCATCCAAAGCTGAGGAGAGGGGTGGCAGGATTAGTAATTGACCTAGGCCTGGGTCAGCAAGCCCTGCAGAACTGCAGAGGCAAACCCTGCCCTAGCCTTAGAAAATAGAGGTAGGTGGTAATGCTTGGTAAAGGTACGGACAGAAGTCCATGTGGCAGCTTACAGAATGTCCCTGGTGGGAACTCCTATAAGGAATGCTGTGGAAGTGGAGGCTGCCCTAGTGGAATGGGTTCAAACAGATTTATGGGGGGGGGGTTCCCATGTAATCTGTAGCAGAAATGGATACAGTGTGATATCCCTTTGGAAATAGTTTGCTAGGAAATGGGCTCCCCTCTGCCCCTCGGGCAAAGCTGACAATTAGTTGGTCTGTTTCCCTGAAGGCTTTAGTACAGTCCAGATTGTATCTCAACTGTCTGTGCACATCTAGTGAGTGCAAACTTCTTTCCCCCTTGTTTTGAGAGTTAGGAAAGAAGCTAGGTTGATGTATGGCCTGGTTGAGAGTCACATTAGATACCACCTTGAGCATAAAGGAGGGATTAGTCCTCAGGGAAACCCTGTCTGCATGAAAAATGATGAAGGGCTCAATTGCCATCAGTGCCTGAAGTTCTGAAACCCTTCTAGCCGAGGTGACAGCCAGAAGAAAGGCAGTCATCTAAGAGAGGTATCTTAGTTATGCTGAAGCAGCAGGTTCAAAGGGTGGTAAGGTTAATTTTTCCAAAACATAATTCAGGTCCCAGGCTGGTGTGTGTGGCCTTCTGAGAGGTCTGATATTAGAAGCCCCTCTGAGGAATTGTTTGATCAAAGGACAGGAGAACAGGAACTGATCTGTGTCAAAATGACCTGATATGGCTGAGGCGTGGATTTTAAAAGAAGAGAAGGAGAGGCCACTGTTAAAGTAGCTCTGCTAGGTAGTCCAGGATAAGAGGGATGGAAGGTTGTGAGGATTTGCCCGCTCTGGACTGGCTCCAGGAGCAGAATCTTTTCCATTTTCCTGCGCACATGATTTTCTGGTGCTGGGCCTTCTGGCCTCTGTGATAATGTCTAGGACACATCTGCTCAACTGGGGTCCCTTGTTTGCCTTTGAAGTATTAGCCATGCTGATAGCTTGACAGTCTGCAAGTCTGGGTGCAGCATCCCCCCCCACCTGAGTCGGGAGGTCTGAGATCAGGAGAAGCTGCCTTGGGAGGCTGTAATGTCAGGCTGTGCAGTAAGGGGTACCGATGTTGTCTGGGCCAATCTGGAGCAATGAGGATGGCCTTTGGTCTCTCCTCCCTTATTTTGATCAGTACCTTGGGAATAAGAGGCAGAAGAGGGAATAAGTACACAAAGAGGGTGTTCCAGGGGAAGGTCAAGCTATCCACCTTTCATGCTAGGTGGTGATACTCCCTGGTACAGAATTTTTTCAGCTGATGGTTGAGATGCGAAGCAAAGAGAGTCACTTCCGAAGTCCCCCACTCCTGAGTGGTCTGTAAAAAGATTTTTCTGTTGAGCTGCCTTTCGTGGGGGTCTAGTAAGTTCCTGCTTAAGTGGTCTGCCAGGGTGTTGTTGATCCCTGGTAGGTACTGGGCTATTAGGTGTAATCCCATGGAAGAGGCTGGCAGCCAGAGGTTCATGGCTAGCCTGCACAGAGGGTAAGATTGGGTCCCTCTCCATTTGCTGATGTACCACATTACTGTGGTGTTGTCTGTTTTGATAAGGAGAACCCCAGGCTTGAGATGGTGCTTGAAGAATGTCAGAGCCTTTTGTACTGCCATTTTCCTTCTGGTTGATTTGTAAGGGAAGATGCTGGGCATCCCAAAGACCTTAGGTGCACCTGCCTGCTAGGTGACTGCCCTAAGCAATGTCTGAGCTGTCTGTGGTAATGGTCTGCCCGGGAGGGCGAATGGCAGACCCTTGTTCTTGGCACAGGCCCCTCCCCACCAGAGAAGCTCAGACCTTATACAGGGGATCAGAGGGAGAGAGGTCTCTAGAGGTTGAGAGTGCTGATACCAAAGATTCTTTATATACCACTGAAGATTACTCATGTGAAGCCTGGTCACAGGAGTTAGAAGGATGCAAGATGCCATGTACCCCAAGGCTTGCAGGAACTTCCTCACAGTGAGGTGACTTCTGGAAGCCACCTGGGTAAAGTAGAGATTCAGAAAGCTCTTCTTTTCTGGGGATAGGAAGGCCATTTGGGATGCTACGTCTAGCAGTGCTCCCAAGAAAATGATCTTCCTGGAGGGCATTTGCTTTAATTTCTTCAATTTGATGGTGCACCCTAAAGAGGTTAGAAGAGTTTTGACAAAGAGGAGGTCCTTGAGTAGCTTCTCTTTGCACTCTTCCTGAATGAGGCAATCGTCCAGATAAGGGCAAAACGGTATATTTTTCTGTCTGCAAAAGGCTATGGCCAAGGCTAAGCATTTGGTGAATACCCTGGGAGCAAGAGATAAGCCAACGGGTACCGCAGAGAACTGAAAGTGTTGCGAGCCTGCTCTGAAGCAAAGGAATTTCCTGCAGGATTCCCTTATGGGGATGTGAAGGTAGGCATCTTTTAGACCTAGGGTAACTAACCAGGCATTTTTGGTCAGCATAGGCAGCAGCTGCTGCAAAGTTAACATTTTGAATTTGGGGACCACCAGGGAGGTGTTCAGAATGGATAGATCCAGGATGGGATGCCAGGTGCCTTCTTTTCAGGGAACAAGAAATAGTCTGGAATAAAAGCCTTTGCCTTTTTGATCTGAGGGGACATGTTCTACTGCCCCTTGGGATATGAGAGTTTAGACTTGTTTCAATCCCTCTGCCCACTGATTTGGAGGCAAGTCTGGGTACCCTCTTGGAATACGGGGTTTGTGGAAGAATTTGTATCTCTGAAAAATTATCTTTAAGACCCACTGGTCCTTTGTTACAGAAAGCCAATTTTCTTTGCAGAGGGAGAGCCTTCCTCCTAATTTTTTGTGAGCGACAAGAGGGCAGAGGGGGGGGAAAGGGAGTCATTGAGTGTGCTTGCCATAGAGGGATGGCTTAGAACTCCATGCCTTTGTAGCAGAAGTGGTCCACTGTTTGGTGCTCTGCTGTCACTGGGATAGGAGCTGGGGGGGGGGGGGGGGGAGTCTTGTCACTGATAGGCTTTACCTTGCCCCTGTCTGCTAGGTGCAAGAAAGGACCAGTGTTTAGAGGGAAAATTCCTGCTGAACCTAGGAAGTTGTACCTGAAAGAAATATTTTACTGTTTGCATAGATTTTGCTTCGTCTTCCATCCTTTTAAGCACCTCTTCTGCTTTTACTCCAAACAAGTGGTCCTTATCCAAGGGTGCATCAATTAATTTAGATTGACATGATCAGGGAGAGGTAGTTCTTTCAACCATGCATGTCTCCTAATGACAGATCTTGACATTGCTGCCCTGCGCGAGGCTTCTAGGGCGTCATATCCACAGTGTAATGAGCATTTTGCCACTTGACAAGTAGAGTGCAGTAAATCTGCTAACTCTTTCAAATTGGCACAGTCAGGAAAGGTTGAAATCTTTTACTTTAATAGTTCCAAAGTGCGTTGTTGATATTTTAACAAGTGGAACTGACAGTTAAGTGCTCTGATAGCTAAGGTTGCGGAGGTTATACTTTCTTACTCCATTTGTCCGGAATCCTTGTCAGAAGGAATAGCATTCTTTGCATAACTAGCCTTAGCTCCTTTTGGTCCTTGTGTATTGACCTCTGGGTCTGCAGCACGATTTCTGTACAGGTGTTTTTGAGAATCCGGTATTCTAATACTTGTCAGGTTTACTGGGAGAAGGTGGGAGGGCATCAGGAGCTAAGCTGAATTCATGGAAGACATCATCCACCAACTCTAAGATAGGGGGGATTGCCAAGGTTCTGTGCTGGGGCAGGTCTAGAAACTCAGTCTTTTCTTAGACTGAGGGAAGTCCTGGGATTCACAGTGGAAAAGTTCCCTGAGAGTGTGAAGGGGTTCCCCAAATGAAAGATCTTCTGGTGGGGAGGCAGAAGGAATGGAGTCCTCTGCATCTGAATCCTCATAAGCAGTCAGAGGTTGCTGTTCTTCAAAATCTGAATAATCAGATTCCTCAGAATCCTGTTCCGTCAGTATTTCAAGAGAAGGGTCTCTCTTCCTTTTAGAAGTTGTTCATAGGTTCATACGTTCATACTAGGCTATCGGCCCTAGGGCATTTATAAGCCTAGCCAGAGTGTGTTTGGCTTTCGCCATCCATTTTAAATTAATTTTGCTATGCCCTTTTTTGAGGTTTGTATACTGTGCCTCTGTCTAACAGTGACACAGAAGTGATACCCGGGGTAAACCTACGATCTCCCATCCACTCATCAAGATTCCTCTTGAAAAGAGTCAATGAGGGACTCTGCCTAACCTGGACTGGGATTTTATTCCAGAGTGAAGGGAGCCTCTGGGTTATGAATCTGTCCCTCCAGCGTGTCCTATTTATTTCAGTGCTGAGGTTCAAGTCTCTCGAGTGCGTAGCTTGATGGGATTTGGATTTTCTGAGGTGCAGCATGTCCATTAATTCCGGGTTGGACATGGCTTTATACGTCAGGCACAGATCGCCTCTGAGCAGGCGGTATATGCCACTGAGTACAGTTGAAGTTTCTTTAACCGGGCAGCATATGGCATCTGTTTGAGCCCTTTGATCCTCTTGGTGAGGTACTTTTGGGGTCTTTCCAGTTGTTGCAGGTGTCTGGTAAGGTACATCCCAAAATGGGCATTGTACTCAATTATGGGCCTGATGAGGGATGAGTAAAGAGGCACGATGACCTCCCCTGATCTAGATGTGAATCCCTTCATGATTAGGTGGGCTATATAAAATGTTTTTTTCTAACCACTTTGGCCACGTGGTTGTCAAATGAGAGATTGCCATCAACTTGGGTCCCCAGGTCCCTAATTACTTCTTCTGTACTTAATGGATTACCACCTATGTGGTAATTTGTGGGCACTTTGTTTTTGCCAAAGGGGATGACTATACACTTTTTGGCGTTTAGCTTGAGGCCATGGCTCTGGCACCAGTTGTCTGTTTCTATGAGGCCCTTTTGGAGGATGCTTGTGTTGGCTGGAGAGTCAATTATGGCGCCCAGTTTGCAGTCATCTGCGAACTTGGTCAGCCACAGTCCGTCCATGTTGGCCTGTACCTCAGAGAAATATATACCGCACAAGAGTGGTCCCAGGACTGAGCCTTGTGGGACGCCACTTGTAACTGGTTTGGAGTCTGACATGGCTCCAGCAATTTTAACCATGTGGGTTCTGTCCTTGAGCCAGTTTGCAACCCATTTAGTGATATAGGGGTTTATATTTAAGCTGGTGAGCTTATCTATAATGCCCAAGTGGGGTATTGTATCGAAGGCTTTTGCGAGGTCCAGGTAGGCTGTGTGGACCACCTTCCCTTCGTCAATGGCCTTGGTGACTATTTCAAAGAAATCAACCAGGTTTAAGAGGCAGGATCTGCCCTTAACAAAGCCGAACTGGGTAGGATCCAGTGTCTGTAGGTCCCCAATATCTTTATTTATGAGGTCCATAATGATCCTTTCCATAGCTTTGCAGACCAAGCTTGTCAGGCTTATGGGGCGATAGTTTCCAGGAACCGTTGAGGCACCACCTTTGTGGAGAGGGACCACTGTTGCTGTACGCCACTCTTTGGGTAAATATCCTGTAGTAAGGCTGAGATTGAACAGTAGTTTTATGTTTGGGTTTAGCTCTTCAGCTCTTCTTGGAGTTCATGTAGGACGCAGCCCGGGACACCGTCTGGTCCCATTGATGCTGTGTTTTTTGCTTTGGAGAGGGCAGCTCTTACCTGAGCATCAGAGATTTCAGGGGGGCAGCACTCTGCTGGGATAGATATTTGCCCTTTTGGTGGGGATGGGGGGAGAAGTTTGCGCTGAACCTGTCAGCTAGGATGTTGGCAATGTCTGTGGGTTCGGTGTATTTTCTGTCATTTTGGACTAATTCTGAGCATATCTGGGAATTCCCACCCAGGTTCCTAACATAACTAAAGAAAGTAAATAAAGTTAAACAAAGTTTTGCAAAATTATATGAAAAAGGTAATAAAGGCACATTTAGTAAGAGAATCATTATGAATAACAGATTTGAAATAACTGAAAAAAAGAAAGTTCAAAAATGTTTTTTATTACCAAATATACTGTTTTTTCTAATAAATTGAATGAGATAGTCAAAAGTTTTTGGAAACAAACTAGAAGAGAGGTGTTGTCTCTAACAAATGTTGAGCTTTGTGTCTCCTATCGTAGGGGGCGCAGTTTAAAAGATTTTTTAGTACGAGGTAGGTATAGAAGACCAGTGCAAAAGATAGGAAATATTGTAGCTAAGATGGGGACATTTCCTTGTGAAAAATGTTCAGTATGTCAGTATATAATAAGTGAGGCAGAAAAAATAGGAGACAAAAGCTTTAACAACATGGGTACATATTCTTGTTTGAGCAGAGGTGTAATTTATTTGATTAAATGTTCATGTGGAAAAAATTACATAGGGGAGACTAAGAGAAGTCTGGCTGAGAGAATAAGAGAACACATTAGAGATGTGAAAAATAAAAAAATGTTGAGTCCTGTGGCAGAACATTTCCATTTGGCACATGGGGGGATTATTAAGGACATGAAAGTTACAGTTTTAGAACAAATAGAATATCAGTATGGTAATGAAAATTTGTTAAAACATGTTTTAAGGAAAAAGGAAGCTATTATTCTTATGAAATATGAAACTTTGCAGCCCAGGGGGCTTAAAAAAAGAGTGCAATTGGCAGGGTTTTATATGTTGATTGTTTTATTATTCATTTTCAAGAAGTTTTATCTAATTGCTTAATTGATTTATTGAAAAATTATGTGTTAAGAATGTATATAAAGTGGGATTACAAATGGACAAAGTTTTTTACTCTGTAAAGGCAACTGCCGAGGCGCTAGAGATTTGTAAGGTTTTATTAATAAATTTATTCTGGTGGAAAGTAGAGCGGATTTTCACTGGTCTTTCTTTGTAGTTATTACTAATTTGTTTTTGGCTTGTGGTTGTTATATCCATGACCAGTGAAACTCTGTGCTCCTTTCCTCGAATTTTTCGAGAAGTTAGTATGAATTTCAATAACGATATCATGGAAAGCAATAGCAGTGGAAGTGTGTTAAAAATGGATGGAGGAGAAGGAATTAATTGTGGGCAGAGAACAACTAATTTGGATACACCAAGTATGTCAATGCCAAATGTACTTAAGAAATGGGAAAATGCTCGACAACGTATAACGAGCAATCCTTTTGCCATGGTGGGTAAAAAGAAAGACATTTCAGCCATACCGGCAGTACAGGACTTATGTTCCCAATTGGAGAAATCTATTTTCAAGGAAGCCTCAGTGTTTTACAATATCAACAGTCTTCAGTGGTATTTGGAGCTGGAAATAACACCAAGAGGCTTGAGAGCATTAAAAAATCCCTCTTCTCCCTTTGAACTGTCGGAAGAGTTAGAAGTGCATTTTCATGAGAGATGGATCGCTGCAGCTTAGAATGGGTAACCATCCTTGTGGAGAGGGACAGAATCAAAAGGGACAAATTATTGACTGAGACAAAACAGTTGTGTGAGGAAATTGTTAAAGTTTCTTCTAATTCAGTGTTAGAATCTTTCTTAACTGACATCAATGATAAGTTGAATGCATATGAAAAAGATTTACTAAATAGGAAGAAAAACAAATTTCAGAGAGATATCCGAGATTACGAGTATAAAAAAGCATTTACGCTTATGACCAATCAGCATACTAAAAGGAGGAGCATTAGCTTTAAAAAGGGTAACATCACTTCCGGGCCAACGAAGAATAGGAGCTTTGTGTCGGGCGAAAGTGGAGCGTCCTCGTTAGAAGAAGATGATTTTCAGCAAGAATTTCCTGCTCTACAAAGACCAGCTGAGGAACAATCATTTCGCAGGACATTTCGGGGCTCCGGTGGTAACAACAACAGTTACAATACCAGGAAAAGAGGCTGGCAGGGACAGGATTATGGTAGAGACCCGGGAGAAGGACGTTACAAGAGAAGCAAATGGACTAATTAACAAGGTACAAGTTTGTCTCAACTCATTACATCCGAGTGACGCCTCCAGGTGCATATGCAGTTACCTCCTACTGCTCCTCTAGGCGTCAAATATTACTTGTTCATATTGCATTAATAATTCCAAAATCATGTTACATACAGGGTATCAGATTATTTTATCTTGAAGCATACATGATGGCAGACACAACTGTATTGATATCTGACCTCTGTCAATGAGTATTTGTTAGAATTGTAAGGTGCTAACTTAATTTTTAAAGGCTCAGGCCACCCCCACTAGGGGTTAAAGGTACACACTCAAAAGAGTTGTACTGGAGGGAGACTATGTGGTTAACTTGTCTAATTATGTTTTTGATGACATAGAGTTAACAATTTTAGACAAAGGTTTAAAATGTATACCCACTGTATTACCTCAATTATACGAGGTGAAAGGGGAGATTCATGATTTGGTATGTAAAATGCATATAAAGGAATACTTTTTTAATCTGGGAGAACTAGATGTCTCTTTGGAAAGTGATTGTGATTCAACTACTAAATGGGGAACTTTATTATTCTTGTGAGTCTGATGTGGAAAACAACGCTTTTACTTAGTTTGATTTGAGTAAAATTAAAACAAAAAATACTTTTCTTCCACCTTATAGAAATGTTTGTATACAGCATTTCAATAATGCATTACAGTTTCTTATTGATAAAGAACTGAAAGAGATAGTTGTGAAAAATACGGAATACAATTTGACAAGGGAAGAATGGTTAAAATTACAAAAAATGAGTCAGAATCGAGATTTGATATTTAAACCCTCGGACAAAGGGGGCAAATTAGTGGTTTTGAACTCAATTGATTATTTAGAAATGTGCTTACAACATCTAAAAAATAAAGAAGTATACAGTATTGTAGATGGGACATGTTTATTGAAAGCACAACAGGAGTTATACAATTTATTAAAAAAAGGAGAGAGGTGACATTATTTTATGGCCAAGGATATAACAAATAAATTGTATGTAAAGAACAGTACAGTAGCAAAGTTTTTTTGTGTCCAAAATTACACAAAAATGTTCAACAGCCTCCAGGACGTGCGATAGTTTCGGCGACTGGAAGTTTTACACATAATGTTGGTAGTTTTTTGCATGAAGTACTAGTTGAAGAAGTGGTGAAATTGCCATCGTATATCAGGGATTCCTATGATTTTTTTGGTAAAATACAAGGAATAGAGTGGACCAAGGATATGTTTTTTATTACAGTGGATGTGGTTAGTTTATATACAAACATCACACATCATTTAGGTTTGAAAGCTGTACAACATTTCTTGAGAGATACACCTAGGACTCAATATATCATGGAATTGATAGATTTTTGTTTAACTAACAACATTTTTGAATTTGATGGAACTTTATATAAACAAAATGTAGGAACAGCTATGGGAGCAGCATTTGCCCCGGTTTATGCCAACTTATTTATGGGGTTAGTTGATTATGAACACATTTACAGGAGCCAGTTCTTTAATAGGTATGTGTTAAAATATTTTCGCTTCATAGATGATTTGATTTTCATCTGTAAGGGCGGAAAAAATCTGGCCAATGAATTTGTGGAATACTTAAATAACTATAAAATCAAATTCGGTGAGATACAGGTAGGTGTAGAAATTAATTATTTGGACATTTGTTTAAAAGGACAAACAGGTAATAAGATCCATACTGTGATATATAGGAAGTTTAATCAGGTAAATAGGATGTTACATGCTACCAGCTGTCTTCCTGAACATACTTTAAAGTCTATACCTTATGGAGAAATGTTGAGAATTAAAAGATTATGTAGTGATGTTAAAGAGGCAAGAGAAGAAGCTAAAAATATGATGTATAGTTTTATAGAGAGAGGTTATAATTTAGATGAAGTTAAACAAAGTTTTGCAAAATTATATGAAGAAGGTAATAAAGGCACATTTAGTAAGAGAATCATTATGAATAACAGATTTGAAATAACTGAAAAAAAGAAAGAAAGTTCAAAAATATTTTTTATTACCAAATATACTGTTTTTTCTAATAAATTGAATGAGATAGTCATAAGTTTTTGGAAACAAACTAGAAGAGAGGTGTTGTCTCTAACAAATGTTGAGCTTTGTGTCTCCTATCGTAGGGGACGCAGTTTAAAAGATTTTCTAGTAAGAGGTAGGTATAGAAGATCAGTGCAAAAGATAGGAAATATTGTAGCTAAGAAGGGGACATTTCCTTGTGGAAAATGTTCAGTATGTCATTATATAATAAGTGAGGCAGAAAAAATAGGAGACAAAAGCTTTAACAACATGGGTACATATTCTTGTTTGAGCAGAGGTGTAATTTATTTGATTAAATGTTCATGTGGAAAAAATTACATAGGGGAGACTAAGAGAAGTCTGGCTGAGAGAACAAAAGAACACATTAAGGATGTGAAAAGTAAAAAAAAATGTTGAGTCCTGTGGCAGAACATTTCCATTTGGCACATGGGGGGATTATTAAGGACATGAAAGTTACAGTTTTAGAACAAATAGAATATCAGTATGGTAATGAAAATTTGTTAAAACATGTTTTAAGAAAAAAGGAAGCTATTCTTATTATGAAATATGAAACTTTGCAGCCCAGGGGGCTTAACAAAGAGTGCAATTGGCAGGGTTTTATATGTTGATTGTTTTATTATTAATTTTCAAGAAGTTTTATCTAATTGCTTAATTGATTTATTGAAAAATGATGTGTTAAGAATGTATATAAAGTGGGATTACAAATGGACAAAGTTGTTTACTCTGTAAAGGCAACTGCCGAGGCGCTAGAGATTTGTAAGGAATAAATTTATTTTGGTGGAAAGTAGATCTGTTTTTCACTGGTCTTTCTTTGTAGTTATTATTAATTTGTTTTTGGCTTGTGGTTGTTATAACTAAAGAATGCCTTATGATTTTCCTTAGTGTCCTGTGCAATTTTTCTCTCAAAGCTGGCCTTAGACGATTTTATGAGTGCCCGTAGTTTTTTGCTAATGCTGTAGTGCCCGTAGTTTTTTGCTAATACTGTGGCCTGACTAAATAAGATTCTCTGCCATTTTAAGCATTTGAGCTTATGGTGGTGGAGCAGGAGAAAGATGGTGGCTAGAAGTAGATTTCCTAGGAGAAGCCTTGCTTCTAGGCCTAAGGGTATCCATCGCTCTGAAAGAAATGGTAATCTGATGCAAAGGCATCGTTTTTTGTCCAGATTTGGTAGTGTGAGTAGCCTCCTCGGAAGCCGGTGCCTGCATTGTGGCTCTGGACCAAAGAGAGGCAGACACAACCAAAGGCTTGGAAGACGAAGATTTTTGAGACATACAAGACTCCGAAAGGGTCTTGGTAGAGGCCTGCAAAAGTATCAGATCAGGCATCAGGGTTGCAAAAGCACCTCACTGAATTCCATAGAACTGACAACCTGCTTAGCAGTATTCTCGTTGGAATGCTTGGCCTTGAGTGGTCTGTCTCTATCTTTACATTTTTTGGAATGTCTATGGATTGTTGGCTGACAGATGCCATTTCGGAATGACAGGACGGAAGACAAAAATACCAGGCTACAATAAGAGCTCTACGAAGAACAGTTCTCACATTAAAGAGGGCACAGAACTGGCAACGGGGACGTCGTGGTCTGGGCCTAAACAAGTGATGCAGTATGAATGGTAGTCTGTGTGGGATTTGCTTTCCACAGGCGAGACAATTGTTAACTTTTTCAGACATCGGTTAGTGCAAGAAAAGGGATCCCCAATGGGGTTCTTAGCTTTAGATGTTTTCAGCTAATTCAAAACTCTAGTAGTGACCGACCAGCACACTTGTGAACTGCTTCAGCTACGGGCTCCACAGCAAGAAAGACTGATGTAATGGCACTGTCTGCCTTGCTTTATAGCACTGACAACCAAACATCAGTCAACAAGCAACAGCAGCTGACGCAGAAAAATATTGACTCTGGTACTTGGGCCGGCCGAGGGCTACCACAGCAGGGATAACCCACAGGTGACGACTGCAACAGTGAAACAAGAACATCGGATATTGATTGGCCGTTTCTGTTTAGGCACTAGCGGGAGTACCTACATAACTTTGCTAAACATATCATCCTGTTGCTAGGTTTTCTGGCATGTGTAAAACATCTTCAGTAAACATCTGGTAAAGATAAAAACTATTCATTCATTCATTCACCTTTCAGCATCAAGATCCTCAAAGCTGGAATGTATGACAGACTCCCTGACCAAGGAAAAGAGTTGCACACCAAGACTCTTCTCTCTGGTTAGAGCTAGTAGGTGGAAAGAACCAGTGCTGCCCAGGCCAAATGGGTGCTATGAAGATAATTTTTGGCCTGCCCTCCCTGATGGTCTGCAGCAACCTGGGGATGAGGTGAAAGCATACAGGAAAAGGCCCATCAGTGGAATGAAGGAAGATTCTGATTGTGTTGGAAAGCATGCCACGTTTTCTGGAGAAGGGGAAAGATACATTTCAGGCAAACACCCACTTGTTTCAGATCCTCACAGACTCCTCTTTTTAAACATCCATTTACTAGGTCTGGATTAGTCTGTCTGACAGGATGCTGCCCTACTCAGGAATGGATTAAGCCACAGGGGTCACCACACATCCTAGACCATCTTCAAGTATGTGCCACATGACTGGGTACAGTCTTGTTTGAATCGCAAAGTGAATAGCTGCCATATCTTTCTGAAGGCCCTGATGACCAGTGTCACTGCCACGTCTTATGCTTACATGCCTTCTGCATATCCACTTGGCCTAAACCCTCTAGACCTTCAGATTCCCTAAATGCACTCAAGAGGTATCAAAGGCACTTTTAACACCTGGGACCCAGTCTGTACTCTAGAGAAGATAAAGTTGTGCAAGAACTTACCATAACAGTAGTTTTCCCACCGATCACTGTTATAGTATTCCTGACATATGGGTTGTCACTGCTGTCTGTCTGGGGTATGAAGCTTTACCTTCCCTAGATCATACATCCAGTGCACAACCTCAACTCATATGCACTGGGATATAAAAACAGACATATGACCATGGATCCTCAGACTATCTCCAAGCCAGCAGCCTGAAGACTATTGAGAAACTGAGCTACACCCTCCTAGCTGGCCAAAGTGGCAAGAAAAATCCCCTGTACCTATGTAACACAGCAAAGGCTAAAGCAGAGGGGGCGAGACACTTGAAGATGGAAGTGAGTACGAAGTGAGATGGAATGCTGCAACAGTGATTAGCAAGACAGCTATTGTTGGGGCAAGCACTTACACAACTGTTCTATGTATTGACAGAAATCGTGTTACAGTATTCTTGACATATGGGCAATTCCTACAGATGGGGGAAGGAAGGGTGTTTGACTACTGAGAGTTGTACAGCAGTCTTGTCCATCTAGCAAAGGCTGTCCTAGACCTGGAGAAAACATTAATTTTGCATTGTTTGGTAAATGTGTGTAACGATGACCAAGTGGCTGCCTACAAAATGCACCTGGAGTCTGTTCTTTTGTGAAAAGCTCCAGAGGAATTGGAATGTGCTTTAGGGCAAGAAGGTAAAGTCTTACTGTAGTGCGAGTAGCAGAAAGCAACAACCTTTGAAATCCAGGCTGCAACAGTTTGTTTGGAAACTGGCTATGCCAGCTCAAAGGCCATAAAGGATGAAAGCAGCTAGTCAGTCTTTCTGAAGGATTTTTAGCTTTGTCCAAGTAATATCTGAGCTGCTTGTGAATGTCTAGAGACTGTAATACACCCCTCCCCCCCCAGATTTAGAGATTGGGAAAGAAGGTGGGAATATGATTGGTCTGATTGACAACTCTTTCACTATTTAAAGCATGAAGGATAAGATTTGCCCTAAGAGTCGCCCTGTCTGTGAAAAATGGGAACGTCCATGACAGCTTATAGCTAAGAAATTCTCCTGGCACAGGTGAAGGCAAAGAGGAGGATTGTTTTCCAAGTACAGAATTTCAGAGAAGTGGAAGAAGCTGGTTCAAAAGGAGGCATAAGTAAGCTTTTCTAGAACAAATTTAAGATCCAGAGGAGGAAAGATGGGCCTTCCTTGGGGGTCAGAATGCAAGACTCCCGTGAGGAAAAGCTTGACCTCCGGCCTAGCCATAAGTGGAGGGTTAAATGGGAGGCAGGCACTGATATCAGACAAATGACCTTTTATGGGCAAGCAGGCCAAGCCTGACTGAAGCTAGCAGAGGTACTGCAGTACCACAGGGGACCTGTGCTAAGAGTAGATCCTGACTACAGTGCAATGGAAAAGTATTTACCCCTTCCTGATTTCTTATTTTTTGCATGTTTGTCACACTTAAATGTTTCAGATCAAACAAATATAAATTTTAGACAAAGATAACCCAAGTAAACACAAAATGCAGTCTTTAAGTGATGATTTTCTTTAAGGAAAAAAAATATCTAAACCTACATGGCCCTATGTGAAAAAGTAATTTCCCCCTAAACCTAATAACTGGTTGTGCTTCCCTTAGCAGCAACAACTCCAATCAAGCATTGGCAATAACTGGAAAGGAGTCTTTCACATCGCTGTTGAGGAATTTTGGCCCACTCTTCCTTGCAGAACTGTTTTAATTCAGCCATATTGGAGGGTTTCAGAGCATGAACCGCCTTTTTAAGGTCATACCACAGCATCATTATTGGATTCAAGTCCAGACTTTGGCTAGACCTTTTTTTGTTTTTTTTAAGCTATTCAGAGGGGACTTGCTGGTGTGTTTTGGATCACTGTCCTGCTGCAGAACCCAAGTGCACTTCAGCTTGAGGTCACAAACTAATGGCCAGACTTCTCCATTAGGATTTTTTGGTAGAGAGCAGAATTCATGGTTCCAACAATAACAGATTTTTTGGTAGAGAGCAGAATTAATGGTTCCAACAATCACAGCAAGTTGTCCAGCTCTAGAAGCAGCCCCACACCATCACACTACCATCACCATGTCTGACTGTTGGCATAATGTTCTTTTTCCTGAAATGCTGTGTTACTTTTATGCCAGATGTAACGGGATGCACACCTCCCAAAAAGTTCAACTTTTGTTTTGTCAGTCCACAGAATATTTTCCAAAAAGTCTTGGGGATCATCAAGATGTTTTTTGGCAAAAGTGAGATGAGCCTTTATGTTCTTTTTGGTTAGCAGTGGTTTTCACATTGGAACTCTGCCATGCATGCCATTTTTACCCAGTCTCTTTCCCATGGTTGTCATGAACACTGACCTTAACTGAGGCAAGTGAGGCCTGCAGTTCTCTAGATGTTGTTCTGTGTTCTTTTGTGACCTATTGGATGAGTCGTCGCTGCGCTCTTGGGGTAATTTTTGTAGGCTGGCCACTCCTAGGAAGGTTCACCACTGTTCCCTGTTTTCTCCATTTGTGGATAATGGCTCTCACCGTGGTTCGCTGGAGTCCCAAAGCTTTAGAAATTGCTTTGTAACCTTTTCCAGACTGATAGATGTCAATTACTTTGTTTATCATCTGTTCCGGAATTTCTTTAGATCGCAGCATGTCTTCCTTTTTGGGATCTTTTGGCCTACTTCACTTGGACAGGTTCTATTTAAGTGATCTCTTAATTCAACAGGTCTAGCAGTAATCAGGCCTGGGTGTGGCTAGTGAAACTGAACTTTGCTTTCCCAAAAATGTGATTAACCACAGTTACTTCATGATTTATCAAAGGGGCAATTACTTTTTCACATAGGACTACATAGGTTTGGATAGTTTTTTCCTTTATAAATAAAATCACCACTTAAAAACTACATTTTGTATTTACTTCAGTTATCTTTGTTTAATATTTAAACTGGTATGATGATCTGAAACATTTAAGTGTGAAAAACATGCAAAGAAATAAATCAGGAAGAGGGCAAATACTTTTTTTATTGTACTGTATGTATACACACCAGAAGGAAAACCTTTTCCACATAGTTGTACAAGATTTTCAGGTAGTAGGTCTCCTAGCCTGTTGTAGAACTTGTACCACTTCTTCAGAGATGTCTTTGAAGAATTAAAATTCTATTATCCATAGGGTTAGGTTGAGGGATGGAAGACTCGGGTGAAGCAGCAATCAATTTTGCTGAGTAATCCAGTTCTGCTGCAGAGGAATCCTCTTGTAATTTCCTTTTGCATGGAGAAATATGGGGAGCCATTGTTGCCTTGGCCAGAATGGCACCAGTACAAGGAGTCTGAGTGTCTCCTGTTGTGCTTTGTGAAGAATTTCTGGAAGGAGAGGCAGAGGAATGAAGGCATACAGGAACTTTCCTTTCCACCAGAAAGAGAAGGCATCTGTCCTCCAGGCTGTGGGACAAAAGGGCCCTGGTGCAGAAAGTACAGTTGCGTACACTTACCATAAATGTAGATGTTAGAGTGAATTCACTGTTGCAGTCGTCACCTTTGGGTTATCCCTGCCAGGGTAGCCCTCGGCCGGCCCGAATACCAGAGACTTAGTATTTCTGCGTCGATTGCCGTCAATTGATGACTGACGTCAGGTAGTCAGTAGTATAAAGTAAGGCAGCCGACACCTTTACATCAGTTTTTCTTGCACTAACCTGTCAGGAGCCCCTAAGTAGGAGGCCAGGCTCTGGTGGAAGAATCCCACCAGTGGAAAATTAATACCAATATGTCCCATGTAAGGAAAGGAGAATAATAAGGAAGAATGGTAACAAAAGGAGAAAGAGAAGAAAGGGGGATGGAGGGAGGGAAACCAGGACTGCAACAGTGAATACACTCGAACATCTACATTTATGGTAAGTGTACACAAAGTACAGTTGTGTACACTTACCATAAATGTAGATGTTAAGAGTGTATTCACTGTTGCAGTCATCACACTTGTGTTATCTGCCTGCATGTAGCCCACAGTCAGCCCAAATACCAGAGTCTTGGGATTTCTGCATCGGATGCTGTCGCCTCTTCCATGTCGTTAGGTCGTCAGGGGTCAGGGTTGCCAGATTTCCAGCACCCCAGGTAGGGACAAAATAAAAAGGTCTCTCACGGGAAAAAAAAAAAGGTCTTTAATGCGGAACAGAGTTCCACATAAAAGAACTGAGCTCACTCGTGTTTAATGCACTGCAGTTCCGCATTCAACACAAGTAGCTCCGTGTTTAGCGATTTTTGATTGGCCCGTATACCGGCATATGGGCCAATCAAGAATCGCTAAACACAGAGCTTCTCGTGTTTAATGCGGAACACAAGAAGCTCCGTGTTTAGCAATTTTTGATTGGCCCGTATGCCAGGTATACGGGACAATAAAAAAAAAAAAAACAAAGCGGAGGTTGGCCGGGATTTAAACCGGCAGGGCGGTACTCGGGATCAGGCTGCTGATCTCGGGACAGTCCCGCCCAAATAGGGACGTCTGGCAACCTTGTCAGGGGTATAAAACATTCAGCTGACACCATTACATCAGTTTTTCTTGCCCCAGATGTCAGGAGCCCCCAAAATAGGAAGCAAATATATGGTGTGGAACACCTCCAGTAAAAAGTAAATATCATAGCCATAAGATAAGGCCAAAAAGAGGAAAGGCAGAAAACAGAGAAGTCAGGGGGCTAGAGGGAGGGTAACCAGGACTGCAACGGTGAATACACTCCAACATCTACATTTATGGTAAGTGTACACAACTGTACTATGTTCTTCGTGTTTCACTGTTGCAGTCATCACACGAGTCGATTCTCAAAGCTAAGGAAGGGTGGAGGCAGTCAAGAAGTATTAGGGCTGGCTAGCAGGCCTTGCAAGACTGCTGTGGCAAATCCAGCCCTGGATTTATAAAAGACAGGTAAGTGGTAATGCCTGGTGAAGGTGTGTACGGAACTCCAGGTTGCAGCTTCCAGGATGTCCCTGGTAGGGACTCCCCTGAGAAATGCTGTAGAGGTTTAGGTAGCCCTAGTGGAATGAGTTCTGATCCCCTGTGGGATAGGTTTTTCCATGGTGTTTGTAGCAGAAATGGATGCAGTGTGCTATCCATTTGGAAATGGTTTAGTTTGAAATGGCCTTGCCCTTTTGCCCCTGTAGCAAAGAAGATTAGCAGCTGGTCAGATTTTCTGAAAGGCTTAGCCCTGTCAAGGTAGAACCTGAGCTGTCTGTGCATGTCCAAGGAGTGCAGGATCCTTTCCCCTTTATTCTGAGGATTAGGGAAAAAGGTTGGTAAATGGATGGATTGGTTTAAGGCCACACTGGATACCACCTTGGGCATAAATGATGGGTTAGTCCTGAGGAAAAAGTACAGTTTTGTACCTACCATAAATGTAGATGTTAGAGTGCTCATACAGCTGCAGTCATTACAGATGGGTTATCCTGCTGTTAGGTGGGTCCTCGGTCAGCTGAATTCCAAAGTCTAGGTCCGGCGTCGGTTGTCATCACTTCTTCCCTGACGTCAGTGCGGCAGGGGTATAAAAGAGGCAGCCAACGCCATTTTCTTCAGTTTTTCTTTTGTCAGGTGCCCCCAGAAGGAAGGCAAAACATAATATTATGCAAATATGCAATGTAGATAAATCAAAAAACAGTAGCTGCAAGCAAATACACCATAAAAGATACCCCAAAAAGGTTGTATGATAAAGGTGTTTGTCATAAGGCCTGTCCTAAGAGGGGATGGAGGGAGGGTAACCTGGACTGCAGCTGTATGAGCACTCGAACATCTACATTTATGGTAGGTAAAAAACTGTACTATGTTCATCGTGCATACAGCTGCAGTCATTACAGATGGGTAAAATCCCAAAGCTAAGTAAGGGTGGTAGGTACTAAGTGGAACTAGGAGGGGCTAGTATGCCCTGCAGGACTGCTGTGGCAAAGCCCGCTCTAGATTTAGAGTATAGTGGAAGGAGGTAATGCTTGGAGAAAGTGTGCACTGAACTCCAAGTAGCTGCTTCCAAAATGTCCTTGGTAGGGACCCCCCTGAGGAAAGCTGCAGAGGTAGTTGTAGCCCTGGTGGAGTGGGATCTGATGTATACAGGCACAGATTTTCCATGAAATGAATAACAAAAGCGTATGCAGTGGGCTATCCATTTTGAAATTGTCTGTTTGGAAATTGTCTTTCCTTGAGCACCTGTAGCATAGGACACAGAGCTGGTCAGATTTCCTGAAGGACTTTGTTCTGTCCAAGTAATAACGAAGTTGTCTGTGAATGTCCAAGGAATGTAGTAGTCTCTCTCTCCTTTGTCCTGTGGATTTGGATAAAAGGTAGGTAAATGAATAGTCTGATTCAAAGCTACACTGGATACAACCTTTGGCATAAAGGTAGGGTTGGTTCGTAAGGAAACTCTGTCCTGATGGAAAATGATGAATGGTTGCACAGCCATGAGGGCCTGTAGCTCCGAAACCCTGCGTGCTGAGGTAATAGCCAGAAGGAAGGCTGTTTTCCACAAGTATTGTAGCTCTGTTGAAGAAGCCGGCTCAAAGGGAGGCAGAGTCAGCTTTTCCAATACGAAGTTGAGGTCCCAAGCTGGGACTGGTGGTTTCCGTGGGGGGTTTATATTTTTTGCCCCTCTGAGGAACTGCCTTAATAGAGGATGTGAGAATAAAGGAGGATCTGTATTGTATTGTGCAGAAATGGCTGAAGCGTGGATCTTGATGGAGGAAAAGGAAAGGCCACTGTTTAACATCTCAGCTAGGTACTGTAAAATTTGAGGTATATGTATTACCCAAGGATTCTGGCCCTTTTCTTTATTCCAGGAACAAAATCGTTTCCATTTGGCGGAGTAGGTTTTTCTAGTAGAGGGTCTTCTGGCCTCAAAGATGACATCCTGCACCTCCTTGGAGAGGAGAGTCTGTTGGGAAATTAAGGTATTCTCCATGCAGCTAGATTTAAGGTTTTGAGCTGGCTGTGAAGGTTTTTGTAGTTGTGCTGGGACAACAGAAGAGGAACAAGAGGTAGGATCCATGGTGGTGAGTGTGACGGGCTCTTTAGGAGAGGATACCAGTGCTGTAGTGGCCAGGCTGGAGCAATGAGAATCATCTGTGGCCTCTCTGCTCTGGCTTTTAATAAAACTTTGGTCAGTAGAGGAAGAGGCGGGAAGGCATAGACTGTCAATGTTGTCCAACTGAAGGAGAGTGTGTCCACTTTCCAGGCCTGTGGATGATAGGTCCTTGAACAGAATTCTTTCAACTGGTAATTTTTGTGGGTAGCAAATAGATCTATGTCTGGCTGTCCCCATGCCAGAGTTATCTTTCAGGAGACTTGAGGATGCAACTTCCATTTGTGTGGGTCGGTCATGTTTCTACTTAAGTTGTCTGCCAGTGTGTTTTCCTTCCCTGGCAGGAATTGTGCCTGTAGTTGAATTTGTAATTCCAGAGCTGAGTTCCACAGGGTCATGGCTTGCCTGCACAGGGGGTATGAATGAGTTCCCCCCTGTTTGTTTATGTACCACATGACTGTGGTGTTGTCTGTCCTTATCAATAGCTGGCCTGGTTGCAGTAGGTCCTTGATGGTCGTAAGGGCATTTTGCACAGCTAGCATCTCCTTTTGGTTGATGTGTAGGTGCTTCTCTTTTTGGGACCATCTTCCCTGAATGCAATGATCTGCCATGTGTGCTCCCCAGGCGTAGTCTGAGGCGTCCGTTGTGATGATTTGAGTTGCTTGAGGTAAACAGAAAGGAAGACCTGTGTTTCTTTGGCATGTTTGAGCCCACCACAAAAATTCCTTTTGAAGGCATGGAATGAGTAGTATAATCGTTTCCAAGCTGTGGTTGTGTTGAGACCATAAGTTTTTTAGGTACCATTGCAGTTTCTTCATATGCAGCTTTGCACATGGTATCAGTAGGATGCAAGATGCCATGAATCCCAGAGCCTACAGGACTTTCCTTGCAGTTAGTCTTGTTAAAGTTGCCATTTTGTTGAAGTATTGAGACAGTTGCCCTTGTTTGTCTGGCGTGAGGTAGGCCCATCTGGGTGGTTGTATTTAAGCTGGCACCCAGGAAAATTATCTGTTGAGAAGGTATTAGTTTTGATTTCTTTTTGTTCACTGTGTATCCCAGGTAGTTTAACAGTTTTATTACAAACGCCAGATGCTGCAGTAGAATGTCCTTGCTGTCTGCTTGGATCAGGCAGTCGTCCAGATATGGGTAGATTTGTATTCCTTGTCTGCAGAAGGCAATTACTGATGCCAGGCATTTCGTAAACACTCTGGGCACAGTAGATAAGCCAAAGGGCAATGCAGAGAATTGGTAATGGGTTGAACCTGCAAGAAATCTAAGGTATCTTCTGCAATCTTGTCTGATAGGGACATGCAGGTATGACTCCTTGAGGTCCAACGTTACCAGCCAAGACTCCTTGCCCAGCATGGGAAGAAGCTGCTGTAATGTGAGCATCTTGAATTTTGGTACCTGTAGATATGTGTTTAGGATGGATAGGTCTAAGATGGGTCTCCAATCTTTGTCCTTCCTTGGTACCAGAAATAGTCTGGAATAAAAACCTTGACCTTGTTCTTTTGCAGGTACTTCTTGAATTGCTTTCATATCCATGAAAGCGGAAATTTGTCTTTGTGCCTCTGCCCATTGATTTTGTGGCAGGTTTGGCAAGCCTCTCATTTTTGGAAGGGTGTGAAAGTGGAACCTGTAGCCTCTGTCTATAATGTCCAGAATCCATTTGTCTTTTGTAACAATGTGCCAGTTTTTTGAAAATAGTGCCAGTTTTTTGAAAATAATGCCAGTTTTCCGCCCAAAGGTGCTGCCATTATAGCTTCGTTTGGCAGGCATAGGGGGAAGTCATTGTGTCTGTTTTCTAAATGACTGTGGCGTACCTTCTCCACCTCTTGGGGTTGGTGCTTGTCACTGTCTAGCTCTGTAAGATCCTTGAGGTTGTCCTCTACCCCTTGGGCATCTGTATCTGCCGCTTTGAGGTCTGTCCGTGGCTGGAAAGGACCAATTCTTTGAAGGCCAGTTTCTGCTGAAGCGTGGAGGTTGCACCTGCAAAAAATCTAACTGTTTGCATAGATTTTGCTTTTTCCTCCATTTTCTTTAGTACCTCCTCAGCTTTAACACCGAACAATACATCTTTTTGAAGTGGTGCATCTAATAACTTTGCTTTGACATGATCTGGTAAGGTTTGCTCTTTGAGCCAAGCATGTCTACGTATGACAGACCCTGTGACAGCAGCTCTACATGAGGCCTCTAAAGCATCAAAACCACACTGCAAGGTATGTTTACCCACTTGCTCTGCTCCATGCAACAAATCCTGCAACTCTTTCAAATCTGGTTGTTCTGTTTGTGTCATTTTGCTTTTCAGCTGGGATAACAAAACTGTTGGTACTTTAACATATGAAATTGACAGTTTAATGCCCTCATGGTTAAAGTGGCTGATGTATACACCTCCCCCCCCCCCCCACCTTTCTAATGCTCTGGAATCTCTCTCTGAAGGTAAAGGGTTTTTAGCAGTAGAGGCCTTTATCCCCTTGGGACCCTGTGAAATTGTTTCTGGGTCAGCAGTATGGCTTTTATAAAGGAACTGGTGAGAATCAGGAACCCGGTAATACCTGTCTGGTTTAACAGGGGCTGGAGGTAAAGAATCTGGATTAAGACTGGCTTCTGTGTACACATCATCCAAAATATCTAAAACAGGAGGGATAGCCAGGGGCCTATGCTGGGGGAGCAGTAGAAATTCCCCGAGCCTTTTCTTGGAATCTGAGTAATCTTGGCCTTTTGAGGGTTCCCCAAAAGAGTAGTCCTCGGGGGGGGGGGGACTGAGGTAATAGACTCCTCAGCATCAGAGTCTTCAAAAGGGGAATAGGCATAATCCTGGTCCTCAGAATGGTCTGAGGTAATAGAAGCCTGGTCTGAGGAAGGGTAGTCTTCCACCAATCTGGGTCTTTTGTCAGAGGGGGGTTGAGAACCCCTGATGAGAGTTATCAAATCCTCAGCCATTTTAAGCATCTGTTTTTTAGGCATGGGGCCTTGAGAGGAGGTCTGAGGGCCTTGTTTTTCAGTTTTGATAGTAGCTTTAGATTTAGTGAAGGCTTTAATAGAGAAGGTGGAAGGCCTGAAGACGCCTTCAGAAATGGCAGGCCTCACTAAATTTTCGGTTTCCCCGCCAAGAGTGGCGTCGGTATCTGCAGTGGGAAATAAGACCGAGAAGCCTGTGACCTTGGGTACTGAAGACACTGGTAAAATAGTTTCATCGGTAGTCAGGGGCTGCGTAGGCACCTCGCTGAGAACCGGTAGTTGGCCTAAGCGTGGTCTCAGTACTCGGTGCAGGCCTCGGATGGCGGTCCTCGTCTTTGCTTCTTTTTCCTAAAACTGGTGTCGGTGTATCCGACGACATGATATAATTAAATTTTTTGCCAAAATAATGAAGGGCGAACTCCGCCTGGCGCTTAATAGTGCGCTTGTTGAACCTAGCACAAAAACAGCAGGCCGAGACGTCGTGGTCTGGCCCTAAGCAAGGTATACAGAAAGAGTGAAAATCCTTATGCAGTATTTGCTTCCCACAAGAAATGCAATTATTAACTTTGTCTGACATCGGACTGAGGCAAGAAAAGTTTCCCCAACGGGGTACTTAGCTTTAAAGAAGACTTCGGCTGAAATACTGTTTGTAAATCTCAGGAGCTGACTGACCGGCACTTGCGAACTGCTTCTGCTTTGGGCACTGCGCGGCAAGAAAGACTGGAGAAAATGGCGTCGGCTGCCTCTTTTATACCCCTGCCGCACTGACATCAGGGAAGAAGCGACGACAACTGACGCTGGACCTAGACTTTGGAATTCGGCCGACCGAGGACCCGCCTGACAGCAGGATAACCCATCTGTAATGACTGCAGCTATATGCACGATGAACATCCCTGTCAGCATGGAAAATAATGAAGGGTTCCACAGCCATTAGAGCCTGTAACTCAGACACTCTTCTTGCTGGAGTGATGGCTGGAAGTAAGATGGTTTTCCAAAAGAGTAATTAAATCTGCTGAAGCAGCAGGCTCAAAAAGGGGGTCACGTGAATTCTCTAGTACAATGTTAAGGTCCCAGGCAGGAGTGGGAGCTCTCCTTAGGGTCTTAAATTGTTGGCTCCTCTCAGGAACCGTTTGATCAAGGGTGAGAGAAGAGGGGTGGCTCAGTATTATCAGCTGAGATGGCGGAGGCATTAATCTTAATTGATGAGAAGGATAGGCCTCTGTGGAGCAGCTCTGCTAGGTAATCTAGGATTTGAGGTAAGGAGGGAACTGCTGTGTCCTTTCATTGAGACTGGCTTCAAGAACTGTATCTTTTCCACTTTTCTGAATAGTATTTCCTAGTACTAGGCGTCTGGGCCTCAAGGATGACGTCCAGCACCTGTTTGCTGAGGGGTTGCTGGTGGTGTATTCAGGGAATAAGCCAGGCTGCAAGGTTCAGGGTTTGCAGCTGAGGATGCAAAATCTGCCCCTCCAGCTGGGGTCTGATGTAGGTGCCAGGGTGGCACTGCTGTTAGACTGCATAGGAGTGGGTACCAGTGTTGGCGTGGCCCGTCTGATGCAATAAGGATTGTCCTTGGTCTGTCTTGTTTTATACAGAGTAGTAATTTTGAGAGGAGGGGCAAAGGGGGAAAGGCATTTTCCCATGTAAAGGATAAGGCATCCACTTTCCATGCTCGGCTATGGGGATTTCTAGTGCACAATTTGCTCAATTGATGGTTTTGGGGGGAAGCAAAGAGGTCCCTCTCTGGTGTCCCCCACCTGTGGATTAAAAGTTTGAATGAGTTGGGTTCTAGTTTCCACTTGTGTGGGTCCAGTAGACTTCTGCTCAAGTCTGCCAATGAATTTTGTTTGCCTGGCAGGAATTGAACTTGCAGGTGCACTTGGTTGCTCAAGACTGTGTTCCACAGGGCCATGGCTAACCAGCAGAGTGGGTAGGAATGAGTTCCCCCCTGCTTGTTTATGTACCACATAACTGTGGTATTGTCGGTCTTTATCAGGAGTTGTCCTGGAGGGTAAGGTATTTGAAGGCTGTCAGAGCATTCTGTACAGCTAACATTTCTTTTTGATTGATATGCAGGTGAATTTTTCCTGTGCTCCATCTGCCCTAGATGCATTTGCCTGCCATGTGAGCCCCCCCATGCATAGTCTGATGAGTCTGTTGTCAGGGTTTGGACGGCAAGGGGTTGAGTGAAAGGGAGTCCCCTTGTTGTGGTTGCAGGCCTCTGCCCAACAGAACTCTGTCCTTAGACAAGGAATAAAGGAAAAAGAAGTTCTGTCTTACTATAACATTCCATTTGTATTGTTGATCCTTGTTCAGTCATTACGTGTGGGTATCGGTTTCGATCTTGGAACCGAGCCGGCCATCTTCCAAGCTCATGTCAGCTACAAACTCTCAAGCTAAAACTCTTACTCAGAATACCTCAGATTGAGTTTGCAAGTTAAAAAAAAAGGTAGTGGCTACCTCTGGTCAAATGACCTAATAGAACTGGACTGTGAGATCCACTAGAAGCCACAGGAGGGGGAAGGAGGGAGGGTCGTAATGACCGAACGAGGATCAACAATACAGATGGAACGTTACGGTAAGATATAACTTCTTTATCTGATGTTAATCCTCGTTCATTCCTTACGTGTGGGACAGAGTCCCCAGCTACCTTTATTCCTGGGAGGCTCTCATGGAAGGACATTCCTGAGCACCATAGAACCAAAAGATGCTCTTCCCCTGGAGGCCAAATCCAATTTGTAATGATTGATGAAGGTATGAGGAGTAGCCCAAGTTGCAGCTGCACAAATGTCATGTAAAGAGGCTCTGGCATGGAAGGCAGCAGAAGTTGCCACCGACCTTGTAGAATGAGCCTTTATGGTAGTAGGTAATGGAATATTACATTGTCTATAAATGAAGATCATGCAGTCTTTCAGCCATTTAGCCAATGTGACCTTGGCAACAGCACATCCTAATCTAGGTCCAGAAGAGGCCAAAAATAACTGGTCTGATTTACGAGAGGCCTTAATCCTGTTCAAGCAGAAGCAAATTTGTCTGTGAATATCTAGGGTATGTAGGCAATACTCTCCTTTGTTTGAATGATTGGGAAAGAAATCTGGAAATTCAATTGTTTAATTAATGGACATTTCAGAGATCACTTTTGGCAGAAAGGTAGGATTAGTTCTCAATGACACTATCTCTATGAAAAATCAAATATGGACTCTATGCATAAGGCTTGAAGCTCAGAGATATGTCTGGCAGAAATAATGGCGACCAAAAACAAGGCTTTCCATGACAAATATTTGAGGTCACAAGAAGCTGGTTCGAAAGGTGGCATTGTCAAATCTTGTAGGACAAATGACAGGTCCCATGGTTGAGTAGGTTCTCTAAAATGGGGTTTTAGATGATTCACACCTTTTATGAAAGTCTTGTATAATTTGTGTGACATGAGAGGAGTCTTGGACACCATATCATGGAACTTAGATATTGCAGCCAAATGAACTCTAATGGTAGAGGCAGACAGACCGGATTGAAATAGGGTAGCTAGATACTCCAGTACTATAGACACGTCTTCAGTAAGGGACTCCTCTGTGGAGTCCATGTGCTTTCTCTTGCACAAACTCCTTTGATGAACTTCCTCAGAGGGAGAAGCTGGGGAAGACCGCGCAAAAGGGGTCTCCTGTAGGAGTATATCGTGAGGCCCTTGCGCCCAGTGTCCGCTAGGAGCAAATTGTGTACATTGCAGTCCAGAGGAGGGCGGGGAGAGTGATATCACAGGATCTCCAACCGACGCCAGAGCCTTCTCCATTAGCTGGAAGGCCAGTCCACCTGAAGAGGGGTGAGTGCCCAGGGCAGGGGTCACCCCTCTAAGTGGCTCAGTCTGCCAACTCGGAGTCCCTGGATGGCCATGAAACACCAAATAGCATACACCACAGCTGACATCCTAGGTCATAGCAAAACTCTCCTGCCACAAAGACAACTGCGGCTCCTTAGTGAGGTCCATAAAGGGAACTGTAGAGGGGGAAAACTGTGCTATATCAAGGGGCTTCAAAGGCAATGAAGGAGGAGAATAAGTAGGGGTCTTTGGTAAAGGGTGATCACCTCCCGAGGAAGGATAGGTCCTGGGGGGCGGGATACCCCTAGCCAAAAGCACTTGACCCACAAGACGCAACACGTCGTGTTCACCGAGGCTTCTAGTGGATTTCACGGACATTGCTGAGGGGGGAGTCAGGTCTATCCAAAGACGGAGCAAGCTCGGTGCCCACCTCGGAGGTCTGCACTGAAAACAATGGGGCTGGAAAAGGACTGAACTACAGGTGGCTGCACAGAGGAAATCATCAGTGCCGAAGTCATGTTCTGCACTGACGATAAGGTCTGTACCGAAGTGGCTGTTGGTGCCAAGGCTGGAACTGAAAAAAATTTGCGCCAATAACTGAATGGTTGGTGCTGACAGGGTAGTCGGTGCCAGGTAAGTTGTCAGAGCCGAAAAGGCAATGGGCATCGAAAAATCCCTTGACATCATAAACAGTCTGCATTGACTGGACAGTCGGTGCCGGTAAAGAGGTCTGAACAGAGGAGCCCCTCGGTACTGATACAGTAAAGGGCATGCTAGTCTGTGCCGAAGTCACAGATGGCGCCAATGGTCTTGGTGCCGAAGGTCTAGGTACCAAAAGCGCTGGAGCCAAAGTCGTCAAATCCAAACTGGAAAGCTTAGCTTTCTTGGTTCTCGTTTCCTGGGGGTCCCCAGCAGGGGACAAAGGAAGAGACTTCGCCTTTATATGTTCATCACTCTTTCTTATGGGATCTTGGAGGGGTTGAAGCCTCCGACCCAGAAATAGCCTCTGAAAAAGATTTAAGTAGCCCCTTTAATATTAATTTATTTTTTCACTCCATCAACGTCCTGTTAGAGAAATTCCTACAAATCCCACAGGGCGGGGTCAACTGTTAAATGAGGCACACCCAAGCAATAGACACACAGGGAATGTGCATCTGAAGTAGGTAATTTATGGCCACGATCTAAACATCTTTTAAATCCTGGACTATCTTTATTATCTGCCATGTTAGAAAGACAGAAGGAAACCCAGAAAAAATACCAGCAATGGTACAAGAATTACCTGAAGGTAAGAAGGAAAGGGGGTTTTACCAATGATGGTAAAAAGGAAATTACCTCGCAGTAAAGGGGAGGAAAGGAATTGAAAAGATTCAAGAAAGGATAGTCACTAAATGACATAAGGTAAGAGAAAACTAATAACTTCTGTGAGAAAAGGCTGTTTTAGAATTTAGTATGAAGAAAAATATTGTACTTAGCTCAAGAAAAGTAGCTTGACACGACCGAATGGCGACGCTGCAAACGAAATCTGGGGTAACAGGGAGAGGGGAATTCTGGGTAGGAGTTTTAGCTCGAGAGTTTGTAGCGGACGCGAGCTTGGAAGATGGCCGGCTCGGTTCCAAGGTCGGAACCAATACCCACACACAAGGAATGAACAAAGATTAACAATATCAGATTCAGTATTTCCAAGTCCTGAGAATATTGACACCAGAGACTTTTTAAGTATCATTGAAGTTTCCTCATATGCAGTCTTGCATATGGAATTAGTAGAATGCATGAGGCCCATGAACCCTAGGGCTTGCAGTATTTTTCTTGCAGATAGCTGGGTTTTGGTGGCCATTAGTTTGAAGTAATTTGTCAAATAAACCTGCTTTTCTGGAGTGAGGAATGCCATCTGGAAAGTTGTGTTCAAGCTTGCTCCCAGGAATACAATCTTTTGTCTGGATACCAGATGCGATTTCTTTTTGTTGATGGTATACCACAGAGAAGTTAACAGTCTCTTAACAAATGGCAGGTGCTGAAGTAGCAATTCCTGACTGTCCGCCTGAATCAGGTAGTCATCCAAATATGGGTAAATTTGAATATTTTTCTGCCTGCAGTATGCAATGGCTGGAGCCAGGCATTTTGCAAATACCTTGGGTGCAGTAGATAAGCCAAAAGGAAATGCAGAGAACTGACAGTGCATAAAGACTACCCTGAAACGTAGATATTTCCTGCAAGATTCCCTTATGGGATGTGCAGTTAAGATTCTTTTAAGTCTAGGGTGACTAGCCAGGAGTCCTTGGCTAGCATAGGAAGCAGCTGTTGTAGTGTAAGCATTTTGAATTTTGGGACCACCAAGAAGGTGTTGAGAATGGACAGATCCAGGATAGGGCACCAAGAGTTCTCTTTTTCTGGGCACCAAGAAAGTACAGTTTTGTACCTACCATAAATGTAGATGTCCGATAGGTATGCATCTGCAGTCATCACATATGGGTTGTCCTGCCTCAGGCAGCCCTTCGGTCGGCCGGATTCCAAAGTCTGGGTCCGGCGTCGGCTGATGTCGCCCTTTCCCCGACATCACAATGCCTGGGGTATAAAAGTGTCAGCCGACGCCATCTTCCTCAGTTTTTCTTGCCCCAGATGCCAGGTGCCCTCTAGGAAGGCTAAATTTGGAAAAATGCAATAAAAATCCAAACATTTGCAAAAAAAAAAAAAAATAAATAAATATATATATATATATATATATATATATATGTATAAACAAATACACCATAATAGATCCCCCAGCTAGCTAATAGAGAGGTAAGCACCCTAAGAGTACCACAGAGGGGAAGGAGGGAGGGTAAACCTGACTGCAGATGCATACCTATCGGACATCTACATTTATGGTAGGTACAAAACTGTACTATATCCTTCAAGGATGCATCTGCAGTCATCACATATGGGTAGAATACCATAGCCAATCTGGGGGTGGAGGTACTAGGAAAAGGATGGTGTAGCTAAGATACCCTGCAGGACAGCCGTAGCAAAGCCTGCTCTGGATCTGGAATATAAAGGTAAATTGTAATGCTTGGCAAATGTATGCACAGAGCTCCATGTGGCAGCTTCTAAAATGTCTTTTGTAGCCACCCCTCTTAAGAAGGCTGTGGAGGTGGCTGTGGCTCTCGTAGAATGAGGTCTAATGTTAGCTGGTACGGTCTTTCCATGAAAAGAGTAACAAAAGCGAATGCAATTTCCTATCCATTTTGAAATTGTCCGTTTGGAAATTGCTTTTCCTTGAGTACCAGCAGCTGGTCAGTTTTTCTGAAACCTTTAGTTCTGTCCAAGTAGTAGCGCAACTGTCTGTGAATGTCCAGGGTGTGCAGCAGTTTCTCCCCTTTTTGTGGATTTGGGAAGAAGGTAGGCAAATGAATGGCTTGATTCAATGAAACCCTGGATACCACCTTTGGCATAAAAGTAGGATTAGTTCTTAATGAAACTCTATCCTGATGGAAAATAATAAATGGCTGAACTGCCATCAGGGCCTGCAATTCCGAAACTCTTCTTGCTGAGGTTATTGCCAGGAGGAAAGCAGTCTTCCATGAGAGGTACTGTAGATCTGCAGATGCTGCTGGTTCAAATGGAGGCAGTGTTAGTTTTTTCAACACGTAGTTAAGGTCCCAGGCAGGTAGAAGCGGTTTCCTAGGAGGTTTGATGTTTTTGATTCCTCTTAGAAACTGTCTTAGGAGAGGATGAGAAAAGACAGGAGGATCAGTATTGTAACTCTGCTGAAATTGCTTAAGCATGAATCTTAATAGAAGAGTAAGACAGTCCATTGTGAAACATTTCTGCCAAATATTCCAGGATATGTGCCATGTTCATCATTGTCGCATCTAGGCCCTTTGCGGTGTTCCAGATGAGAAATCTTTTCCACTTTGCTGAATATGCCTTCCTTGTGGAAGGGCGGCGAGCTTCCAGAATAATATTCTTTACTCTCTGGGATAGCTTATCCTGAGGAGGAGTCAAGGTATTCTCCACGCTGTTAGTTGCAATGTTTTCAGGTTGGAATGTAGAGTTTTGTATCTGTGCTGTGTCAGTAGAAGTGGCCATAGAGGTAGGGGCCATGGCTTCGTACGTGACATGCTCCTTAGCAGTGGGTACCAGTGTTGTCTTGGCCAGTCCGGAGCTATCAGGATCACTTTTGGCTGCTCTGCCCCGATCTTCAGTAACACCTTGGTCATTAATGGAATAGGAGGAAATGCATACACTGTCAGATTTCTCCAGCTGAAAGAGAGGGCGTCCACTTTCCACGCTTGTGGGTGGTATGTCCTTGAGCAGAATTTCTTTAGTTGATTGTGGGGGGATGCAAATAGATCTATGTCCGGGCTCCCCCAAGATTGTGTTATCTGTTGGAAAATGTCTGGGTGCAGCATCCATTCGTGTGCATCCATATTTCTGCTTAAGCTGTCCGCCAGTGTATTGTCCTTCCCTGGCACAAACTGAGCATGTAGCTGTATATTGAGTTTCAAGGAAAGATCCCATAGATTCATTGCCAGTCTGCACAGAGGGTAAGAATGGGTACCTCCTTGCTTGTTTATGTACCACATAACTGTGGTGTTGTCTGTCCTTATTAGTAGATGGCCTTGATGCAGAAAGAGTTTGAAGGCCTCGATTGCATGTATCACTGCTAGCATTTCTTTTTGATTTATGTGCATGCGTAGCTCTTTTCATGACCACTGTCCTTGGATACCTCTGCCCTCCATGTGTGCTCCCCAACCCCCAACCTAGGTCTGAAGCATCTGTTGTAATAGTTTGGGAGGTTTTTGGCTTTGTGAAGGGCAGCCCTCTGTTGGACTGGCTGGCCTGAGCCCACCAAAGAAATTCCTTGTGAAGGCATGGAATGAGTGGGATTAAAGTTTCCAAACTGTGACTATGCTGAGTCCATAAACTCCTTAGGTACCACTGTAGCTTTCTCATATGCAGCCTTGCTTGCGGAATCAAAAGAATACAGGATGCCATGTAACCCAGGGCCTGCAGGATTTTCCTTGCAGTCAGCTGAGTTTGTCTTGTCAGATTCTTGAAGTAATCCGGTAGTTGACTTTGTTTTTCTTCTGTGAGATGAGCCATTTTGGTGGTTGTATCTAGATCCGCACCCAGAAAGGTTATTCTTTGGGATGGAACAAGTCTTGATTTGTGCATGTTGACTGTATATCCCAAGGCCTGTAGAAGATTGATGGCATAATTTAAGTCCTTTATCAGAGTTTGTTGGTTGTCCGCTTGTATAAGGCGGTCGTCCAGATATGGGTAGATTTGAATCCCCTGGAGTCTGCAGTGTGCTATTACTGATGCCAAGCATTTCGTGAATACTCTGGGCGCAGTAGATAAGCCAAAGGGCAATGCTGAGAATTGATAATGCTCTGACCCTGCAAGAAATCTGAGGTATCTTCTGCAACTTTGTCTGATAGGGACATGCAGGTATGCCTCCTTGAGGTCTAGAGTAACCAGCCAAGACCCCTTGCCCAGCATGGGAAGGAGTTGCTGTAGTCAGCATTTTGAATTTTGGCACAATGAGATAAGTATTCAGTACGGACAAGTCGAGAATAGGTCTCCATTGATGCTCTTTTCTTGGAACAAGGCATAGTCTGGAGTAAAATCCTTGGCCTTGTTCTGAAATAGGAAATTTTCTATGGCTTTCATTTGTAGTAAGTTTGAGATTTGTTTCAAAGCCTCTGTCCTTTGATTTGGTGGCAGACCTGGTATGGCTTTTCTTTTTGGCAATGTGTGGAAATGGAACCTGTATCCGTTGTCTATTATTTGGAGTGTCCATTTGTCTCTTGTAATGTTGTGCCAATTTCTTGAGAATAAAGAAAGCTTTCTGCCCAAAGGTGCTTCTAATTGAGCCCTGGTTGGCAGAGTCAAAGCAGAGTCATTGAGTTTGTCCTTGTGTAGCAGTTGCAGATCCTGAACTGCCTGTCTGGATTGGAGGTTGCCATTGACGGCCTCTGTAGGAGCCCCTAGCTTGGCCTCTACCTCTGGCACGCCTGTTTCTGCCCCTTTGAAATCTTTCTGTGTCCGGAAAGGACCAATTCTTGGAAGGCCAGTTTCTGCTGAATCTAGGCGGTTGGACTTGAAGAAAATCCTTAACTGTTTGTACAGATTTTGCCTTTTCCTCAAATTTCTTTAGGACGTCTTGAGCAGTGGAACCAAATAACTTTTGCTTTTCCAGTGGAGCATCCAAAAGCTTAGCTTTAACATGTTCTGGCAGAGATTGCTCCTTCAGTCAAGCATGCCTGCATATGACAACACCTGTCATTGCTGACCTACATGAAGCTTCCAATGCATCATAACCACACTGCAAGAAATGGTTGCTAACCTGCTGGGAATTATGTACCAAATCCTGAAGGGATTTACGGTCAAGGGGTTCAGAAGAAGACAATTTCTTATGCATTTCTTCTAACAAATACTCTTGATACTGTATCATGTGACATTGACAATTTAATGCCCTCATAGCAAGAGTGGCAGAAGTATACACTTTTTTACCCCATCTCTCTAATGCCCTGGACTCCTTTGCAGAGGGGAGTGGGTTCTTAGTAGTAACAGCTGCAACCCCTTTAGGGCCCTGTGAAATAGTTTCAGGGTCAGCAGAGTGGGCCTTATAAAGAAAATTATGTGTGTCTGGGACCCTGTAATACCTATCAGGCTTAACAGGGGCCGGAGGCAGAGTGTCAGGGGTCATACTAGAGTCAGAATATACATCAATCACATTTAAAACAGGAGGAATAGCCAAAGGTCTATGTGTGAACTAGAAGAAGGTCCCTGAGGAATAACTCTGGGAGGCATGGCTTTAGTATGTTTCTCATAGTGTGAAGGGTCTCCCCAAAGGAAAGCTCTTCAGGAGGGGAGGCTGAGGGAATAGATTCCTCTGCATCTGAATCCTCGTAGGCCGAATAAGCCTCCTCCTGGTAGTCTGAGTGATCAGAGCCAACAGAGGCCTCCTCTGAGGAAAGGGGATCAGGGGGATCCATCCTGGACCTTTTGTCTAGAGGGGGTTGGGAGCCCCTTCGGTTGTATTATTTCAGGGTTCGGAAGTTCCAAGGACTCGGTATCAGCCGAGATCGAAACACTCGCGGGTAGGCCTAGCCACGGTTTCAGCCGAAACCGCGGCCCGCGTGTCGGTCCTTGTCTTTCCGTTTCTTAATTAAATGTGAAGTCGGGGTTTCCGACGGCATTTTGTAAGCAAAACTATCCCCAAAAAACTCTTCTGCGAACTCCGACCGACGTCTAAGAGTGCGTCGGTTGAAGGAAGCGCAGGCAGAGCAGGCCGAGACGTCGTGGTCTGGGCCTAAGCAAGGAAGACAATAAGAGTGGAAATCCTTATGAGGTATTTGTTTCCCACAAGTTAAACAATTATTAACTTTCTGACATCGGCTGAGGCAAGAGAGAGTCCCCAATGGGGTACTTAGCTTTTGAAGTCTTCGGATAGCGAAATTACAGGAGCTGGCCGACCGGCACTTGTGAACTGCTTTTGCTTCGGGCACCACGCGGCAAGAAAGACTGAGGAAGATGGCGTCGGCTGATGCTTTTATACCCCAGGCGTTGTGACGTCGGGGAAAGGGCGACATCAGCCGACGCTGGACCCAGACTTTGGAATCCGGCCGACCGAAGGGCTGCCTGAGGCAGGACAACCCATATGTGATGACTGCGGATGCATCCTTGAAGGACATCAGTCTGGAGTAGAAACCATGTCCCTTTTTGCTCTATTGGAACAGGTCAAAAAGCCCTTATACTGAGAAGTGAAAGTACCTGCTTTTGAGCCTCTGTCCACTGGTTTGGAGGAAGGTCTGGCAACCCACTTGGGGGTGGCAGTGAGTGGAAGTAGAATCTGTATCCCTGGAATACAATGTTTAGGACCCATTGGTCCTGGGTAATGTACATCCAATTTTTTGCATGCAGGGCGAGTTTTCCTCCTAGGGACGCAAGTACTTGAGCATGGCTGGGAAGGATGATAAACAAGTCATTGTGAACTTTTTCCATAAGGGGGTGGCTTACCACTCCCTGTTTTTGAGGGTGGGAGCACTCAATTGTTTAGATCTCTGCATACCTGGAGACTGTAGTCTTTGTGGTCTGTTGCCCCTAAGTTTGGACTGAGATGGTCTGGGAGGGACAGGAAAGGACCAGTTTTTAGAAGGCCAATGTCTACTGAATCTACGTGGCGGTCCATGTAAGAAATCTTTAACAGTTTGCCTAGATTTAGCTTTTTCCTCCATCTTAAGAGCAACTTCTGCTCTTGGCCCAAACAAACATTCCTGGTTTAATGGAGCATCTGGTAATCTGGCTTTGACATGGTCTGGCAAGATTTGTTGCTTTAGCCAAGCAGGCTTTCTCAGTACAGACCCAGTGGCAGCACCCCTGCAAGATGCTTCCAAGGCATCAAAGCCACACTGCAAAGTATGTTTACTAACTTGTTTGCAGAATGCATCAACTCTTATAAATCTTTATTTTCTGTACAATCAGGAATCAACATTTTTTGTTTAATTAGTTCCAGAATATGCTGCTGGTACTTCAACACGTGAAACTGGCAATTTAAAGCCCTGATAGTAAGAGTTGCAGAGGTATATACCCTTCTTACCCTATCTGTCTAAAGCTATAGAATCCCTGTTTGAAGGGGTAGGGTTTTTAGCTGTAGTAGCCTCAATACTTTTAGGTCCCTGGGAAATGGTCTCTGGATTGGCAGTGGGATTTTTAAAGAAATTTGTGAGAGTTAGGTACTCTGTAGTACCTGCCAGGCTTTCTAGGAGCTGGAGGTAAAGTATCAGGGGTAAGACTGGACTCCATGAAGACATCTACAATATCCAGGACAGGGGGTATAGCTAGAGGCCTGTGCCGAGGCAAGTCTAAATTCTCAGTCTCTTTTTGGACTGTGGGTAGTCCTGGCATTCCCAGTGAAAATGCTCCCCAAAGGTATGCAAGGTTTCACCAAAAGAAAAGTCTACTAGAGCGGAGGCAGAGGGAATGGAATCCTCTGCATCTGAATCCTCATAGGTAGGCAAGAGTATATCCTGGTAATCAGAGGGATCAGAGTCATCGGACTCATGGTCTGCAGAATCAGAAGGAAAATCAATTCTTTTAGAGGGGGAAGGCTGGCTTCCCCTAATTAAAGTTATAAGGTCTTCAGCCATTCTAAGCATTTTTCAGTGACATAGGCGCTTGAGAATGTGCTTTGGTCTTCGGTTTCCTATGCGTAGTGCAAACTCTGGGCCTGAGAAACAGGGTAGTTTTAGTCAGAAATGAAGGAGTCTGTTTAATACGAACATCAGGTGGTTTGAAAACGCTCACAGAAGCCATTGCCTGCACAGTGGCTCCGGACTCATCCAAGGTAGAGACATCCACAGGTTCTATAGTCAAAAAAGCATCTCGCAGCATACCAGACTCTGAATGGGTCTCAGCAGAGGCCTGCGAATCTGTAGAAGCGGGTATCAGCGGCTGCAAAGGTGCCTCACTGAGTACTGGCAGACTGGTGACTAGCTTAACGGAAGCATCGTTGGCAGTTTTGGACCCCGTCTTTATCCTTATATTTTTTCAGAAGATCGGTAGTCGGATGGCTTATCGAAGCCATTTCGGAATACAGAGAAAGACAGCAAAAGAATTTAGTGACAAATATAGCCCGACTAATAGTTCGGGTGTTAAACAAGGCACAAAACCGACAGCGAGGAATGTTGTGGTCTAGGCCTAAACAGGTGACGCAGTAAGAATGAAAATCTCTGAGGTATTTGCTTTCCACAGGAAAGACAATTGTTAACTTTTTCTGACATCAGTTAGAGCAAAAAAAAAAAGGATCCCCAATGGGGTACTTCGCTTTAGAAGACTTCAGGTGTGAAACTCGACAAACGAAAATTTCAGGAAGCGGACGACCAGCACTTGAACTGCTTCTGCTTCAGGCTCCCACGTGGCAAGAAAAGCTGATGTAATGGCGTCGACTGCATGTTTTATACCCCTGACGTCACAGAAAAGGCGACAATATCCAATGCAGAAATCCCAAGACTGCAGTATTCAGGCCAACTGAGGGCTACCTGCAGGCAGATAACCCAAGTGTGATGACTGCAAGACTGCAGAGGCAAATCCTGCCCTGGGTTTGGAGGAGAGAGGCAGGTGATAATGCTTGGTAGAAGTGTGAACAGATGTCCATATGGCAGCCTCCAGGATGTTCCTGGTGGGGACTCCTCTGAGGAAAGCTGCAGAGGTGGAGGCTGCTCTGGTGGAGTACGTCCTGACTCCCCGGGGGAGGCTTACCATGCTGTTTGTAGCAGAAATGGATGAAGTGTGCTAGACATTTGGAAATGGTTTGTTTGGAGATGGCTTTGCCTTCTGCCCCTGTAGCAAAGCTAACCAACAACTGATCAGACTTTATGAAGGATTTAGTCCCATCTAGATAGAATCTGAGCTGTCTGTGCACATCTAGAGAGTGAAGAATCCTTTCCCCCTTGTTCTGGAGATTAGGAAAAAAGGTGGGCAAATGAATGGATTGGTTGAGAGCCACACTGGACACCATCTTGTGCATGAAGGATGGGTTAGTTCTGAGGGATACCTTGTCTGCATGGAAGATGAAGGGTTCCACAGCGGTGAGTGCTTGCAGCTCAGAGACTCTTCTGGCTGAAGTGATGGCCAGAAGGAATGCTGTCTTCCAGGAGAGAAATTTTAGCTATGCAGAAGCTGGTTCGAAAGGGGGCAGGGTGATCTTTTCCAATACAAAGTTAAGGTCCCAAGCTGGTGTTGGTGCCCTTCTGTGTGGCCAAGTTGCTAGCCCCTCTTAGGAACTGTTTGACCAGTGTGTGAAAAAAGGGGCTGCTCAGTGTGAAAATGAGCAGAAATAGCAGAGGCATGAATTTTTAGAGAAAGAGAGACCACTGTGCAATAGGTCAGCTAAGTATTCCAGGATGAGGGGGAGGGAGGGCTGTGCTGTATTGGCTCCCTTAGCCTAGATCTAGGTGCAAAACCTTTTCCATTTATCAGCACAAGACTTTCTGGTGCTAGGGCATCTGGCCTCACAGATAACATTCAGAACCTGTTTACAGAGGTTGGCAGATTGTTTCAGAGTTAGGGAATAAGCCAAGCTGCCAAACTGAGTGTCTGCAATTGGGGATGCACGAATTCCCCTTTCCTCTGGGTCAGGAGGTTTGGAATCTCAGGAGGATGCCATGGAGGCAGCGGGAATAGGCTATGCAGCAAGGGGTACCAGTGCTGCCGGGGGGGCAGTCTGGAGCTGTAAAGAATGGTCCTTGTTTTTTTCCTTCCTTATTTTGTGTAGTACCCTGGGGATGAGAGGTACGGGAGGAAAGACACTGACCGAAAGACTGACCCAGGGGAAGGACAGGGCATCCACTTTCCAAACCATGACGTGATGCTCCCTGGTGCAGAATTTGCTGAGCCGATGGTTGGTGTGGGAGGCAAACAGGTCAACCTTCGCGGTTCCCCATTTCTGAGTTACTACGATGAAGGTACTTCTGTTGAGTTGTCACTCATGTGGGTCCAGAAGATTTCTGCTTAACTGGTCTGTCAGAGTTGAGAGAGCCTGGTAGAAATTGTGCTAGCAGATGTAGTTGCATGGCAGAGGCTGTGTGCCAAAGGGTCATGGCCAGCCTGCATAGAGGCTAGGAATGAGTCCCTTCCTGCTTGTTGATTTACCACATCACAGTGGTGCTGTCTGTTGTGATCATGAGAGCCCCTGGAGAGAGAGAGAAGGGGCTTGAAAACTATTAAGGCGTGCCACCTCTTTTTGATTGATATGCAGAGGGATTTGCTGTGGGCTCCATTGGCCCTCTATGCACCTGTGTCCAGGTGTGCACCCCAAGCATAGTCTGATGCATCTGTGGTGAAGGTCTGGGTGGCAGGGGGTGGGGAGAAAGGCAGTCCCCTTGTTGAGGGAGCATGCTGTTGCCCACCAAATAATCTTTTCTGAGGTAAGGAATTATAGGTAGAAGAGTTTCCAGGTCTTGAGAGAGTGTTGACACCAAAGGCTCTTTAGGTACCATTGAAGTGTCCTCATATGCAGTCTGGCATATGGAATGAGTAGTGTACAAGATGTCATGAATCATCTTCCTTGCAGTTAGCTAGGGCCTGGTGGCTAGTTGAGAGAAGTAGGTTGTCAGGAACGTTTGCTTCTCTGGTGTAAGTTATGCCATTTGGGATGCTGTGTCCAGACTTGCTACCAGGAAGATTATCCTTTGGGTAGGCACCTGCTTGGATTTCTTTTCGTTGATTGTGTATCCTAGAGAGGTTAGGAGGATTTTTATAAAGGCCAGGTGCTTGAGCAGCTTTTCCTGGCTGTCTGCCTGAATAAGGCAGTTGTACAAGTATGGGTAAATCTGAAGATTTCTTTGTCTGCAAAAGGCAATAGCCAGAGATGGACATTTTGTGAAAACTCTGGGAGCAGTAGATAAGTCAAAAGGGAAGCACAGATAATTGAATGTGTGAAGATCCTGCCCTGAAGTGGAGATATTTCCTGCTTGATACTCTGATAGGAATGTGGAGGTAGGCCTCTTTTAGATCTAGGGTGGGTAGCCAAACGTCCTTTGAGAGCATGGATAGCAGCTGCTGGACAGTGAGCATTTTGAATTTTGGGATCACCAGGAAGGTATAGAATGGATAGAGGATGGGGCGTCAGGTGCCCTCTTTTCTGGGAACCAGAAGTAGTCTAGAGTAGTAACCTTGGCCGATCTGTTCTGCAGGAACATGCTCTACTGCCCTCATAAGGGAAAGGATTTGCTTTTGAGCCTCTGCCTACTGATTTGGTGGTAGATCTGGGAACCCCTCTTGGGGCTGAAGGGTGTGGAAGGAAAATTTGTATCCCTGAGACACAATGTTCAGAACCCAGTGGTCCTTGGTAATGGTGGCCCAGGTGCTTGAGTGAAATGAGAGTTTTCCCCCTAGGGGTAAGTGAAGGTGGGCAGAGGGAGGGGGTGGAGGAGGTGAGTCATTGTGAGTTCTTAGCATAAGGGGGTGGCTTAGAAAGTACAGTTGTGTACACTTACCATAAATGTAGATGTGGAGTGTATTCACTGTTGCAGTCATTACATTTGGGTAATCTGCTGGCAGGTTGCATTCAGTCGGCCTGAATAACAAAGTCTTGTGTACTGCATCAGGTCGTCAGGGGTATAAAACATGCAGCCGATGCCATTATAATCAGTTTTTCTTGCCCCAGATGTCAAGTGCCCCCCAAATGGGGAGCAAAAAAAAAAGATATATATATATATATATATATATATATATATATATATATATATATATATATATAAATAAACTGTAAATATAATAATGCATCCTAGAAACATAAAATTTACCTTCAACTAAAAGCAAATACACCACAAAGGCTTTTGAATATAGTGAATTAAAGAAAAGGTATAGAAAGGGGGCCGACGGGTGGGTAACCCCGAATGCAACAGTGAATACACTAACATCTACATTTATGGTACGTGTACACAACTTTACTATGTTTTTCATGTTTCACTGTTGCAGTCATTACATTTGGGTAGAATCCCAAAGCTATGGATGGGAGGATGGAACTAAACACCATTAGGAGCAGCTATAAAGGACTGCAGTGGCAAAGCCTGCCCTGGATTTAGAGTCGAGAGGTAAATGATCATGCTTTGTGAACATATTAACTGAGCTCCAAGTAGCAGCTTCTAGAATGTCTCTGGTAGGAACCCCTCTGAGGAAAGATGCTGAAGTAGAGGCAGCCCTGGTAGAATGGGATCTGATCCCCTTGGGCACAGGTTTACCATGGTGCAAGTAGCAGAAACAAATGTAATGGCTTATCCATTTAGAAATAGTCTGCTTTGATATAGCCTTCCCCTCTGATCCTGCAGCAAATGCTACCAGTAGTTGCTCAGACTTTCGTAGAGATTTTGTCCTGTTTAGGTAGAATCTTAATTGCCTGTGTACATCCAATGAATGCAGAATCCGCTCCCTCTTGTTCTGCGGATTTGGGAAGAAAGTTGGCAGGTGAATGGTCTGGTTAAGAGCCACACTGGATACCACCTTAAGCATAAAAGGATTGGTCCCGAGGGCTACTCTGTCTGAGTAAAAAATAATAAAAGGCTCCACTGCCATAAGAGCCTGTAGTTTTGAAACCCTTCTAGCTGAAGTGATTGCCAAAAGAAAAGCGGTCTTCCAAGAAAGTAATTTTATATCCGCAGTAGCTGCTGGTTCAAATGGAGGCAGGGTGAGTTTTTCCAGCACAAAATTGAGGTCCCATGCAGGAGTAGGTGCTCTCCTGGGGGGGCCTTAAATTTTTGGCCCCTCTGAGACACTGTTTTAGCAGTGGATGAAAGAGGGGAGGCTCTGTGTTGTAATGAGCGGAGATGGCAGAAGCATGGATTTTTATTGAAGAAAAAGATAGGCCCTTGTCAAGCATCTCAGTGGGGTATTGTAAAATCTGAGGAATATTGGGCTTTGCTGTGTCTATTCCTTGTGCTTTGCTGTGTCTATTCCTTGTGCTTGGTTCCAAGCACAGAATCTCTTTCATTTTTCAGCATAAGATTTTCTTGTACTAGGCCTTCTGGCTTCCAAAATGACATCCATCACAGGTTTACTGAGAGATGTGATCTGAATAATTAGTTGATTAGCCATGCTGCAAGATTCAGAGTCTGGAGCTGAGTGTGCAGAATTTTATAGTTCTGCTGAGATAATAGATGAGACGTGAGAGGCAAGTGCCACGGAGGAAGGTGCAACATATTCCGTAGAAGCGGGTACCAGTGTTGGAAAGGCCAGTCCGGAGCAATTAGAATAATTTTTGTTTTTTTCCTGTCTGACTTTTAGAAAGACCTTGGAGAGTAGAGGCACAGGGGGAAATGCATATAGACGGATAGGTTTTTCCAGCTGAAGGATAGAGCATCCACTTTCCATGCTTTTTTGTGATGAGCTCTTGTGCAGAATTTGTCCAACTGATAGATCTATTTGCCTCCCCACAAAACTATGTCTTGGCTTCCCCATTTCTGTGTTAACATGCTACAGATTTGTGGATCAAGTTTCCATTTGTCTGCCAGAGTATTCTGCTTTCCTGGCAGGAATTGAGCTTGAAGGTGTATTTGGTAATTCAAGGCAGTGTTCCACAAGGCCATGGCTAGTCTGCAAAGGGGGTAGGAATGGGTACTCCCCTGCTTGTTTATGTACCCCATAACTGTGGAGTTGTCTGTCTATCAGTAGTAGTCCAGGATGAAGCAAGTCCTTGAAGGCTGTCAGAGCATTCTGAACAGCTAGCATTTCTTTCTGGTTGATATGTAGATGCATTTGGTTTGGACTCCATTTGCCCTGAATGCATCTCCCTGCCAGGTGGGCCCCCCAAGCATAGTACGATGAGTCTGTAGTTAGGGTTTGGGTGGCAGGGGGTAGAGTGAATGACAGCCCCTTGTTTTGGTGGCATGTCTCTGCCCACCAAAGAAATAAGAAGTTATGTACTCACCATAACGTTCCATCTGAGTAGGTAAACTTCATTTGTCAGCAACCTATGGGGATTCGGATCTGAGCCAGCAGTTTTCAACAGCTTTAGATCCGAGCTCCTCCCCCTACCCATAATCCCCTGCCAACCCTGACTGACCTCAGATCAAGTTTGCCCAACATCAGAGACTGCTATAAAATTATCATTCTCAAGATAAGTGGGTAAACCCCATGGACCTGAGTATGAAGACATTCACAAGTGAGGGGGCAAGAGGGAGGGGCGGTTGCTGATAAATGAAGTTTACCTACTCAGATGGAACGTTATGGTGAGTACATAACTTCTTAATCTGAAGTAGTTAACTTCATTTGTGCAGCAACCTATGGGACAGAGTCCCCAGCTACCTAAATCTTGGGCGGCCTTCATTGAAGGATGTACTGCAGGAGCACTGCAGAGCCAAAGGATGCTCTCCCTCTGGAGACAATGTCCAATTTATAGTGATTGATAAAGGTATGAGATGAGGCCCAAGTGGCTGCCGAGCAAATATCATCCAGAGAGACTAGCTCTAAAAGCTGCAGAGGTGGACACAGAATGAGTAGTGTGGGCATGGACTCCGAGGTGCGGGCCTGCCCGAACTTTCATATGCTAAAAGGATACACTGTGAAATCCATCTAGACAGTGTGACTTTAGACACAGATTTGCCCAAGTTAAATTTGGCAAAGGAGACGAACAACTGGTCGGATTTCCTATGATCAGATGTCCTGTGGATGTAGAAGTGAAGTTGTCTATGCACATCCAATGAGTGTAATTTGTATTCCCCTTTGTTATGGTGATTAGGAAAAAAGACCGGCAGGTTGATGGACTGGTTAATATTAGACTCAGAGGCAACCTTGGGAAGAAAGGAGGGATTGGTCCTTTGGTAAACTCTATCCTTGTGAAAGAGGAAGTATGGGGGTTTTACACAGAGGGCCTGTAGTTCAGAAACCCTTCGAGCAGAGGTGATAGCGACAAGAAAGGCCATTATCCATGACAAGAATTTAAGATCTACTGTAGCTGCAGGTTCAAATGGGGGAGCTGTCAAGGCCTGAAGCACCAGCGTTAAATCCCAAGGTGGGACTACATCCTTCACTGGAGGTCTGAGCAGAAAGGTGCCCTTCAAAAAGGTCTTGCATAATTTCATGGTGATCAAAGGGCCCAGTTAATTTCCACGTGATAATGAGAGATAGCTGCTAGTTGAACCTTGACTGTGGAGGAGCTAGCCCCCTGATGGAACAGTCCTGACAAAGTCTAATACAGCGGGCAAGGGAGCTGTAAAAAGATCCAAATTTTGGTGTTACGCCCAAATGGAGAAACGTTTCCATTTGCTGCTATAGATCTTTCTAGCAGAAGGTTTGTGCGCTGCTACTAGAATAGTTTTAACTGGGGAAAAGATGCCAGGAGTCCTAGCTACAAGTGGAACTGGAGCAGCCAAGCTGTGAGCTTGAGGTTGACCAAGTTCGGGACTGGGAGATCTAGGGGGTGGGATATTAGATCCTGACTGGGATCCAGAATCCAAGCAGGATTCACCAGATGAGGCCAAAGGTAAGGGAACCAGGTTTGACAAGGCCAAAACGGGGCAATGAGGATAATCCTGCTCCCCAATCGACTGGCTTTCTGAAGAAACTTCAGCATCAAGGGAAGAGGAGGGTAAGCATAAAGACGACCGGGAGGCCAAGCATGCACCAGAGCGTCTCTTGGGGGTTCCCCGAAGGGGGAAATGAGAGCGAAGTAGTTGTAACATTTTGTGTTCAAGGGAGAGGCAAAGAGATCGCAACAGGGTTGACCCCATTTGGCGAAAATCCGATTCGCTATCTCGGGATTCAGAGACCACTCATATGGCAACAGGATGGTGCGACTTAGTTTGTCCGCTAGGATGTTGGACTGTCCCGGAATATGTGTTGCTATGAGAAAGCGGTTGGTGGAGATCGTCCATTCCCACACCCTCATGGCCTCTCGGCAGAGTGGGTAAGACCTGGTTCCCCCGTTTGTTGATGTACCAGACAACTGACATATTGTCCGTCTGAATCGCAATCGTTCCTACAGGAAGAAGGTCCTGAAGTGCTTGCAACGCTAACAGCACTGCCCTCATCTCTAGGACATTGAGGTCTCCATGAGGTCCCACATGCCTTGGACTGTCCTACCCGAACAATGTCCCCCCCACCCGAGGCAGGAGGCGTCCGTGGTCACCGTGGCTAGTGGAGGGATCATAGAAAATGGGCGTCCTTGCTGGAGGGCCGGGGATTGGAGCCACTATAGGAGGGCCCTCTTGCCAGCCCTGCTGAGTGGAACAGGATGGCTCAGAGGACAGTGAAAAAAGGACCACTGCACCTGAAGGGTCCATTGTAAGACCCTCATGTTCAAACGAGCCATTGGCAATAGGTTGATAGCTGCCGCCATCGAGCCAAGAGCCCTCAGGACTAATTCTGCCGGGGGAGCTAGAGATTGCAGAATGGCTTGCATGTGTAGCCTCAGGGTTAGTAGCCGGTCTGAGGTCAAGAAAACTAGGAGTTTGTTTGTGTCTAATCTGGCCCCTATGAAGTCTATGGTCCGAGTAAGAGACTACTTCTCTGTGTTGATAGTGATCCCCAGCCGGGGAGCTAGAGGAAGAAAGTAGTTTCTGGCTGCACAGAGTAGATGCCTTGTCGGGGCGGTCAGGAGCCAGTCATCCAGGTATGGGAAGACCTGAATTCCCTGGAGCCTCAGGTGGGCCACTATCACTGCTAGCAGTTTGGTGAACACCCTGGGGGCTGTGGTGAGACCAAAGGGGAGGACCCTGAATTGGTAATGACTGGCTCCTAGCCAGGAGCGGAGAAACCTCCTGGATCGCCTGTCCATCAGAATGTGGTAGTACGCATCCTTGAGGTCTATAGAGCGCATCCAATCGTTCTCCCGTAAAAAGGGGGAGAATGGATTGAAGAGTGACCATGCAGAACTTCTCTTTAGTTACTGACAGATTCAGGGAAGAGAGGTAGAGGATTGGTCTTGTCCCCTATCTTTTTTGGCACCAAGAAGAACCTGGAGTAAAACCTGGACTCGCACTGGTCTGGGGGGACATGTTGGATGGCTCTTTTTTCCAGCAAATGTTGGATTTCCATTGCTGCGGCCTCCCTCTGATCGGGTGGGACATCGGGGAGGTATCTGGGGCTGCGTGGGTAACGAGAAGGGAATCCGATATCCTCTGGATATGATGCTAAGCACCCAGCGGTCTGTCATGATGGACTCCCAAGCTGCTGGGTGCTTCGAGAAACGCCTTCTCAACTGCCTCCAGAGTGGAGCAGTCGGGCAACCCCTCAGGGGTGTTGCGTGGGTTGGTCTGAGAAGGGTTATCTGCCTCTAGGGTGGTGTCCACCCTGCCCTCCTCTGCTGCGGAAGGGATGGGAGTCCGGAGTGGGACGAGACTGTTGCGACTTCCGGAACCACATCTTCTTCTGTCCCTTTTGGTTCTTAGAGAAGAACCTCTGGGGAGCAGAGAAGTGGACTCCGACGGCAGACAACGTCTTCCCATCCTTTTCGCTCTGGACCAAAGTATCCCGCACGGTTTTGCCAAAGAGGGCAGAACCATCAAAAGGGGAGTTAGCGAAAGATGCCTTAAAGGGTTCCGCAAAATCAGTGCCGGAGCCAGGCCTGACGTCTCATGATGAAGCCCGCTCCACTGGCTCTAGCAGCTCCTTCCATGGCATGAGACAGTAGCCGCATAGAGGTGTTAGATATGGATCATAGAGTGGCCATCCGGGTGGAGTGCAACTGTTTGTCCTCCGCCAACAGACTCTGGGGGGACGATGCAGCGTACTCTTTGATAAGGTCCCGCTGCAGTCGTAGCACATGTGCCATGTAGTTCAGTGACCTCACAGAGAAGGTAGCCGAACTAAACACCCGCTTCCCTAGGCAGTCCATCGACCGAGACTCCTTGCTCGGGGGATGAACTGAGGGACTCTCCTGAGCAACTTCCCTCTTGGTGGCAGCGGACACCAACATGGCATCTACAGGGGGGCCTTTGCTCCAGTGGGATTTGTCGGAGGGTGGGCTGAGAATCTTGTCTGGGCGCTTGGAGACTGGCTCCACAGTGTCCGGCTCCTTCCACGCCCTGGTAGTAATCAAGTCTACCAGGGGGTCAGACGGAGGGGACACCCAAGACATAGACGGGCCTGCTTCAAACGCCTCCAGGAACACTGATTCGTCCGAGGTAGGCTTTGGGGCAGACCACCCCCCCCTAATTCTGAGCATCTCCATGATGTCACCAAATGAGGCATTTTCGGGGGGGGGTGATCTTGGGGAGCCTTCCCCTTCCTCCAAATCTGTGTCCTCAGTCAAGGACTCTGGGGAGTCCAGGTGCCTCCTGTTGCACCTTTGCTTGTGAGGAACCTCCCTCGGTGGGGGGCTGTCCGAGGAGGTCTCACCAGCAACGTCTTGTTCCAATGGAACTACCTGGGACGTCAGAGCAGGCTGTCCCTGGGGCCGGGTGATGGAAGTCGGACCCAACTGAGGAGTGCAGGGTGGAGCCGTGGCAAGGGCTGGGGGCCTGGGATCCCTCGACAGAACCCTCTCCACCACATTGAATGCAGAGAGAGAGCGGTTCTCTCTGGGATCTGAGAGCAGACCCTCCCTCGGATCAGACGGACGGATCAGAGCCAAAGCGATCGGATCCAACGGACCAGCATGCTCCGACATGGACGGAGCCAAACCCATGCTGATACCGCCGGATCCGAAGCTCAGCCCTCGGCTCAGAGAGCTCGGATCCAAAGAGAATGGACCCGACAGACTCGAGGGAAGTGTCAGCGCCGACACACCCCTGGCTCCAAGGCTGCCCGGCTCCGAAGACTCCGAACCCGGGGAAATGGGACAGAGAAGGAGCTATCGTGGCAAAGAAGGGGGTCGAGCTCCCCCCCAGAGGGGGGGGGGAGGCAGGAGCACTCCCATCTGCAGTTGGGCCTGGAGGAATCTTCTCATCATCCGGTCCAAATCGGCATCGGTGAAACTTTGGGTAGATCTCGACGAGGCCACCGAGGCAGGGCAAGAGTGTCGCCTCGATAACCTCGACGGAGATCGGGCCTCCTCCTCCTCAGGACCTGGTGAAAAGCATGGGGACCGGATCCGAGAAGGAGACCCTGAAGTCCTGGTGGTAGAAGCCCGCTTAGCCGGGGGGGGGCGAAGCGGAGGCCTCGGCCTGCCGCTTGTGGTGCTTCTCCTTCCTCCTTTCTTTCCTAGCCTCCCTCTTCTCCGGGCCTAAGGCGGGAGGTTGAGTCCCAGCCGGGGGGAGGGAAGCAGGAGTGGCAGCCGCTGCAGCGGGAGCCACAGGAGGACCGGAGGTAGAAGCAGAGTCCGGGGGCAAAAGACCCGCCAGAATCAGCTTAGACCTCCGGTCCTTGAGTGCACTGGGGTTGAATGCTGCACAGATGGTACAACCAGAGGACAAGTGTTCAACCCAAAGGCACATCACACACAGAGTGGCCATCCGCTGGGGTCAGCTTATGGCCACACTCGGTACACTTTGAAAACACTAACTTTGGGGCGTTAGATATACTAGAAGGTAAAAACCACACACACTAGGCCCCAAACACACACACAACCCTGACGGAACCACGAAGGAAGGGGGAGGTTAGAATATAGGACAAAATAAATTAAACTAAGATGGTTCTAAGGGATAAGGGACCTGAAAACAGTCACACCAAGAGTTAAGTAAAAAGGGGTAGAAAAGTTAAATTTTCTCACAAAATGTATGAAAAATGCCTGGAACTCGGGCTCACGCTGCTGAATTAAACTGCGGCAAACTAGATCTGAGGTCAGTCAGGGTTGGCAGGGGATTATGGGTAGGGGGAGGAGCTTGGAGCTCAGATCTAAAGCTGTTGAAAACTGCCGGCTCGGATCCGAGGTCGGATCAGAATCCCCATAGGTTCCTGCAGAAATGAAGTTAACTACTTCAGATCTCCTGTTGCAGGCAGGGAATGAGAGGAATCATTGTTTCCAGACTGTGACAATGCTGACTCCATAAATTTTTTAGGTACCATTGAAGTTTCCTCATATGCAGTCTCGCATATGGAATTAGTAGAATGCAGGAAGCCATGAACCCCAAAGACTGCAGAATTGGTCTTGCAGATAACTGGGTTTTTGTTGCCATTTGTTTGAAGTATATTGTCAATTGCATTTGTCTGGCGTGAGGTAAGCCATCTGGGCAGTTGTATTCAAGATTGCACCCAGGAATGTAATTATTTGAGAGGGTACCAGTTGTGATTTCTTTTATGGTGAACCCTAGGCATGCTAGAAGCCTTTTTACAATGCCAGATGTTGAAGAAGTGTCCTTGTCCTTTGCTTGGATGAGAATTGTCCAGATAAGGATAAATTTGAATGTTTGTCTGCAGAATGCAATTACTGGTGCCAGGCACTTTGTAAAGACCCTGGGCGCAGTAGATAAGCCAAAGGGCAGTGCAGAGAATTAGAAGTTATGTACTCACCATAACGTTCCATCTGAGTAGGTGACTTCATTCGGATGCAACCTGTGGGTATCGGATCCGACCTCGGATCCGAGCCGGCAATTCAAAAGCTTAGGCTCCGAGCTCCTAGCTCCTCCCTCTTACCCATAACCCCTTGCCAAGCCCTGACTGACCTCAGATTGAGTTTGCCTCAAAATACTGACCACAGTACACTAAAACAGCATAAATACTCGCTCTATAAAGGTCAGGGGATGGAGGGGATAGTTGCATCGAATGAAGTCACCTACTCAGATGGAGCGTTATGGTGAGTACATAACTTCTAAATCTGAAGTAGGCAGACTTCATTCGTCTAACCTGTGGGACAGAGTCCTAGCTACCTGAATCTTGGGCCGTCATGGAAGGATGTTCGAGCACCGCTGAGCCAAAGGATGCTCTTCCTCTAGAAACAACATCCACCTTGTAATGAGAAATAAAAGTATGGCGAGGCCCAAGTAGCTGCAGCAGATATCATCCAACGAAACACGGGACTTAAAGGCGGCTGGCGTAGAAACTGCCCTAGTAGAATGAGCGTAACCCTCTGAGGAGCAGGTCTGCCTGAAGTGTCATATGCCTGCAGAATGCAATTAGCAATCCATTTAGATAGAGTGACTTTAGATACTGCTTTACCCAGAACAAATTTAGCAAAGGAGCGAACAGCTGATCTGATTTCCTGTGGCCAGCTGTCCTGTTAATATAAAAGCGTAATTGTCTATGAACATCCAAGGAATGCAATTTGTATTCTCCTTTGTTTGAATACTTGGGAAAAACACAGGCAAATTGATTGACTGGTTAATATTGGATTCAGAAGAGACCTTGGAAGAAAAGATGGATTGGTCCTGAGGCACACCCTATCAGGGAAGAAAGAAAGATAAAGGCGGCTTGACACATAGAGCCTGAAGCTCAGACACCCTTCTGGCTGAAGTGATAGCTACCAGAAAGGCAGTCTTCCAGGAAAGGTATTTTAAATCAGCAGAAGTTGCAGGCTCGAAGGGAGGAGCAGTAAGGGCCTGCAGGACTAAAGACAAGTCCCAAGGCGGTACAACCTCCTTGACTGGAGGCCTTAACAAAAACTCCTTTGAGAAAAGTTTTGCATAATTTCGCTGTCATAAGGGAGCTGTGTCATGACCAATGTGGTAATGCGAGATAGCCAATTGTACCTTAATCGTGGAAGAACTAGCCCCTTGATGAAAGAGGTTTGTTAGAAAATCCAGCACCAGACATAGGTGCTGAAAAAGGATCCACAGTTCTCTGTCCTGCCCATATAGAGAACCTCTTCCATTTACTCCGATAAACCTGTCTGGTGGAAGGTTTAAGAGCAGCCACCAAAATGACCTTGACGGTGAAGAGATACGAGTCCTAATTAAGGTTGGAATTGGAGCAGCCAAGCTGTCAACTTCAGGGTCCAGATTGGGAACTGGCATTCCCAGAGGGTGAGAGATGAGATCGAATTGGATCCAGAATCCATGGTGGATTGATTTTGTGAGACCATACAAAGGGAACCAAGGTTGTCGAGGCCAGAATGGGGCAATGAGAATCATTCTGCTCCCCAAACTGTTGGCTTTCTGCAGAAGCCTCTGCATCAGAGGAAGTGGAGGGTAGGCATAAAGGAGACGGGAGGCCAAGCATGCACCAGAGCATCCCTCGAACTCCTGGTGGGGAAGCAGAAGCGAAGAAATTGTGCATTTGGCGTTTGAGGAGAAGCAAAAGATGCAACAGGGTTGCCCCAAGCGGCAAAAATCTTCTTCGCTACTTGAATATTGAGGGACCACTCGTATGGAGAAAGGATGGTGCGACTGAGCTTGTCCGCAGGATGTTGGACTTTCGGAATGTGCGTTGCTACCAGAAAGCGTTTGGTGGAAATTGCCCATTCCCAGACTCTCATGGCCTCTCAACAAAGGGGTAAGACCTGGTTCCTCCTGCTTGTTGATATACCAGACTACCGACATGTTGTCTGTCTGAATCAATAGTCCCTGAAGGAAGAGCGTGGTGAAGTGCTTGCGCTAGGAGCACCGCCCTCATTTCCAGGACATTTATATGCAATGACGTCTCTGTGGGATTCCACGTGCCTTGGACAATCTTTCCCGCAGAATGCCCCCCCACCCGAGGCAAGAAGCGTCCGTGGTCACTGTGGCTCGGGGAAATGCAGCGCAAAAAGGTCTCCCTGCCAGGGGCTCCGGAGAAAGAAGCCACCACAGAAGGGAGTCCCTGCACGCTCTGCTGACCGCAATCGGAGCGTTTAGAGACGAACAAAGAGGAGACCACTGAACTTGAAGGGTCCATTGAAGAACCCGCATGCGTAAACGGGCATGAATTAGAAGCGGGATAGCTGCCGCCATAGAACCTAGGGCCCTCAGGAGGAAGACTAGACACCAGATCAATGCGAGCCTTCCTCACCCCAGACCGTATCGCCAGCCTGAAGTGTCATGTGACAGCGATCCTGCAACCATCTCCAACTGCAGCTTCGGTCCTGTCCCACAGGTTGCAGACGAATGAAGTCTGCCTACTTCAGATTTAGAAGTTATGTACTCACCATAACGTTCCATCTGAGTAGGTGACTTCATTCGATGTAACTATCCCTCCATCCCCCTGACCTTTATAGAGCGAGTATTTATGCTGTTTTAGTGTACTGTGGTCAGTATTTTGAGGCAAACTCAATCTGAGGTCAGTCAGGGCTTGGCAAGGGGTTATGGGTAAGAGGGAGGAGCTAGGAGCTCGGAGCCTAAGCTTTTGAATTGCCGGCTCGGATCCGAGGTCGGAGGAGGAATGTTTGTCTGCAGAATGCAATTACTGGTGCCAGGCACTTTGTAAAGACCCTGGGCGCAGTAGATAAGCCAAAGGGCAGTGCAGAGAATTGGCAATGCAAAAAACCTGCTTTGAAACGGAGGTAACTTCTGCAAGATTCCCTTATTGGGATAAACAGGTATGCCTCTTAAGTCTAGAGTTACTAACCAGGCATTCTTGCCTAGCATAGGCAGTAGCTGTTGTAAAGTCAGCATTTTGAATTTTGGAATGTCCAGGAACATGTTCAGAATCGATAAGTCCAGTACTGGACGCCATGATTTGTCTTTTCTGGGTACCAGGAAAAATCTTGAGTAAAAGCCTTGTCCTTTTTCCTTTTCTGGTACCGGTTGAATAGCCCCCATATCCATGAGGGACATGACTTGTTTCTGGGCCTCTGCCCACTGGTTTTGTGGCAGATCTGGCCATTCGTTTGGAATTGGCAAAGTATGGAAATGAAATCTGTACCCCTGGGATACTATGTTCAATACCCACTTGCCCTGGGTTAACAACTGCCAATTTTGAGCATGAAGTGCTAGTTTTCCCCCAAGGGGGCTGCCAAAAGATAAGTGCTTGGAGATGGTAGAGGAAAGTCATTGAGGCTGCTTACTGTAGGGTTGTGCTTTGTTACTTCCAGATTTGGAGGTGGAGGCACCCCATTGCTTTGACCTGTAAGATCCCCTGTGATCGATATCTGGAGCCTTTTGAGCGCCTGGGTTTGCCCTGAGTGGCTCTGTTGGACACAGGAAAGGACCAATTCTTAGTAGGCCAGTGCCTACTGAACCTGGGTGGCTACAGTTTGCATAGATTTAGCTTTGTCTTCCATTTTCTTTAAAACCTCTTCTGCCTTATTACCAGACTATCATGCTGTAAAGGAACATCCAACAATTTAGCTTTAACATGATCAGGCAGATTTTGCTCCTTGAGCCAGGCATGCCTTATTACAGATCCAGTTACGGTGGCCCTGCAAGAGGCCTCCAAGGAATCAAAACCACATTACAAAGTATGCTTTCCAACCTGTTATGCAGAATGCAATAAATCCTGTAACTATTTTCCACACAATCAAAAATCAACACCGTTTTCTGTTTCAGTAAGCCCATAACATGCTGTTGATATTTAAGCATATGAAACTGGCAGTTTAAAGCCCGGATTGCCAAGGTTGCAGATGTATAAACCTTCTTACCCCATCTATCCAGCACCCTGGAATCTCTATCAGAAGGGGTAGGATTTTTGGCTGTAGAAGCCTTAACACCCTTGGGACCCTGAGAAATAGTCTCAGGATCAGCAGCAGGATTTTTGAAAAGAAATTTGTGGGAGTCAGGAACCCTGTAATATCTGTCTGGCTTGCTAGGAGCCGGAGATGACGAACCAGGAGCCATGCTTGATTCCGAGAACACATCAACAATGTCTAATACAGGAGGTATTGCCAAAGGCCTATGTTAAGGAAGAAGAAAATCCCTCAGCCTCTTTTTTGATTCGGAGAAGTCGACTCTCCCAGTGAAAATGTTCCCTTAGAGTATGCAAAGTCTGTCCAAGAGTAATCCTCAGGAGGAGATGCAGATGGGATGGATTCCTCTGCATCAGAATCCTCATAAGGTGGAATAGAAAATTCTTGATCAGAAGAGGAATCAGAAGAAATGGAAACCTGATCTGAAGATTCATAATCGGTGCCTTGCCTAGGCCTTTTAGCAGGGGGGGGGGGGGGGTTTGGGAACCCCTGATCAAGGTAATTAAATCCTCAGCCATTTTGATCATTTGTTTTTTAGGCATAGGGGCCTGAGCACGTGGCTCATGCATCGTTTTTTTAGACAGAGGTTTTTTGACCTTGTTTTTGCTGATGGCATCGGTTTAATATAAAAATGTTGAGGCCTGAAAATACCCTCAGAAGCCAGTGCCTGCTCAGCAGCTCTGGACCCATCCAAGGGAGAGACATCTGCGGGTTCAATACTTTGCGAATCTCGCACGATACTGGACTCCGAATGGGTCTCTGTAGAGGCCTGCGACTCAAAAGTAGCGGGTATCAGGGGCTGTGAAAGCGCCTCACTGAGTACCAGCGAATCGGTGACTGGCTTAAGAGAAGCTTCATCGGTTTTGGACCTCAACGGTCTGGCTCTGTCTTTTTCCTTGCGTTTGTGAACTCCAATAGTCGGATTGCTAACAGATGACATTTCAGGGTAGTTAAATCTTTAACCAAAATATTTAGAAGCAAAAATATACCAACGCTTAATAGTGCATTGGTTAAATTTAGCACAAAACAGACAGCAAGGCACGTTGTGATCAGGGCCTAGGCAAGGAATACAGTACAAATAAAAATCCTTATGAGGCATTTGCTTCCCATACGTAATGCAATTATTAACTTTTACTGACATCGGTAACAAGAAAAAGTTTCCCTAACAGGATACTTAACTTTAGTTTGAAGACTTCAGTTCTGAAACTCGAAAACGAAAATTTCAGGAGTCGGCCGACCGGCACTTGCGAACTGCTTCTGCTTCGGGTACCGCGCGGCAAGAAAGACAGATTAAAATGGCGTCGGCTGCATGTTTTATACCCCTGACAACGTGACGTCATGGAAGAGGAGACAGCAACCGATGCAAGACCAAAGACTGTTATTCAGGCCGACTGAGGGCAACCTGCCAGCAGATTACCCAAATGTAATGGACTGCAACAGTGAAACACGAAGATCTCCCTGGTTTTGGAGTGGAGGTAGTCCACTGTTTAGCTCTCTGCATTCCCTGTGGCTGCTGTTTAGGGGGGGGGGATCTGTTTCCATGGGGCCTAGGCTGGGCCAGTTTACTGGAAGCAAGAAAGGACCAGCATTTGGAGGGACAATGCCTGCTGAACATAAGGAGCTGGACCTGCAAGAAATCCTTAACTGTTTGCATAGATTTTGCTTTTTCTTCCATCTTTAAGACCTCTTCTGCCTTAGAGCCAAATAAATTATCTTTGTGTAAGGGGACATCCAACAATTTGGATTTGACATGCCTGGCAGGGGCTGTTCCTTAAGCCATGCATGCCTTCTAATGACAGATCCAGTGACTGCTGCCCTGCAAGAAGCTTCTAGGGCATCAACACCACAGTACAAAGTGTGTTTAGTTACTTGACTTGCAGAATGCATCAACTCTTATAAATCTTTAGATTCTGCCCAAGCAGGAAAGGAAGACATTTTTTGTTTAAAGAGTTCCAAGGTAGGTTGCAGAAATTTCAGCATATGGAACTGATTTAGTGCCCTGATAGCAAGAGTAGCTGACGTGTATACTTTTTTACCCCATCTGTCCAATGCTTGGGAATCCCTGTCTGAGGGGGTGGGATTCTTAGCAGAGGTTGGTTTAATCCCTTTTGGTCCTTCAGAAATGACATCAGTCAGCTGTAGGATTTTTAAAAAAATATTTGAGAGAGTCAGGGACTCTGTAGTACCTGTCTGGTTTTCTGGGAGCTGGAGGAAGGGCATCAGGAGTCAAGCTGGATACGAAGAAAATATCCTCCACAACATCCAGGACTGGGGGGATGGCCAAGGGTCTGTGTTGTGGAAGATCTAGGAATTCCCCGAGTCCCTTTTTAGACTGAGGGCAGTCCTGACTCTCCCATTGGAAATGGTCCCTTAAAGTACGCAGAGTTTCACCAAAGGAAAAATCCTCTGAAGGAATGGAATAGTACAGTTTTGTACCTACCATAAATGTAGATGTCCGATAGACATGCAACTGCAGTCATAACATGTGGGTTGTCCTGCCTCAGGCAGCCCTCGGTCGGCCGGATTCCAAAGTCTGGGTCCGACGTCGGCTGATGTCACATTTCTCTCCGACGTCAGAGCAGCTGGAGTACATAAGCATCAGCCGCCATCTTCTTCAGTGTTTCTTGCCCCAGATGCCAGGTGCCCTCCAAGGAAGGCTGCAATCAAATTGGAAGACAAAAATAGGATTCCAAACAAATAAATGAGCAATAAAACAAATACACCATAACAGATATCCCCAGCTAAGAGTAACAAAGATAGGAGTGGACCCTAGGCATAGAGGGGTATGGAGGGAGAGAAAATCCGACTGCAGTTGCATGTCTATCGGACATCTACATTTATGGTAGGTACAAAACTGTACTATGTCCCTTCAAGAATGCAACATGTGGGTAGAATACCATAGCTTAGCTGGGGGAGGAGGTATGCTCTAGGAAAGAGATGGTGTGGCAATCAAACCCTGCAGGACTGCCGAAGCAAAGCCTGCTCTGGATCTGGAATATAGAGGAAGATTGTAGTATTTGGAGAATGTATGCATGGAGCTCCATGTAGCAGCTTCTAGAATGTCCTTGGTAGGCACCCCTCTTAAAAATGCTGTCGAGGTGGCTGTAGCTCTGGTGGAATGTGGTCTGACATTGGCTGGAACAGTCTTCCCATGAAAGGAATAACAGAATCTGATGCAATGTCCAATCCATTTAGAAATAGTCTGTTTTGAAATTGCTTTTCCTTGGACTGCAGGGGCGTAAGCTACAAAAAGTTGTTGAGACTTCCTACTGGCCTTGGTTCTGTCCAGGTAGTATCGAAGTTGTCTGTGAATGTCCAAGGTATGCAAAAGTCTTTCCCCCTTATTCTCAGGATTGGGGAAGAAAGCAGGCAGATGAATGGCTTGATTTAGAGAAACCCTAGATACCACCTTTGGCATAAAAGTAGGGTTGGTCCTTAATGAAACCCTGTCTCTGTGGAAAATAACAGAGGGTGGTATTGCCATTAGGGCCTGTAGCTCCGAAACCCTTCTTGCTGAGGTAATTGCCAACAGGAAAGCTGTCTTCCATGAGAGAAATTGTAAGTCAACTGAAGCTGCTGGCTCAAAAGGAGGTAGAGTCAGTTTTTCTAAGACAAAATTGAGGTCCCAGGCTGGCACTGGGGCCTTTCTTGGTGGCTTAATTCCTCAGGGGAATCAAGAACATTGTCTTAGTAAGGGGTGAGAAAACAGGAGGATCAGTGTTGTATCTAGCTGAAATAGCAGATGCATGTATCTTTATGGAAGAATATGAGAGGCCGTTCTTTAACATATCTGCCAAATATTCCAAGATAAGTGGGATGTTCAGCAATGATGCATCATGTCCCTTGCTGGTATTCCAATTGCTGAATCTTTTCCACTTTGCTAAGTAAACCTTTCTGGTGGATGGTCTTAGAGCCTCTGTTAGTATCTGCTGAACTTCCTTGGAGAGAGATAAGCTGAAGTTATTTATGGGATCTCCCAGGCTGGTAGCTGTAGTGTCTGAAGGTTTGGATGCAGTGTTTTGAAATTGTGTTGAGTCAATAGTAGAGGCCACTGAGGGAGGGCCCACCACCTGGTGTGACATATGCTCCGTAGTAGTGGGTACCAGTGTTGTCTTGGCCAATCCGGAGCTATTATGATTCCCTTGGGCTTCTCTGCTTTGATCTTTAGTAATACTGAGGTCATCAGTGGCAGAGGTGGGAATGCATAGATTGCTAGGGAGTTCCAGTTGAATGAGAGGGCATCTATTTTCCAAGCTTTTGGATGGTATGTCCTTGTGCAAAATTTTGGTAGAAGATGGTTGAGGTGAGAGGCAAATAGGTCCACTTCTGGCTTGCCCCATGTCGAAGTGAGTTGTCTGAAGGCCTTCGGATGTAACCTCCACTCGTGTGGATCTGTGAAATTCCTGCTTAGGCTGTCCGCCAACACATTGTCTTTTCCTGGGACAAACTGGGATTGTAACTGGATGTTTAGGCTCAGTGATTTCTCCCAAAGCTGCATTGTCAGTCTGCAAAGGGGGTAAGAGTGGGTGCCCCCCTGCTGGTTTATGTACCACATCACAGTGGTGTTGTCTGTCCATATCATTAAATGGCCTTGCTGGAGTTGGTGTTGAAAAGCCTCGATGGCATGCATTACTGCCAGCATTTCCTTTTGGTTTATATGCAGATGTGTTTCCTTCGGAGACCATTGTCCTTGTATACACCTGCCTTCCATATGCGCCCCCCATCCAAGGTCTGAGGCGTCTGTAGTCATGGTCTGTGTTATCTGTGGTTTTTTGAAAGACATGCCTGTTTTCCTGGCTCACCGAGGCCCACCATAGGAATTCCTTTTGTAGGCATGGAATGAGTGGTATGATCGTCTCCAAGTTGTTGCTGTGTTGAGACCAAATGCTTTTTAGGTACCACTGAAGCTTTCTCATGTGTAGTTTTGCTAATGGAACCAGTAGAATGCAGGATGCCATGTAACCCAGGGCCTGTAGGAATCTCCTTGCAGTCATCTGGGTGAGTTTTGCTAAACCTTTGAAGTAATGAGTTAACTTCTCTTGCTTGTCTTCCATCAGGTAAGCCATCTGAGAGGCTGTGTCTAGTTTGGCTCCTAAGAAGATTATTTGCTGGGATGGCTGCAGTCTTGACTTTTGGAAGTTGACTGTTTATCCCAGAGCTTGAAGTAATTGTATGACATAATCCAGGTTTTTTGTCAACATCAATTTGTCGTCCGCTTGTATGAGGCAGTCGTCCAGGTATGGGTAAATTTGTATACCTTGGAGCCTGCAATGAGCAATTACTGAAGCCAGGCATTTTGTAAATACTCTGGGCGCAGTAGACAAGCCAAATGGCAATGCTGAGAATTGATAATGCTCTGGCCCTGCAAGAAATCTGAGGTATCTTCTGCAGCTGTGTCTGATGGGGACATGCAGGTATGCCTCGAGGTCCAGAGTAATCAGCCACGACTCCTTGCCCAGCATGGGAAGGAGTTGCTGTAGAGTCAGCATTTTGAACTTTGGTACTATGAGAAAGGTGTTTAATGCGGACAAGTCCAGTATTGGTCTCCATTGAGATTCTTTTCTTGGAACAAGGAACAGTCTTGAGTAAAACCCCTGTTCTTGTTGTGGAACTCTTTCTATTGCTTTCATTCAAGTCAGCAGAGTGATTTGCTTGATAGCCTCTGCCCTTTGATTTTGTGGTAGGTTTGGCATGCCTTGTTTTCTTGGTAAGGTATGAAAATGAAACCTGCACCCTCGGCCTACAATGTCCAAAATCCATTTGTCCTTTGTCAGTCTGTGCCAGTTTTCTGCAAACAGAGATAATTTCCCGCCCAAGGGAGCTTCTAGTTGTTCCCTGGTAGGCGGTAGTAGAGGAAAGTCATTGAGTTTGTGGTTGTTGGGCAGGTGGAACCCCTGTGTCACTTCTTTGGTTGCCTGGCTGCCATTGTCGTCCCCTGTAAGGGCCTCTGTATTGGCCTCTTCCTCGGCCACGTCTGTTCTTACCCCTTTTAAACTTTTCTGGATTAGGAAAGGACCAGTTTTTTGAAAGCCAATTCCTACTGAATCTGGGGGGTTGAACCTGGAGGAAATCTTTCACAGTCTGAACTGATTTTGCTTTTTCTTCAATGGTCTTTAACACATCCTTAGCATTTGCACCAAAAAGCTTGTTCTTTTCCAAAGGTGCATCCAGAAGTTTTGCTTTTACATGATCTGGTAGAGGTTTATCTTTTAACCAAGCATGTCTACGAATCACTGCCCCTGTCATAGCTGCCCTACATGAAGCTTCCAGTGCATCATATCCACACTGCAGGAAGTGATTGCTTACTTGCTGAGTGTTATGTACAGCTTCCTGCAAAGTCTTCCTGTCTAAGGGATCAGGAGAAGCTAAAGTTTTTTGTAAATCTTCTAAGAGATAATCCTGATATTGTAACATATGAAAAAGGCAATTTAAAGCTCTCATAGATAAGGTAGTGTATGTGTAAACCTTTTTGCCCCATCTCTCTAAAGACCTTGCTTCCCTGTTGGAGGGCAAAGGATTTTTTGAGGTGGAGGCTGAAACTCCTTTAGGCCCCTGTGAAATAGTTTCCAAATCAGCAGTATGGGCCCTGAATAAATGGAAATGAGTTTCTGGGACCCTGTAATACCTGTCTGGCTTGGCTGGAGCAGGAGGAAGAGAATCAGGGGTAGCACTAGAGTCAGAATACAAATTATCCAGAACATCAAGTACAGGAGGAATAGCTAAGGGCCTGTGCTGAGGCTTCTTAAGGAAAGTCCTAAGGCGTTTCCTAGAATCAGAATATTCCTGACCCTGCCACTTGAAATGTTCCCTCATGGTGTGCAGAACTTCCCCAAAAGAAATATCCTCAGGAGGGGAGGCCGAAAGGATGGAATCTTCTGCATCCGAGTCCTCATAGGTCTGGAAGAGCTCTTCCTGGCTATCAGAGTGGACAGAGCCCTCAGAGTCTTCATCTGAAGGAGTAAGGTCAGAGGGTTCAACCCGGGGCCTTTTATCAGGAGGAGGCTGGGATGCTCTCTCAGGATGGGCCTGTGAACCTCTAATCATGGAAATTAAATCAGCAGCCATGGACATAATTTGTGTCTCCGGAGTCGGCTGAGGTAAGGATTTAGAAGTAATATGCTTTGTTTTGCTGGCTGCCTTAGCCCTAGTGTAGGCCTTAATAGACATGGCCATAGGAGGCCTGGCAGCTCCACGTGGAGTGACCTTGTCTACAGCAATGGCCTCGGGCATTTCCTCGGTTTCGGTATCCGGAGGAAAGTCAATAACTGGCAGAGTAATGTCTGGAATTGGAGTAGTCGGTAATGCGGTGTCTTCGGTTCGGAGCGGTGGAGAGACCGTCTCAGAGGGAACCGGAGCACTCGCGCTAGGTTTTGGCGTGGAGTCGGAGGTAGATGCGGGCCGAGGATGTCGGTCCCGGTCTTTTCGCTTTTTGGGAGTTTGCGATGTCGGAAGATCCGATGGCATGGTGTAAGCAAATTTATCGCAGAAAAAATCTTCAGCGAACTCCGCCCTGCACCTGAGTGCGCTTGTTAAAGCGAGCACAGGCTACACAGGCCGAGACGTCGTGGTCTGGGCCCAGGCAAGGGAGGCAGTAAGAGTGGAAATCCTTATGAGGTATTTGTTTACCACAAAAAAGACAATTGTTAACTTTTTCAGTAATTTCTGTCATCGGCTGAGGCAAGAAAAGGTCCCCAACGGGGTACTTAGCTTTTTGATGACTTCAGTATCGTAGAATACAGGAGCTGACCGACCGGCACTTGCGAACTGCTTCTGCTTCGGGCACCGCGCGGCAAGAAAGACTGAAGAAGATGGCGTCGGCTGATGCTTATGTACTCCAGCCACTCTGATGGAGAGAAATGCGACATCAGCCGACGTCGGACCCAGACTTTGGAATCCGGCCGACCGAGGGCTGCCTGAGGCAGGACAACCCACATGTTATGACTGCAGTTGCATTCTTGAAGGACATCCTCTGCATCAGAATCCTCATAAGTGGAGAGGGGCTGTGTGTCTTCATATTCAGATGCATCAGATTCATCAGGCTCTTCTTCAGACAAACCTACAGGGACAGGTCTCTTTTCCCTTTGGAGGGGGTAAGCTTGGCTTCCCCTGATCAGCATAAGGTCTTCCGCCATTTTAAGCATTTGAGACTGAGGCAAGGTAGCAGGCGCCCAAGAGTGTCATTGGTTTCTTGGATGTGGTTCGTACCCTAGTCCTAAGAAACTCAGTTGCTTTTGAAGGAACGGTAATCGCAAAAGAAAAAGTTTGTGTCAAGATCCGGTAGTGCGAAGGACTTCCTCAGAAACCAGTGCCTTGCTCAGCGACTCCTGACCCATCCATGGTAGAGACGACCACAGGATCCTTAGTCGAAGAGTTTTGCGGCATAGCGGACTCCGAAAGGGTCTCTAGTAGCATGCAAAACAGAAGCAGGCATCAGGGGCTACTAAAGCGCCCAAGTACCAGAGAACTGGAGTGCCACACAGAAGCGAGAATTTGTGGAAGACCTCTATGTTAAAGGTTACCCATGGAAGTACTCACCAAGGAGTGACTCTAGCAGCCTGCGAGCACACAGTCCTGAGGGGGATGTATGTGGTTCACAGCACGATGTGCATTTGTGCTGCCAAATTCCACTCCTCCTGCTAACCTGCAAAGTTTGTATGACCTGGTGCCTCCCTGTTTATGCACCACGACTGTGTCGTCATTTGTGTATACTTGGGGTGGTCCTGGTCTCCAAATGTGGGAGAATCTGAAGAGTTTGCAGAAGGGCCATTATTTCTTTCAGGCTATGTTCCTTCAGGAACTAGGGCTGCCATTTCCCCTGCACTCTGTGCGATCCTGTCCATACCCCCCCCATGCTTCATCCAAAGAGTCTGTGTGAACCTGTTGAAGAGGAAGTGGAGGTATGAAAGGCAATCCTGGGTTGAGGATTACCTGTCCCCATCCACCACAAGTGCCTTGAGATAAGAGAAGTGTTTAAGGGGTGATAATGCTGGGACCACACAGACTTCAGGGTAGCAACTCAATTTTCCTCATGTGGAGTCTGGACAGGGGAAGCATAGGGATGGTGGCTGCCATTAAATCCAAAGTCCTTAGCATCTCCCTTACAGAGCAATGGGTTGAGGAAAACAGGTCCTGGAAGTGACTGGACAGGCTTAGAACCTTCTCCTAATGCAGGAAGGCATGCATTTTCTTGATGTCCAGCCTACATCCCTGAAACAGGTCTTGTGCAGAAGCCATGTGTGAAGATTTTTTTTGTAGTTTTTAGTGAAACCAACACCCGTCAGAAGATGGGAGGGTGAACTGAAAATGCTAAAGACTAATCTCTGGGAAACAGCCTGATCAGAGGAGGGGAAGTTGAATTCCTGGAGTGTGGCAGAAAGCTACTACAGGTGCTAGGCACATTGTGAACACTCGAGACTGTGGAAAGACCAAAAGGCAGAGCAGTAAAGTGAAAATGAGAGGAGCCAAAAGAAAGCCTGTGGAATTTCCTGAAAGAGGGACGAATGGGAAAGTACAGTTTTGTACCTACCATAAATGTAGATGTCCGAACAGGAATGCATCTGCAGTCCTTACAAATAGGTTGTCCTGTCGTCAGGCAGCCCTTCGGTCGGCCGGATTCCAAAGTCTGGGTCTGGCCTCGGCTGGTGTCGCACTTCACCCGACGTCATAGCTGCAGCTTTTCGGGTATAAAGGCATCAGCCGACGCCATTTTCCTCAGTGTTTCTTGCCCCAGATGCCAGTTGCCCTCTTGGATAGCTAAATTTTGGATAAATGCCAATGTTTCCAAACAGAGAGCAAACAAAAAATAAGCATGTATGTACATATATACAAACAAATACACCATAATAGATCCCCCCCCCCAGCTAGCTATTAGATGGGCAAATACCCTAGGAATACCTCAGAGGGGAAGGAGGGTGGGTAATCCTGACTGCAGATGCATTCCTGTTCGGACATCTACATTTATGGTAGGTACAAAACTGTACTATGTCCTTCAAGGATGCATCTGCAGTCCTTACAAATGGGTAGAATACCATAGCCAAACTAGGGGAGGAGGAAGAATAAATTATGTTGTTGTTAGGATCCCTTGCAAAACAGCAGTGGCAAATCCTGCTCGGGATCTAGAATATAAGGGTAAGTTATAATGCTTGGCAAATGTATGCACGAAGGTCCAAGTAGCAGCCTCTATAATGTCCTTGGTAGCCACTCCTCGTAAGAAAGCTGTGGTAGTGGCTGTAGCCCTTGTAGAATGAGGCCTGATGTTCTCTGGAGTTTGCTTTCCATGGTAGGAGTAACAAAATCTGATGCAATTTCCTATCCACTTGGAGATTGTCTGTTTTGAAATTGCTTTTCCTTCCCTTCCTGTTGCATATGCTACCAGAAGCTGATCAGTTTTTCTATTGACCTTGGTTCTGTCCAGGTAGTAGTGTAACTGTCTATGTACATCCAGAGTATGCAACAGTCTTTCCCCCCTGTTCTGTGGGTTGGGGAAGAATGTAGGTAGGTGGATGGCCTGGTTTAAAGACACTCTGGATACCACCTTAGGCATAAATGTAGGATTTGTTCTCATGGACACACTGTCTTGATGGAAGATCAGGAAGGGTTGTACTGCCATTAAAGCCTGTAGTTCAGAAACCCTTCTTGCGGAGGTGATTGCCAGCAGGAAAGCAGTCTTCCAGGATAGGTATTGTAGTTCTGCTGTTGCTGCTGGTTCGAAAGGAGGAAGTGTCAATTTTTCTAGCACAAAGTTAAAGCCCCATGCTGGCAATGGTGGTTTCCTAGGAGGTTTTACATTTTTAATTCCTCTCAGAAACTGTCTGAGCGAAGGATGCGAGAAGACAGGGGGATCGAAGCTGTATTCTGCCGAAATAGCTGATGCATGTATCTTGATGGAGGAATAGGACAGGCCAGTATGGAAGAGGTCTGCCAAGTATTCCAGGATGTTGGCTATGTTTACCATTGACACATTTTCCCTTTTCAGTACTCCAAATGAGAAATCTTTTCCATTTTCCTGCATAATTTCTTCTAGTTGAAGGTCTGCGGGCCTCAAGGATAATGTCTTTAACCCTTTGGGATAAATTTGGGTTAGTTGCTCTTATGTAATGTTCCAGGCAGTCAGCTGCAGAGTTTTCAGGTTTGGATGCAGGGTGTTGTAGCCGTTCTGTGTTAACAGCAATGGGATCAGGGGTAGTGTCCACATTTGTCCCAGAGACATGCTCCTCAGTAATGGGTACCAATGTTGTCTTGGCCAGTCTGGAGCTATCAGAATGATCCTTGGAAGTTCCTCTTTGATTTTTAATAGCACCTTGTGCATCAAAGGAAGGGGTGGGAATGCATATGCTGTTAGGCTTTTCCAACTGAAGGATAGAGAGTCCACCTTCCAAGCAAGTGGGTGGTACATCCTTGTGCAGAATTTCTTGAGCTGATGATTGAGTGGGGATGCAAATAAGTCTATTTGTGGTAGTCCCCATTTCCTTGTGATGGCCTTGAAGATGTCCGGGTGTAGCATCCATTCGTGGGCATCCGTGGTAGTTCTGCTTAATATGTCTGCTAGGATGTTTTCTTTTCCCGGTACAAAAATTGCTTGCAACTGAATGTTGTAGCTCAGAGCCATGTTCCATAGGTCCAGTGCCATCCGGCATAGAGAATATGAGTGTGTGCCTCCCTGTTTGTTGATGTACCACATGACTGTGGTGTTGTCTGTCCTTATCATCAACTGCCCTTCTTGGAGGAATGGTCTGAAATTCTGGATTGCCAGTTTTACTGCCAGCATTTCCTTTAGATTTATGTGCAGGTGCAGCTGATCTTGAGTCTATAGGCCTTGTATGCACTTGTCCAGCATGTGGGCCCCCCAACCGAGGTCTGAGGCGTCCGTTGTGATGGTTTGGCTTGGTTGAATGCTGTAAAAGGGCAATCCTGTGTTTGACTGACATGCCTGAGCCCACCATAGGAACTCTTGTTTCAGGCATGGGATTAGTGGTATTTTGGTTTCTAGGCTGTGCCTGTGTTGAGACCATAAATTCTTCAGGTACCACTGTAGCTTTCTCATATGCAGTCTGGCATGAGGGACCAGAATTATGCAGGATGCCATGAAGCCCAGGGCTTGTAGTACCTTTCTTGCTGTTCGTTGGCTCTGATTTGTTAATGCCAAGAAGTAGAGAGGAAGTTGTTCTTGTTTTTCTGCAGTTAGGAATGCCATCTGCTTTGTTGTGTCCAATTCTGCACCTAAGAACGTTATTCTTTGGGATGGAGTCAGCCTTGACTTTTTTATATTGACTGTATATCCCAGGGCTTGCAGCAAGTAAATGACTCTTTGTAAGTCTTCTGCTAGTTTGTTTTTGTTGTCCGCTTGTATCAGGCAGTCGTCCAGGTATGGATAAATTTGGATTCCCTGAAGCCTGCAATGAGCGATTACTGATGCCAGGCATTTCGTGAACACTCTGGGTGCAGTAGATAAGCCAAAGGGCAATGCTGAGAATTGATAATGCTCTGATCCTGCAAGAAATCTGAGGTATCTTCTGCAATTTGGTCGGATGGGGACGTGCAGGTATGCCTCCTTGAGATCTAGAGTCACCAGCCAAGACTCCTTGCCCAGCATGGGAAGAAGTTGCTGTAGGGTCAGCATTTTGAATTTTGGAACAATGATGTATGTGTTTAAAGCGGACAGGTCGAGAATAGGCCTCCAATTTTTCTCTTTTCTTGGTACCAGGAAGAGTCTGGAGTAAAATCCCTTTCCTTGTTCCATAGATGGTACCTTTTCCACAGCTCTCATTTTTGTTAATTGAGCTATTTGATTTAGAGCTTCTGTCTTTTGGTTTGGTGGTAGGTTTGGCATTCCTCTTTTTCCTGGTAAAGTATGGAAATGAAACCTGTAACCTTGGTCTATAGTTTGCAAAATCCACTTGTCTCTTGTGATGCAGTGCCAGTTTTTTGAAAATAAAGCTAGCTTTCCGCCTAAGGGTGCTGCTATCTGTTCCCTGGTAGGCAGTGCCAGAGCTAAGTCACTGTGATTGTCCTGTTGCAGAGGTAGTAGTTGAGTCTGTGCCTCGCTGGTTGTTACCCTGCCACTGGCGTCCCCTGTAGGCCCCACCTCTGGATTGATTTCTGCCTCTTGAACGCCTGTTCCTGCCTCTCTGTGCTTTAGAGGAGTCTGGAAAGGACCAATTTTTGGAGGGCCAGTTCCTGCTAAACCTTGGAGGCTGAACCTGTAAGAAATCTTTCACTGTTTGTACTGATTTTGCCTTCTCTTCCATTTTCTTCAGTACCTGCTGAGCAGGAGAACCAAATAAATTGACCTTATCCATAGGAGCATCTAATAGTTTTGCTTTAACATGATCCGGCAAGGCCTGTTCTTTCAACCATGCATGCCTTCTGATAACTGTGCCAGTCATGGCTGATCTAAAGGAGGCCTCCAGTGCATCATAGCCGCATTTTAAAGAATGGTTACTAACCTGTTGAATGTTATGCACCATTTCTAGAACATATTTATTATCTAAAGATTCATCAGAGGACAGTTTCTTAGTTAACTGATCAAGCATAAACTCCTGATATTGGATCACATGAAACTGACAGTTCAATGCCCTAGCTGACAGAGTTAGCAGAGGTGTGTACTTTTTTACCCCATCTCTCTAAGGACCTGGACTCCCTTTCAGAGGGGAGGGGATTTTTAACAGAGATAGATGCTGCTGCTTTAGGCCCCTGGGAGATAGTCTTGGGATCTGCAAGAGGAGCCTTGTATAGATGGTGATGTGTGTCCGGGACCCTGTAGAACTTATCGGGCTTAGCAGGGGCTGGAGGTAAAGTATCAGGAGCAGTACAAGCATCATTAAATGCATCATCTACAACAGAAAGGACTGGAGGTATAGCTAAAGGCCTATGTTGTGGCAAATGCAAAAAAGTCCTAAGTCTTTTCCTAGAGTCTGAGAAATCTTGTCCCTGCCACTGAAATTGCTCCCTCATGGCATGTAAGGTTTCCCCAAAGGAGAATTCCTCAGGTGGAGAGGCAGACGGAATCGACTCCTCAGCATCAGAGTCTTCATATGGAGAAAAAGGAGCCTCTGGATGGTCTGTATCATCTGAATCATCAGAGGAATCATCCGAGGACACTGGTTCAGGGGGCTCTGCTCTAGGTCTCTTTTCTGGAGGAGGTTGAGAGGCCCTGTCTGGATGAGGTTGGGATCCCCTTATTAAAGAGATGAGATCCTCTGCCAGAGAAAGCATTTGGGAACTGGAATTGGGCCTGTGAGAGGGGGGCTTAACAGGCACAGACTTAGAAGTTTTGGCTGCTTTAGCCCTGGCAAAGGCCTTTATGGACATGGCTGCAGGAGGCCTAGCAGCACCACGTGCAGGGGTTGAAACATCCAGGGGAATGGTGTCCGATAATTCCTGTGAAGCCACAGCAGCAGGTAGGATTTCAGAGGCCGATTCTACCAGGTTAGAAGAGGCCTCGGTAGAAGGCATGGATTCGGCTGAAGTTAGGACCGCTTGCTCGGTTTCTGCCGAAACAGAGACACTCGCGGTTTGCTTAACCGCGGTTTCGGACGAAACCACGGACCGCGAGTGTCAGTCCTTTTCTTTGCGTTTTTTAGCAACTTGTGAAGTCGGAGGATCCGACGGCATAATGTACGCGAAATCAGAGCCGAAAAACTGTTCAGCAAACTCCGACCGACGTCTAAGCGTCCGTCGGTTAAAAGAAGCACAGGCTAAACAAGCTGCTACGTCGTGGTCTGGGCCTAAACAAGGTAAGCAGTAAGAGTGGAAATCTTTGAGGTATTTGTTTCCCACAAGTTAAACAGTTATTCACTTTTTCTGACATCGGCTGAGGCAAGAAAGAGTCCCCAACGGGGTACTTAGCTTTTTAGAAGTCTTCGAAGTAGTATTCGGTAGTAGTAATCTCTGGATCTGACCGACCGGCACTTGCGAACAGCTTCTGCTTCGGGCGCCACGCGGCAAGAAAGACTGGGGAAAATGGCGTCGGCTGATGCCTTTATACCCGAAAAGCTGCAGCTATGACGTCGGGTGAAGTTCGACACCAGCTGAGGCCAGACCCAGACTTTGGAATCCGGCCAACCGAAGGGCTGCCTGACAGGACAACCCATTTGTAAGGACTGCAGATGCATCCTTGAAGGACATCATGTAGGTAGGCATCTTTGAGGTCTAATGACAGTCTGTGGGAGGATGAAAAGTAGAGGAGTCTGAAGAGTATTTTGAAAGATGGTAACTTCAGTTAAGTGTTTAGGATGAGGATGGACAAGTCTAGTATTGGTCTTCATTACTCCTGTTTCCTTGGGACTAGAAAAATCTTGGAATAAAGCCCTTTTCCCAAGGATTCTTTTGGTACTTGCTTGATGCCCTGATTCAGGAGGTCTTGAATAATGGGAGTCAGAAGGGATATTTGGTTTTGAGGAGGTAGTGGCATGCTTCTCAGAGAAGGAATGACTTCCCAAGACATGGCGTACAGCCATCACAGACTCTGGAAATAACCCAAGTCTGTGGTAATAGCTACCCGCCGGGCCATGAACTCTGACAAACAAAGAAAGGGGGAGGTGATGGGGCTGGGGACAGAGCAGGAATGCTGCATGGGTAGTCACGTTTTTAACTCCAAAGTGCAGTGACCCAGCTGGTGGCTTTCTTTGGGATTTTTCAGAGTATCTTTTTCTGGGTGTTTTCTTTCGTTTCTGGATTGTCCTCTGGTCAGTTCTAATAAAGGAGGTCCATTTAGCTGGGTAGTTAACATGGCATCTAGGAACAGAGTAGATTAAGATCTAGTTGCAGTCTTTCATGGTCTTAGCTTGGTCTTGGGAGAGTTTTGAAAAGACTGACCTCCTAAGGGACAAACAAATCTTTGTCAAAGGAGACTTGAGGATTTTTGAATCAAAAATTTTAAAGTATAAACTGACTGCGAAGCCATGCATATCTGCAAATAACTGCTCCAGTGGCAGCTGCCCTAGAAGCAGCATCCACAGCACTGAAGCTGCACTTAATGCTGTGCCTGGCAATCTGAGTGGACTGCAAAAGTAAGCTCTGCATCTGTTGCTTACAGTTTGCTGTAGGAGGATCCAAGATAACTTGGTTTACAGAGTTATGAACAGAAATCAAATACTCTGTCATTGGAGTCTGGTAATTAATTGCCCTAAAGGTAAGGGTATTAGAGGTGTAAACCTTCTTCCCCACCTATCTATGGACCTACTATCTTTATCAGTTGGTAGGTCATTAGCACTAGACAGAAACTTGGAGGACTTATCTGAAGAGAGATACTGCAAAATTGTCTGCCACTGGTTTCTTGTATAGATATTTAAGATCAGGGACCTTGTAAAACCTGTCTGGTCTCTTAGGAACTGGTGGTTGAGAATCAGGGACAGAAGACGTGGACCAACACACCCAGGAAAGCTTCAGGGAGAAGTGGAACTGGGGTAGGGCCAGGGGTGCCCATTTCCAAGAGGGTGCGATGCCACTTTTAATCAGATCTGCATGGACTGCCACAGCTTTTCATCACATTTTGTAGTCACTCCAAAGGTAGCCTCCTCTATATGGATCAGTTGACAGAGAATCACCTTCATCAGAGATTTTCCCAGGAGAATGCAGCAGAGGAATAGCCCACAGAATGGTCATAATTACAGCTCCTCATCACAGGAAGAGCAAACTAAAGTAGCAGCCTGTGGTTGTAGAGACCTGAAGGAAGAGGGCTACAAGACATAATAGCTTTAAACAACCCTTGTGAGAAGTCCATCCATCCTCCTCTCTAACTGCTGAGGAGGGGAGGCCACATGCTTAGCTTCCTGCCTTTTTTTAGGCAAAATGTCCACCTGAAGAGATGGAGGTTTGGTACCATGTCTGACCTATTAGACAGCCCTGGGTTTCTTTAACTAGAATTTCAGGGACACTGCAGTCCTTCTGAAATGGAGTTCCTCTGACATATTAGTAGTTTTGCAAGGCCTCAGAAGACATAATGACCTCTGATGGTGTAGCGATAGTGGGCAACTCAGAAGTAGCCTGATGTACCACAGCTTCTGGAGTCTCAGCGGGTACGTCAGTCAAACACTGGACTGCAGAGCCATTTGAGGCCTCTGTTTATTTGGTAGGAGAGGGATGTCCAACAAAGTGAAGTCTGACATTTTGGATTGGACCAAGCAGTTGAGATGCTGGATCTCAAGAAAGATGCTGAGAGTAGAAAGTTTAGCCAAGGGTTTTTGGAAAAAAACAATTAACAGAGCAAAATTTGTGACAGTGTTCTGGCCTAGGAAAAAAGACACTTGGTATACAAAGTCCTTGTACAGAATCTGCCTACCACACCCACACTTCCATCCTGACATCTATAAATTCAATAATTAGCAGACCGGAGTTCCACTGTGGCAACCCCTAACCAGAAGTCGAAAGAAGAACATTGAAAGAAAAAGGAAGGCTTCCCAACAGGGCACTTATCTAGACAACTGAATGAAGCGAAGCAAACTGATGGATGCACAACCTGCGTTTGGGCCAGCAGTGAGAGTCTGGAGGATCCTTGCTCGTATGTCCATCTTTACACCCCAACATACACAAGAATAGGTCATGTGGATGTATGACCTAGGAAAAGTAAAGCTTTGGTATACTAGACAGATGTTGCGGTGACGACTCACATCAGGAATACTGCAACAGTGACTTCAGTAAGGACATCTCTATTACTCATCTGGATATTCCTTCCACCACAAAAAGGGAGGAGTGAAACACTTTCCAAGTAGATACTGGTACTAACTGTTCCTCCCGTAACACTGGGATTTTCTTACATACATCCTGGACATAAGAGCCATTAAAGTGCAGGATACCATAGTGGCCCAGTGACTCAGAAAATTAAGTGGCATATCGGCATTAATTTCTGTACCAGTATTCAAGAAATACCAGCACAGATTCACCAGTATTGCACCACTGAAAATCCCTTAACACCTTGTGCCCAGGGAAACTACTCACTTTGCCCCACCCTAGTTAAGTTTCTGCACTTTAATATGGCAGACCTCAAGATTTCCATTTTGGGGAAAAAACAAAAAGTATTTTAAAGCACTTAATGCCATTTGCTGCATTAAAATAGGAAAAAAGTTCCAAGGTGGAGATTCCCATTAGGTGGGGTATCTGTTAACCATTTAAAGAAGGCATATACCTCTGGCAGAAGTATGACATCTCTGAACAGTAGTACACTGAAGGCAAAATCCTGCCATATAAAAATGTTGAACTTTATTAATAGCATGCCTGTATTACATATGCACACTGCTAGAGTACACAACCAAATATTACTCCAATTATTAAAACTTGGGAACGTTGCGAGGGCATCAGGATCAGCACTCATCACATATGGAGACCGGGTATTTTGATTTTAGCATTTTAAGATTTCAACATTAAATATCATGACTTTTGATGCGTTTTTCCATCTGGTACTAGACCTAATTCCATGTTAACCAATTCTTAGCAAGACAAGACTCTAGGTTTTTTATACACCTTTCGTGGTTCTTTAAGTGTTAACAGTTTGAATGAGAGATGTGCTTTGGAGAGGAGTGCTCACTCAGGTACCTTCATATTTCAACCAATAAAAGTATTTTCCAAATCAAATAATAATCTGATGAAACTGCAGAAAAAAAAACTGCCTCCAAGTGGAGTGAACTTGCAGCATCCAAGAATGCTTAAAGAAAAAAAAAAGTTGCAGAGTTGGTCTTAAGAACAGATAGCAGAAGTCAGTTTCCTGTTGTGCAAGTCACAAAGTAAACTGCACTGAAAAAGTTTACAACTTACTTTCAGAAATAATCTGGTTAAATCAGCTTACACGTAAATAAGGGGAACAAATGAAATGTTAGGAATGCCAAAACAAAAACCTTAAAGCTCTGCATGTGTATAAATTCTTTATTTAATGTGCAATGTACAAACTTCTCTCTCCTATATACAAAAAAGTGAAGCACAATGATCTGATTAAGTGCCACAGCTCCAAATGACATCTTCAAAACGGAATTTCTCTAATCCAGGATCCTCACCATTTTCATTGCCCAAGTCATAAGTGAGACAAGGACCGTAAAATGTGAGAACTGTTGCAACTGAAGAGATTGTGCCAATGTGTAAAAATTATTCTAGTTCCCAGAAGAACTGATCTCATGGAAAAAAAAAAAAAAAGTTTTGAAACATCCAGTGAACTTCGATTCACCAACATCAAGGAAAACGAGGAAATCCACTTTGTGCCATAGAAAAACAATATGGTGCACCGTGGGTCATGTCTGGTTACACAGGAAAGCCTGCAAGGTAAACTCGTGGTTCCAAACAAAGTTAAATAACTTTCTACTATGGTTAAAAGCAGAAAAACTGACTAGGTTTCAGTTCATACCAAATGTAACCTAGGCAACGGTCTATCCCTTTAGGATAGTCGAAGAGTAAAAGCATTCTAAAGAAATGTACAAATTTCTCTCTTCAAAAGCATTCAGCAATCCAAATAATATCAAAAATACAAGACAATCTGCTATTTACAGCAATGACAGTGAGTGAAATCCTCACATGAAACTATGGGCTATCCAAAATCCTGCAGTCAACTACTTTTGGAAAGTCACAGATAAAAATCCATTAAAAGCAGTAATTTACTACTACTACATGGAATTCTTAAAGCAAACGAACAGTCTTTCCGGTCACTGTTAGGAAGTCCTCATCAGCCAAGGCACGAAGTGCTTCATCAAACATGTCCTTGGTAACAGCCTAAAAAAAAAGGGAAGAAAATAATACAATTTACAAAGTGGTGAAACATTAAAGAATTAAGTTTAAAACAGACCTACCACCAATATGGACAATGCTGAATACTTGGTTTGTAAATGTGGTGACAAGGATTCTAGACTAATCTACAATCAGATGCCCGAGCAGTCTGTGGTAGAAAAGCATGAAGCAATGCAAATAAATACAGCATGAAACTACTTGGCATTCATCTACAAGCAAGTAGTGGATATTCAATGTGGAAATGTAAGTCATCACCACTAGTTAAGTTCTGTAACAGAGGAGAAAAAAAAAAAACAGATCACTTGTCCAAAAACATCAGCTATAGCCCAGGCCAAAGACAGCTTAAACATTACAAATGTAGTACCATGACCACTAAATGCATCCTCTTGCAAAATAATACATTTACTGTACCAAACCAAAGCCACATCTCAAGTGATTAAAACAATGTGGTTCATACAGTCTATGCACTTCAATGACTCCTGGTCCCAATAAAAGAATGCACAGCAGCCCTAAGTCTCCATACACTCCTTAACTAAAAGCCTACTGAGAGATTGTACAGCCTTGACCAAGTTAAAACCTGCAGTTAGGACCTGAAAATACATGCAAAGACAAATCCAGAAATAGATTAAATCTGAAACTGCACTAAGGCACCACTGTGTAGCAAGAAAAAAATGCTACAGAAAAAAAAAAGGTTTTATGCATGACAAGCATATATCTTTTTTTAACATCTATGCATTTCTTTTATTTTACTCTCACTATTCATATAGTAAGATGTTTTGTTGCAGTACAGAATTTCAAATACAAAATGTCTTTCTGTATTACACTACAATATGAAACGTCTGCATGACTTTTGTAATGTAAAATGTCATCAGCAACATGTTTTGTACTATACAGCTGTAAAATTCATTTTGCGATATAAACTGGAGCTTTTCCCCTAGGCCTCCACTGACAATGGGTACCCTGTGGGCCCCATTTGACTTTCTCAGTAAACTAACAAAATAAAATCAATGTTTGTGACTGACACTGTGGAAAAGGAAAGTGATCAGCCAGCCACGTGTAGCTGTTTCATGTAGGCCAAGTTTAAATCTGAAGTGTCATGGTCTGCTACGTTCCTCAACACAGTTTCTAAATGAGAAGTGGTACTCAATCATCTTCTTAATACCAAAATCTGTCCTTGTCAAGCCCCAACCTAACCTCTTCTGCTTGGGAACCATGTCTGTAACCAGACTGTCAATATATTCCCTCTATCAGCAGATTCTCTACTCTACTCTCATTTTAATTGACCAAACTCTTGTTGTAAATATGTAAATAAATCTCTAGTCTGTAAACATAAGATAGATATAATTACAAGTGGGCATTTTGCTCGTTGAATTTCTGTTATTGTATTACCAATTTCTTAACATACTATGAATGTATATAGTGTCTGGTTTTGTAAACTGTATTGTTTCTTGGAGCTTTTCTCCTCATGTCTCCACTGAAAACGGGCCACAAGCCCAGCTGGACTAACCCGGTCAACAAATGTCAGTAAATAAACAGTTTCGAAAAATACATTTTCATTGGTGTTTAACGAAAACTGTAGGTTTAAAGGAACAAATTCTAGTTCGCTATGATAATAGGCGGCAAGTATTTAGTCACTGGCCAAGAGAAAACAGCTGCCATTAACCACATGGTTGCAAAGGCAGACAGCTGGTAACAAGATCAAATGAAAAGCTAAATTACTTTGTAAAGGGATGCATAAAGTACAGTTTTGTACCTACCATAAATGTAGATGTTCGAGTGTATATACTGCTGCAGTCATCACACTTGGGTTATCCTGCCGTCAGGCGGTCCCTCAGTCGGCCGAATTCCAAAGTCTTGGTTCGGCGTCGGTTGTCGTCGTTTCTTCCCCGTCAGTGCGACAGGGGGATAAAAGAGGCAGCCGACGCCATTTTCTTCAGTTTTTCTTGCCCCAGATGTCAGGTGCCCCAACTAGGAAGGCAATACAAATAACTATGCAAAAATACCTTAGTAGATAAACAATAGTACTAGCTGTTAGCAAATACACCATATAGACATGCATCCAACAGACTGATGTACATGGAGTTATAGCTAACACCCTGGTATGTAGAGGGGATGGTGGGAGGGTAACCTGGACTGCAGCAGGATATACACTCTAACATCTACATTTATGGTAGGTACAAAACTGTACTATGTTCATCATGTTATACTGCTGCAGTCATCACACTTGGGTTGAATCCCAAAGCTATGGATGGGTGGCTGGTACTAAACTGGGTTAGGTGAAGCTAGGATGCCCTGCAGAACTGCAGTGGCAAAACCAGCTCTGGTTTTTGAGTATAATGGAAGGCGGTAGTGCTTGGTAAAGGTGTGCACTGAACTCCAAGTAGCTGCCTCAAGAAAGTCCTTGGTTGGAACCCCCCTGAGAAAGGCTGCTGAGGTTGCTGCAGCCCTGGTAGAATGGGACCTAATATTAACAGGCACTGCTTTACCATGGTGCGAGTAGCAAAAGCGGATACAATGTGCTATCCATTTGGAGATGGTCTGTTTTGAAATAGCCTTTCCTTTTTGTGAACCTGCAGCATAGGATACAAAGAGTTGGTCAGTTTTTCTGAAGGTCTTTGTCTTATCCAAATAGTAATGTAGCTGTCTGTGAATGTCCAAAGAGTGAAGGAGTCTTTCTCCTTTATTCTGGGGGTTTGGATAAAAGGTGGGTAAATGAATGGTCTGATTCAAAGCTACACTGGATACTACCTTTGGCATAAAGGTAGGGTTAGCTCGTAAAGAGACTCTGTCCTGATGGAAAATGATGAAAGGTTCCACTGCCATAAGTGCCTGTAGTTCTGAGACCCTGCGTGCTGAGGCAATAGCCAGCAACAGAGCTGTTTTCCAGGACAAGTATTGTAGTTCTGCTGAGAAGGCTGGTTCGAAAGGAGGCAGTATTAAATTTTCTAAAACAAAGTTGAGGTCCCAAGCTGGCGTTGGGTGTTTTCTGGGGGGTCTTATATTCTTAGCCCCTCTGAGAAACTGCCTTAGTAAAGGGTGTGAGAATATGGGGGGATCCGTATTATATTGAGCTGAAATGGCTGAAGCATGGATCTTAATGGATGAGAAAGAAAGGCCTTTGTGTAGCATCTCAGTTAAGTATTGCAGTATTTGAGGAATGTTTGGTATCCCAGGATTTTGGCCTTTAGCCTGGTTCCATGCACAAAATATTTTCCATTTGTCTGAGTACGTTTTTCTGGTGCTGGGCCTCCTGGCCTCCAAAATGACATTCAGGACGTCCTTTGAGAGAAGTGTTGATTGATAATTCAAGGCATTCTCCATGCAGCTAAATTTAAAGTCCTGAGCTGACTGTGAAGGATCTGAGAGTTTTGCTGAGTCAACAGAAGCGGGAATTGAGGTAAGATCCATGGAGGGCTGCGAGTCAAGGTCCTTAGTAATGGGTACCAGTGCTGACGTGGCCAGTCCGGCGCAATGAGGATCATTTGTGGTCCCTCTGATCTGACTTTCAGTAATACCTTGGTCAAGAGAGGTAGTGGTGGGAAGGCATAGACTATCAATGCTGTCCAACTGAATGATGGGGTGTCCACTTTCCAGGCTAGAGAATGATAAGTCCTTGTGCAAAATTTTTGTAGTTGGCAATTGTTGGGGGAGGCAAATAGATCTATGTCTGGGCGGCCCCACGTTTGAGTTATCATTGAAAATACTTGTGGGTGTAGTCTCCACTCGTGAGGATCTGCCAAATTTCTGCTTAATTCGTCTGCCAATATGTTTTCCTTTCCTGCCAGGAACTGTGCTTGCAGTTGTACCTGGTAAGTCAATGCTGTGTTCCACAAGGTCATTGCCTGACTGCACAAAGGGTAGGAGTGTGTTCCTCCCTGTTTTGTTTATGTACCACATAACTGTGGTGTTGTCTGTCCTTAGTAGTTGTCCTGGATGCAAGAGGTCCTTGAAGGCTGTCAGTGCATTTTGCACAGCTAGCATCTCCTTTTGGTTGATGTGTAGATGCATTTGTTTTACAGACCATTTGCCCTGTATGCACTGTCCTGCCATGTGTGCTCCCCAGGCGTAGTCTGAAGAATCTGTTGTCATAGTTTGGTTTGCTGGAGGAAAGACAAAAGGAAGACCCTTGTTTATTTGACATGCTTGAGCCCACCACAGGAACTCTTTTTGAAGGCAGGGAATGAGAGGTATACTTGTTTCGAGGCTGTGCCTGTGTTGAGTCCATACACTTTTCAGGTATCATTGTAATTTCCTCATATGCATCTTTGCATGTGGAATTAGTTGAATGCAGGATGCCATGAACCCCAATGCCTGCAGGATTTTCCTTGCAGTGAGCTGGGTAAAAGTTGCCATCTTTTGGAAGTATTGAGTCAGTTGTTTTTGTTTATCTGGCGTGAGATAAGCCACCTGGGCCGTTGTATTTAAGCTGGCACCCAGGAATATTATGTGTTGTGAGGGTATTAGCTTTGACTTCTTTTTGTTTACTGTGTAGCCTAGGCAACTTACAGCATCTGGCATTTGTAACAAAGCTGCTAATAGAATGGCCTTGCTGTCCGCTTGGATCAGGCAGTCATCCAGATATGGATAAATGTGCATTCCTCGTTGTCTGCAGTATGCAGTTACTGATGCCAGGCATTTCGTAAATACTCTGGCGCAGTAGATAAGCCAAAGGGCAATGCAGAGAATTGATAATGCATTGTACCTGCCAAAAATCTGAGGTATCTTCTGCAATCTTGTCTGATAGGGACATGCAGGTATGCCTCTGAGGTCCAACGTTACCAGCCAAGACTCCTTGCCCAGCATGGGAAGAAGCTGCTGTAGTATGAGCATTTTGAATTTGGGTACCTCCAGGTATGTGTTTAGAAATGAGAGGTCTAAAATGGGTCTCCAGGCTTTGTCCTTTCTTGGTACTAGAAATAGTCTTGAGTAAAAACCTTGACCTTGCTCCTTTGTAGATACCTTTTGAATTGCTTTCATATCCATGAGAGCTGAAATTTGCGTTTGTGCCTCTGCCCATTGGTTTGGAGACAGATTTGGCATGCCTCTCATCCGTGGTAAAGTGTGAAAATGAAATCTGTAGCCTCGGGTAATAATATCCAGAACCCATTTGTCCTTTGTTATGATGTGCCAATTTTGTGGAAATAGAGCCAGTTTTCCTCCCAAAAGTGCTGCCAGGGCAATTTGCTTGGCAGGCGAAGAGGGAAGTCATTGTGTTTGTTTCCTGAAGGGTTGAGATCTTTCGTCTCCACCTCTGAGTTGTTGTATGCCATTGTCTAGGCCTGAAAGAACCTTGTGGCTGGCCTCTGCCCCTTGGGCATCTGTACCTACCCCTTTGGGGTCTGTCTGATGCAGGAAAGGACCAGTTTTTTGATGGCCAGTTTCTGCTGAAACAAGGAGGTTGTACCTGCAAAAAATCTTTAACTGTCTGCATAGATTTTGCCTTTTCTTCCATTTTCTTTAAAACTTCATCTGCTTTGACACCAAATAACACATCTTTCTGCAATGGAGCATCCAATAACTTTGCTTTGACATGTTCTGGTAAGGCTTGCTCTTTTAGCCAAGCATGTCTATGTATTACAGATCCTGTGACAGCTGCTCTACATGAGGCTTCCAATGAATCAAAACCACACTAAGGTATACTTTCCCACCTGTTCTGCTGCATGCAACAAATCCTGCATCTCTTTGAAATCAGGTTGATCTGTCTGAGGGATCATTTTCTGCTTTAACTGTGTGTAATCAAGTACTGCTGGTATTTTAGCATGTGGAATTGGCAGCTTAAGGCCCTCATGGCCAAAGTGGCAGATGTATACACTTTCTTCCCCCATCTTTCTAATGCTCTGGAATCTCTTTCAGAAGGGAGTGGATTCTTAGCAATAGAGGCCTTAACCCATTTGGGACCCTGAGAAATGGTTTCGGGGTCTGCAACAGGGCTTTTATATAGAAACTTATGAGAATCAGGAACTCAGTAGTATCTGTCTGGTTTAGCTGGTGCAGGAGGTAAGGAATCTTGGTTTAGACCAGATTCGGTGTAAACATCATCCAAAATGTCTAAAACTGGAGGAATTGCAAGGGGTCTATGCTGTGGGAGAAGAAAACACTCACGGAGTCTTTTCTTAGAGTCAGAGTAATCTTGGCCTTCCCAGTGGAAGTGTTCCCTCATGGTGTGTAAAGTTTCCCCAAAAGAGTAGTCTTCGGGGGGGGGGGGCAGAGGGAATGGACTCTAGAGCATCTGAGTCTTCAAAAGGAGGGAAGGAATAATCCTGGTCCTCAGAGTTAGCTGAGGAAATGGATGCTTGGTCAGAGGAAGGATAATCTTCCTCCAGTCTAGGCCTTTTGTCAGGAGGGGGTTGTGAACCCCTGATAAGGGTAATTAAATCTTCAGCCATCTTAAGCATCTGTTTTTTAGGCATAGGGGCCTGTGGGGGAGTCTGTGGACCCAGTTTCCTAACTTTTAAGGGGGCTTTAAGTTTATCATAAGACTTAATGGAGATAGTTGTCAGTTTGAAGACACCTTCAGAAACCGAAGGCCTGTCCAAAATCTCCGGATCACAGTCAGGGTTGGCATCCAAGGGGTGAGAAGGAACCGGCTCCTGAGGCCCAGCTGATTCGGTCTGGGAGGCAGTCAGAATTTCTAACTCAGCGGTAGTCAGGGGCCGCATAGGCGCCTCGCTGAAAACCGGAGAACCGTTGGCAGGCCTTGCTGAGGCCTCGGTATCTGGTCTTGGCCTTGGTTGCCTGTCTTTACCCTTGCGTTTTTTAATCATTGCTGATGTCGGTTGCTCCGACGACATGCTATAGTTAAATTTTCTGCCAAAATAATGTCGGGCGAAATCTGCCAGACGCTTGATTGTACATTTGTTGAACCTAGCACAAAACCGACAACCAGAGACGTCATGGTCTGGACCTAGACAAGGAATACAATAAGAATGAAAATCCTTATGAGGTATTTGCTTCCCCAAAAGAAATGCAATTATTAACTTTGTCTGACATCAGTCTGAGGTAAGAAAAGTTTCCCCAACGGGGTACTTAGCTTTAGAGAAGACTCTGGGCTGAAATTCGATTTGAAAATCTCAGGAGCTAGCCGACCGGCACTTGCAAACTGCTTCTGCTTCGGGCACCACGCAGCAAGAAAGACTTAAGAAAATGGCGTCGGCTGCCTCTTTTATCCCCGTGTCGCACTAACATCAGGGAAGAAGCGACGACAACCGGCGCCGGAACAAGACTTTGGAATTCAGCCAACTGCGGGACCGCCTGACGGCAGGATAACCCAAGTGTGATGACTGCAGCAGTATAACACGATGAACATCTGTACATTCTCACAATGAAATAAAACGGATTAACTAACATGTTCTGTGACAGATTTGTATGCACCCCCAAAAACAAGAGTGAGAGCATATTCAAGCATAGAAATCAAGTTTAAGGACAGGTGTGTTCTATAAATTACAACTTACATTCTGGTAATAGAGGGAAAGCCAACTGTTTGATGGCATCTCAAAAACACAGAAATTATGGGTAGTCACCCTGAGAGACAAAGCTGTGAGAAGGTAATATTGACGGACAGTGCTAGAGTGGTACCCCTGGGGATTTAACATGCAGAATTTTTTCAGGCTGCTAGCCCTGACAGCTAAGCTGTCCTCTGCCCTCTTTTGGGTACAGTGCCATCTAGAATATTCCATTTTTGGACTTTACCACCTTTTACAGGTACGAAATATCCCTTAGTTCCAACCACAAAGATAGATTTTGAAAGATGCATGACAAGACCACCTTCTGGAGAACGTATACTGTAGCCAGAGCACCTGTGCATCTCAGAGTCATGGTACCACTTAAACACTATCAGCTTCTTCTCTCACGTAACTCTAGTGTCACACACATTAAAGAGCAGAGCCACAAGCAGAAAAGCTCTTTTTGAATGAAGTAGATCAAGAAAACATCACCAATTATGGAACCTAGAACATCACTACAGCAGTGAAAGAAGGCCTTTATTAGGGCATGCAGTATCTGTAGTGCTTCAAAAATGAATATAGAGCAGATTGAGGATATAATGTTCAGTAGCCTGGTATCTTCTGAAGGATTAGAAGGGCTATATGGATAACCACATCATATTACTCTTGTAGGATCCAAATTTCTGAACTCATTTATGGGACATGAATTTGGTAGCCAACATATGAAGGGAAACACTGTGTGCATGTGCAAGGAACATGTAATCTAACAAAACCACTACCTGGAACATCTGCTAGAGACGTTACAATCTTTGATAGCTTTGGTAAAGGAGAAAAAAGCTGATGGTGTTTATGGGATGGTCCCACTCTGTTACTGCAACAGGTCATCTGTTTGAGCATATCAACAGGATACTATTCTAGCGATGCAAAATTGAGGAAGAATGAAAGATGAACGCACCAACTGAAAATTCAAATATGTAATTCTCTCAGAAAAAAAGGAGTGATGGCTAAAACAGAGGTCATCAGTACAGAATAAAAAGCAAAGCTGAAACAATGACAAGAACCACAACTCCAAAATATATCTAATTGAAGACATGAGAAAGGGCATTTTTCAAGACAGATGCAACCTCTCTGGTGGCAGTGGCATCCTCTTCAGAGGACCAAATGATAATCTTCAAGAAAGAAAAGTTCTGTAAAATCTTACCATAACCATAGATGTCCTTATCTTCACTGCTGCAATATTCTTCGTTTGAGTGATATCCCTGATAGTAGGCAACCGACGCAGGCCAGTATATGAAAGCCTTTCAACACCGTAAGGTACATGGTACATCTGGCATAGGCTGCAGTCATACAGAGGACATAAAATGAACGTATGCACATACCATCCTCAGAACTGAAGGATTTCAGTGGTGTGTGCATCTGGGAAAGATGAGACAGCAGTGGAGAAGGCGGATGGGATAGAATACTGCAGCAGTGAAGAGAACATCTATGGTTATGGTAAGATTTTACACAACTTCCCTATTTCCTTCTATTCACTTGCTGCAGTATTCTTCCTTTGGGGGAGAGTGCCAAAGCTCAAGTGGGAAGGGAGGAGGAAGGAGTAGAGGAACTCTCGTAGCCATGTAGGAGGAGTTTGGCAAACCCAGTTCTGGATCTAGACATTGCATCCAGTTTGTAATGTTTGGTAAAAGTATGAACAGTAGACTAGGTGGCTGCTTAAAGGATGGCTCTGTTATCCAACCCTATGAAGAATGCCTTTGATGAAGCCATGGCTCTGGCTGAATGGGCCTTTACAGGTGAGGAAAGAGTCCTTCCATGGTGGGTGTAGCAAAAGGGGAGGGATTTGGATATGCAAGACAACAGAATCTCCTTGGAAGCAAGTAAACCCAGCAACATGGGGAGGAAGTTAGTGAAACGCTGGTCGGATTTCAGTAAAGACAATCTTGTCCAGGTAGAATCTCAGTTGTCTTAACATCTAGGGAATGTAGGATCCTTGCTGTGATTTTGTGGACAGGGTAAGAAGGTGGGTAGTTGAATACACTGATTAAAGAGAGTTCATTAACCACCTTGGCCATAAAGGATGGGTTAGTCCTAAGGGATACCCTGTCTTTATGGAAAAAGTACAGCTGTACCATAAATGTAGATGTTAGAGTGTATTCACTGTTGCAGTCATTACATTTGGGTTATCTGCTTGCAGGTAGCCCTCAGTCGGCCTGATTAACAAAGTCTTGGGTCCTGTGCCAGTTGCTGTCTCTTCTTCCGTGACGTCAGGTCGTCAGGGGTATAAAACATGCAGCCAAAGTAATTACACCAGTTTTTCTTGCCCCAGATGTCAGGTGCCCCCTAATGGGAAGCAATTAAATCTATACATATACAAGGTTATACCTCAAACAAAAAAGCAAATACACCAAAAAGCTTTTAAGCATTGAAAATGAGAGAAGAGGTATAGCCAAGCGAAGTCAGGGGGCTGGAGGGAGGGTAACCAGGACTGCAACAGTGAATACACTAACATCTACATTTACGGTAAGTTTACACAACTGTACTATGTTCTTCGTGTTCCACTGGTGCAGTCATTACATTTGGGTAGATTCCCACAGCTAAGGATGGGAGCCAGCTCTGGATTTAGAGAAAATTGGCAAATGGTAATGCTTGGTGAAAGTATGTACAGAACTCCAGGTAGAAGCTTCTAGGATGTCCCTGGTAGGTACGCCTCTAAGAAAGGCTGTAGAGGTAGATGCAAGCCCTGGTTGAGTGGGATCGGATCCCCTGTGGGATAGGTTTTCCATGGTGCTTATAGCAGAAGTTAATGCAATGGCCTATCCTTTTGGAGATACTTCGCTTTGAAACAGCCTTCCCCTCTGTCTCTACAGCAAATGCCACCAGCAGTTGTTCAGATTTCCTTTGAGGTTTAGACCTGCCCAAGTAGAATCCAAGTTGTCTGTGCACATCTAAAAAAGTGCAGTATCCGTTTCCCTTTGTTCTGTGGATTAGGAAAGAAGGTAGGCAAATGAATGGACTGATTAAAGGCCACACTGGATACCACCTTTGGCATGAAAGAGGGACTGGTCCTGAGGGACACCCTGTCCACATGAACAATTATGAAATGCTCCACTGCCATAAGGGCCTGTAATTCAGATACCCTTCTTGCTGAAGTGATGGCTAAAAGGGAAGCTGTTTTCCAAGAAAGGAATTTTAAATCCAGAAACTAAGAAAAAACAGCAACTAGTAAATCAAAAGAAGGCTGTACAGATGCTCGCAGGACTAAGTTTATTGAAATAAATGATCCACAATCAGGAAAAAATAATAAAATAAACGGAGCAAAACACACATGTACTAAGCGCTTTCACCAGTCACAAATATAGGCATCTTCAGAGTACTGAAAGCTTTGGTCAAATGCACTTCAATTAAATATACTTATTAATTGTTGAATTAATAAGTATATTTAATTGAAGTGCATTTGAACGAAGCTTTCAGTACTCTGAAGATGCCCATATTTTTGACGGGTGAAAGCGCTTAGTACGTGTGTGTTTTGCTCCGTTTATTTTATTATTTTTTTCCTGATTGTGGATCATTTATTTCAATAAACTTAGTCCTGTGAGGCAACTGTACAGCCTTCTTTTGATTTACTAAGGGAATTTTAAATCTGCAGTAGCAGCTGGCTCAAAAGGAGGAAGGGTGAGTTTCTCCAATACAAAGTTAAAGTCCCAGGCTGGAGTTGGAGCTCTCCTGGGTGGTCTTAAATTTCTGGCCCCTCTGAGGAACTGCTTGAGCAGTGGAAGAGAGAAGAGGGGAGGTTCTGTGTTATAATGAGCTGAAATGGCTGAGGTGTGAATTTTTATTGAGGAAAAAGACAGGCGCTTGTGAAGCATCTTAGTTAAGTATTGTAAACTGAGGTAAATTGGTCACTGCTGTGCTCATCCCTTGAGATGAGTTCCAGGCACAGAATCATTTCCATTTTTCAGCATATGATTTTCTAGTACTAGGCCTCCTTGCCTCTAAAATTACATCACTGGTTTACTGAGGGATGGTAAAGGAGAGCTTAGGTAATTAGCCAGGCTTCTAGGTTCAGTGTTTGAAGCTGAGGGTGCAAAATCTGGTTCTCCGGCTGAGACAGCAGGGTAGGAGTCTGAGGCAGGTGCCATGGGGCCAGCCAACAGTGATGCACTGCGCAGGAAGGAGTACCAGTGTTGGCGTGGCCAGGCTGGTGCAATCAAAATCATCCTTGGTTTGTCTTGTTTGATCTTTAGTACTTTGGAGAGCAGAGGCGGAGGAGGAAAGGCATAAACTGATAGGTTTTTCCAGCTGAAGAACAGAGAATCGACTTTCCAAGCTGGTCTGTGGGGAATCCTTGCACAAAATTTTTCCAATAGATAGCTCTGGGGGGAGGCAAACAGGTCTATATCTGGGCTCCCCCCATTTGCTTGTCAACATGTTGAAAATCCTTGGTTCCAGTTTCCATTCGTGTGGGTCCATGAGGGTTCTGCTTAGTCCATCTGCCAGTGTATTTAGTTTTCCTGGCAGGAATTGAGCTTCTAGATGTACTTGGTAGCTCAAGGCCGTGTTCCATAATGCCATGGCTAGTCTGTAGAGGGGGTAAGAATGTGTACCCTCCACTTGTTTATGTAGCACATAACAGTGGTTGTGTCGGTCTTTACCATTAATTGTCCTGGAAGAATGTGGTCCTTGAAGGCTGTCAGAGCATTCTGTACAGCTAACATTTCTTTATGATTGATGTGAAGGTGCATTTGAATTGGGTTCCATTTGCCCTGAATGCACTTCCCTGCCAGGTGCACACCCCCCATGCATAGTCTGAAGCGTCTGTTAGGGTTTGGGCGGCAGGGGGTAGTGTGAATGGTAGTCCCTTGTTTTGGTGGCAGGCCTTTTCCCACCAAAGGAACTCTAGGTGTAGATGAGGAAAGATGGGAATCATTGCTTCTAGATCCTGAGAATGTTGACACCTTAGGCTTTTTAGATACCACTGTAGTTTCCTCGTATGCAGTCTTGCATATGGAATTAGAAGAATGCAGGAGGCCATGAACCCCAAGGCTTGTAGTATTTGCCTTGCAGATAGCAGAGTTTTTGTGACCACTTGTTTGAAGTAGGTTGTCAAGTGAATTTTTCTCTGGCGTGAGGAAAGCCATCTGGGAAGATGTATTCAAGCTTGCTCCCAGGAATATAATTTGTTGACAGGATACCAGGTGTGATTTCTTTTCGTTTATGGTGTACTCCAGACAAGTTAGCACCCTCTGTACAAAAGCCAGATGATTCAAAAGTATGTCCTGGTTTCCTGCCCGAATTAGACAATCGTCCAAGTATTGGTATATTTGAATATTTCTTTGCCTGCAAAATGCAATGACTGGAGCTAGGCACTTTGTGAATACCCTGGGCACAGTAGATGAGCCAAAGGGCAGTGCAGAGAACTGATGGTGCTTGTAGCCTGCTTTGAAGCATAGGTACCTTCTGCAAGATTCCCTGATTGGGATGTGCAGGTATGCTTCCTTTAAATTTAGTGCTGCCAACCAGGCATCGTTGCTTAGCATAAGAAGCAACTGGTGAAGAGTCAGCATCTTGAATTTTGGAATCACCAAAAAGGTGTTAGGTCCAGGATAGGACACCATGAATTGTCTTTTCTGGGTACCAGGAAAAACAGAGTAGAAACCTTGTCCCTTTTTCTCTTCTGGTACCAACTGAATAGCCACTATGCTTAAGAGAAAGTACTTGCTTTTGGGCCTCTGCCCACTGCTCTGAAGGTAGATCCGGACAACCGCTTGGAGTTGGTGTGGAAGTGAAATCTGTATCCTTGGGACACTATATTTAAAACCCATTTGTCCTGGGTAATGAGTCCCCGGGTTCTTTGCATTAAGTGCAATATTTCCCCCCAAAGGGGCAGTCAGTTGAGAAGTGCTTGGAAGTTTTAAAAAAGTCATTGAGGTAGTTTACCATAGGGGTGAGTTTTATTACTCCCAAATTTGGAAGTGGAGATCCCCCCCCACTGCTTAGTCCTATGGGTCCCCTGGGACTGCAGCCTGGGTACTCTGCTGGATCTGGGTTTGGACTGAGAAGGTCTGGAAGAGGCAGGAAAGGACCAATTCTTAGAAGGCCAATGCCTACTAAATCTTGGAGGTTGTACTTGTAAAAAGTCTAACAGTTTGCACAGATTTAGCTTTTTCCTCCATCTTTTTAAGAACTTCTTCTGTCTTGTTGCCAAACAGGTGGCCCCGATTTAAGGAAGCATCCAGTAATTTCACTTCAACACGATCTGGCAAGGATTACTCCTTAAGCCAAGCATGCCTTCTAAGTACAGACCGAGTTACCGCAGCCCTGCAAGATGCCTCCATTGAATCAAAACCACATTGCAATGTAGGTTTACCAACTTGTTCAGCAGAATGCATAAAATCCTGTAAATCCTTATTTTCAGCACAATCAGGAGTAAACATCATTTTCTGTTTAAGCAATCCAATAATATGCAGCTGATACTTCAGCATAAGAAACTGGCAATTCAAGGCCCTAATAGACAGAGTTGCATTAGTGTATATACCTTCTTACCCAATCTATCCAGCGCCCTGGAGTCTCTATCAGAGGGGGTAGGATTTTTGGCAGTAGTTGCTTTAATGCCCTTGGGTCCCTGTGAAATGGTTTCAGGATCCACAGTAGGATTTTTGAAAAGGAACCTGACAGTCAGGAACCCTGTAATATCTATCAGGTTTTCTGGAAGCAGGAGGTAGAGAGTCAGGGGCCATGCTAGATTCTGAAAAACATCATCAACAATGTCCAGTACAGGAGGTATAGCTAAAGGCCTGTGCTGGGGCAGGAGTAAGAAATCCCTAAGCCCCTTTTTAGAATCAGAGAAATCCTGACTTTCCCAACGAAAAAGCTCCCTGAGAGTATGCAAGCTTTCACCAAAAGAGAAATCCTCAGGGGGAAGCAGAGGGAATAGAGTCCTCAGCATCAGAATCCTCATAGGTAGATAAGGGTAAATCCTGGTCAGAGGAAACAAATTTCAGAATCCTGGTCAGAAGTATCATAAGCAAACTCAGTCCTAGGTCTCAGAGGGGGAAGGTTGGCTTCCTCCGATTAAAGTAATAAGGTCTTCAGTCATTCTTATTTGTTCTTTAGGCATAGAGGCCTGACCATGCGGTCTGGGCGTCAGTTTTCTAGGCATGGTTCAAGTTTTAGGCCTTGAAGAAAATGGCGCCAGTTTAATATGCAAGTCAGTAGGCCTGAATACACCTTCAGAAGCCGGTGCCTGCACAGTGGCTCCGGACCCATCCAAGGTAGAGACATCCACAGGTTCCACAGTTGAAGCATCTCAGCATACCAGACTCCGAACGGGTCTCAGTAGAAGCCTGCGAATCTGAAGTAGCAGCTATCAGGAGCTGCGAAAGCACCTCACTGACAGCGCAAACTGAGCGGCCTGTCTTCATCTTTGCATTTCTTCGGAATGTCAGTAGTCTGATAGCTTACCGAAGACATATCAGGATAATTGAACTGAGCACCAAAAAATTTAGAAGTGCAAATATACAGATGGATAGTTTGTGGTTTAAATAAGGCACAAAAAGTACAGTTGTGTACACTTACCATAAATGTAGATGTTAGAGTGTATTCACTGTTGCAGTCATTACATTTGGGTAATCTGCTGGCAGGTCGCCCTCAGTCTGCCTGAATTCAAAGTCTTGGGTCCTGTGTCAGTTGCCGTCTTCTCTTCCATGACGTCAGGTCGTCAGAGGTATAAAACATGCAGCAGACGCCATTTTCTTTAGTTTTTCTTGCCCCCAAAAAGGTAACACACACACACACACACACACACACACACACACACACACACACACACACACACACACACACACACACACACACACACACACTTTACCGTCATCTACAAGCAAATACACCACATAGGTTGTAGACTATAGAGAATGAAAGATGGCAGGAGGGTAACCTGGACTGCAACAGTGAATACACTCGAACATCTACATTTATGGTAAGTGTACACAACTGTACCAGATTCTTCGTGTTTCACTGTTGCAGTCATTACATTTCGGTAGAATCCCAAAGCTATGGTTGGGAGGCTGGAGCTAAACAGCATTAGGTACGGCTATAAGGCCTGCAGCACTGCAGTGGCAAAAGCCTGCCCTAGCGTAGAGAGGCAAATGATAATGCTTTGTAAAGGTGTGAACAGTACTCCTAGTTGCAGCCTCTAGAATGTCTTTGGTTGGTAATCCTCTGAGAAAGGCTGCTGAAGTAGCTGCAGCTCTGGTGGAATGAGACCTAATGCCCTTGGGCACAGGTTTACCGTGGTGTAAGTAGCAGAAACGGATGCAGTGGCTTATCCACTTTGAAATTGTCTGCTTTGAAATAGCCTTTCCTTCTGATCCTGCAGCATATGACACTAGTAATTGCACAGTTTTTCTTAGAGCTTTAGTCCTGCTCAAGTAGAATCTTAGCTGTCTGTGTACACCCAAGGAATGCAGAATTCTCTCCCCTTTGTTCTGCGGATTTGGATAAAAAGTTGGCAGATGAATTGTTTGGTTAAGAGCCACACTGGAAACCACCTTGGGTATAAAAGTAGGATTTGTTCTCAGAGACACCCTGTCTGGGTAAAAAATGATAAAAGGCTCTACAGCCATGAGGGCCTGTAGCTCTAAAACTCTTCTTGCTGAAGTAATTGCTAGTAGCAGAGTTGTTTTCCATGATGAGAACTTTATATCAGCAGTAGCAACTGGTTCAAATGGAGGCAGGCTGAGCCTTTCCAACACATAATTGAGGTCCCATGCAGGTAATGGTGATTTTCTAGGAGACCTTACATTTTTGGCTCCTCTATGATACTGCTATAGTAAAGGATGAGAAAAGATTGGTGGTTCTGTATTGTAATGAGCCGAAATGGCAGTGGCATGGATTTTGACCAATGAGAAAGATAGGCCTTTGTCAAGCATCTCAGTTAAGTATTGTAATATCTGAGGAATATCTGGTTCTGTTGTATCAGTTCCTTGTGCTTGATTCCAAGCACAGAATCTCTTCCATTTGTCAGCATAAGATTTTCTAGTACTAGGCCTTCTGGCTTCCAAAATGACATCCATCACAGCTCTACTGAAAGGTGTTGTTTGTATAACTACATGATCAGACATGCTGCCAGGTTCAGTGTCTGTAGTTGATTGTGCAGGATCTAATTGTTTTGCTGGGACAGTAGTTGAGGTATTTGAGGTAGGGTCCAAGCTGGGTATTGAGACAAGTTCCTTAGGATTGGGTACCAGTACTGGCGGGGCCAGTCCAGGGCAATTAGTATCATCTTTGGTTTCTCTTGTCTGACTTTTAGGAGGACCTTGGGGAGAAGAGGCAGAGGAGGAAAGGCGTAAACTGATAGGGCGTCCACTTTCCATGCTTGTCTGTGAAAGTCCTTGTGCAGAATCTTTTCAATTGATAATTTTGAGGAGAGGCAAATAGATCTATGTCTGGGCTCCCCCATTTCTGTGTTATCATGCTGAAGACTTGTGGATTTAGTTTCCACACATGAGAATCCATAAGGTTTCTGCTTAGATCGTCTGCCATTGTATTTTGTTTTCCTGGCAGGAATTGAGCTTGAAGATGTATTTGGAAGGTCAAAGCTGTGTCACACATTGCCATGGCTAATCTGCAAAGGGGGTAGGAGTGTGTGCCTCCTTTCTTGTTTATATACCACATGACTGTGGTGTTGTCTGTCTATCAGTAGTCGTCCTGGATTAAGTAAGTCCTTGAAGGCTGTTAGGGCACTTTGAACAGCTAGCATCTTTCTGGTTGATATGCAGATGCATTTGTTTTGGGGTCCATATGCCCTGAATGCATCTTCCTGCCATGTGGGCCCCCCCAGGCATAATCTGATGCATCTGTTAAGGTTTGGCTGGCAGGGGGCAGAGTGAAGGGCCGCTCCATGTTTTGGTGACATGCCTTTGCTCACCATAGAAAAGTACAGTTTTGTACCTACCATAAATGTAGATGTCCGATAGGTATGCATCTGCAGTCATAACATATGGGTTGTCCTGCCTCAGGCAGCCCTTCGGTCGGCCGGATTCCAAAGTCTGGGTCTGGCCTCGGCTGATGTCGCACTTTCCCCGACGTCAGAGCTTCTGGGGTATAAAGGCATCAGCCGACGCCATTTTCCTCAGTGTTTCTTGCCCCAGATGCCAGGTGCCCTCTAGGAAGGCTAAATTTGGATAAATGTAGAAAATTCCAAACAGTAGCAAACAAAATATATATACATATATACATACAAACAAATACACCATAATAGATTCCCCCAGCTAGCTGAAAGAGGGGTAAGCACCCTAGGAATACCACAGAGGGGAAGGAGGGTGGGTAATCCTGACTGCAGATGCATACCTATCGGACATCTACATTTATGGTAGGTACAAAACTGTACTATGTCCTTCAAGGATGCATCTGCAGTCATAACATATGGGTAGAATACCATAGCCAAACTGGGGGAGGAGGTACTAAGATAATGATGGTGTAAGTTAAGATCCCCTGTAAAACTGCAGTTGCAAAACCTGCTCGGGATCTGGAGTATAAAGGTAGATTGTAATGCTTGGCAAATGTATGCACGGAGCTCCAAGTAGCAGCTTCTAAAATGTCCTTGGTAGCCACCCCTCGTAGGAAAGCTGTAGTGGTGGCTGTGGCTCTTGTGGAGTGAGAGTTGTCTTTCCATGAAAAGAGTAGCAGAATCAAATGCAATTTCCTATCCATTTTGAAATTGTCTGTTTGGAAATTGCTTTTCCTTGCACTCCAGTTGCATATGCTACAAAAAGTTGGTCAGTTTTTCTGCTGGTTTTAGTTCTGTCCAGATAGTAGCGTAGTTGTCTGTGTACATCCAAGGTGTGCAGTAGTTTTTCCCCCCCGTGGGTTAGGGAAGAACGTAGGCAAATGAATAGCTTGGTTCAAGGATACCCTGGATACTACCTTTGGCATGAAAGTAGGATTGGTTCTCAGAGACACTCTATCCTGGTGAAAAATAAGGAAAGGCTGCACTGCCATTAGTGCCTGTAACTCGGATACTCTTCTTGCTGAAGTGATTGCTAGAAGGAAAGCAGTTTTCCAAGATAAGAACTGTAAGTCTGCTGATGCTGCTGGTTCAAAAGGGGGTAGTGTTAATTTTTCCAGCACGAAATTGAGATCCCATGTAGGCAGAGGGGGTTTCCTTGGAGGTTTTACATTTTTGATCCCTCTTAAAAATTGTCTGAGGAGAGGGTGAGAGAAGATGGGAGGATCCATGTTGTACTCTGCTGAAATTGCTGAAGCATGAATCTTAATGGAAGAATAGGACAGGCCATTGTGGAACAGTTCTGCTAAGTATTCTAGGATGTGTGCTAGGTTTGCCAGTGTGACATTTGTACCCTTTGATGCACTCCAAATGAGGAATCTCTTCCATTTGGCTGAGTATGTTTTTCTTGTGGAGGGTCTGCGAGCCTCCAGGATAATGTCCTTGACCCTCTGAGATAAAACAGTTTGGTTTTGTTTTAAGCAATTTTCCAGGCAGTTAGCTGCAGTGTTTTCAAGTTTGGATGCAGGGTCTTGTAGTTGTTCTGCGTTAGAAGTAAAGGCCATAGGGGTAGAGGCCATGAGTTCGTCCGAGACATGCTTCTCAGTAGTGGATACCAATGCTGTCTTGGCCAGTCTGGAGCTATCAGAATCACCTTTGGCTGTTCCTCTCTGATCTTCAGTAGAACTTTGTACATCAATGGAAGAGGTGGAAAAGCATACACTGTTAGGGCCTTCCAGCTGAAAGAGAGGGAGTCCACCCTCCAGGCTTGTGGGTGGTATACTCTTGAGCAGAATTTCTTCAGTTGGTGGTTGAGTGGGGAGGCAAACAGGTCTATCTCTGGCATTCCCCATTTGTTTGTTATGATTTTGAAGATGTCTGGATGCAGCATCCATTCGTGAGCATCCGTGGTAGTTCTGCTTAAGCTGTCTGCTAGTGAGTTCTCTTTTCCTGGTACGAATTTGGCCTGCAGTTGGATGTTGAGATTCAGGCCTAGGTTCCACAGATCCATTGCCATCCGGCATAGAGGGTAGGAATGTGTGCCTCCCGGTTTGTTTATGTACCACATGACTGTGGTATTGTCTGTCCTTATCAGCAGATGTCCTTGCTGGAGGAATGATTTGAAGGCCTCGATTGCATGCTTCACTGCCAGCATCTCCTTTAGGTTTATGTGCAAATTCAGCTGGTCTTGAGACCATAGGCCTTGGATACACTTGTCTTCCATGTGTGCTCCCCATCCTAGGTCTGAGGCGTCCGTGGTGATGGTCTGCCTTGGTTGCGGTTTGTTGAAAGGCAACCCTCTGTTGGTCTGGCAGGCCTGCGCCCACCACAAGAATTCCTTTTTCAGGCATGGAATGATTGGTATCATGGTTTCTAGACTGTGCCTGTGTTGAGACCATACATTCCTTAGGTACCATTGTAGTTTCCTCATATGCAGCTTGGCATGCGGGATCAAGATTATGCAGGATGCCATGTAACCCAGGGCCTGCAGGACTTTCCTTGCAGTAAGCTGGGTTTGTCTTGTCAAAGCCATGAAGTAAACTGGGAGTTGCTTTTGTTTTTCTTATGTGAGAAAAGCCATCCGAGTTAGTGTCCAGATCTGCACCCAAAAATGTTATCCTTTGGGATGGCACTAGTCTTGACTTCTGGATGTTGACTGTGTATCCCAAGGCCTGTAACAGGTGTATGACATAGGCCAAATCCTTTATTAGTTTTGTTTGGTTGTCCGCTTGTATTAGGCAGTCGTCCAGGTATGGGTAGATTTGAATTTCCTGAAGCCTGCAATGTGCAATTACTGATGCCAGGCATTTCGTGAATACTCTGGGCGCAGTAGATAAGCCAAAGGGCAATGCTGAGAATTGATAATGCTCTGATCCTGCAAGAAATCTGAGGTGTCTTCTGCAATCTGGTCGTATGGGGACGTGCAGGTATGCCTCCTTGAGATCTAGAGTCACCAGCCAAAACTCCTTGCCCAACATGGGAAGAAGTTGCTGTAGGGTCAGCATCTTGAATTTTGGCACAATGAGAAATGTGTTTAGTGCGGACAAGTCGAGAATAGGCCTCCATTGGGTTTCTTTTCTTGGTACAAGGAATAGTCTGGAGTAAAATCCTTGGCCTTGTTCCATAGATGGTACCCTTTCTATTGCTTTCATCTGAAGTAGACTGTTGATTTGTCTTAGAGCCTCTGGCTTCTGGTTTGGTGGAAGGTTTGGCATTCCACTCTTTTTTGGTAAAGTGTGGAAGTGAAACCTGTATCCTTTGCCTATTGTTTGCAATGTCCATTTGTCTTTTGTAATGCGATGCCAGTTTTTCGAGAATAAAGCCAACTTTCCGCCCAAGGGTGCTTCCAGTTGTTCCCTGGTAGGCGGAATCAGAGCCAAGTCATTGTGTCTGTCCTGTGGAAGTGGTTGTAGTGGCAGTTGTGGCAGTATTCCTCTGGTTGGCAGGTTGCCACTGACAACCCCTGTAGGCACCCTTTGATTGACCTCTGCCTCTTGGGCGTCTATTCCTGCCCCTCTGTGCTCTGGAGGTGACTGGAAAGGACCAATTTTTTGAAGGCCAGTTTCTGCTGAACCTCGGAGGTTGGACCTGCAGAAAATCCTTTACTGTTTGCACAGATTTTGCTTTTTCTTCCACTTTCTTTAGAATCTCCTGTGCAGGGGAGCCAAATAAACTTTGTTTCTCCATTGGAGCATCTAGGAGTTTAGCCTTGACATGGTCTGGCAAGGGATTGCTCTTTTAGCCAGGCATGCCTTCGAATTACTGCTCCAGTCATAGCTGATCTAAATGAAGCCTCCAGTGCATCATAGCCACATTTTAAGAAATTATTACTGACCTGCTGAGAGTTATGTACCAAATCCTGAAGGGACTTGCGGTCTAAAGGTTCAGGAGAAGAAAGCTTTTTATTCAGCTGATCTAACAAATATTCCTGGTACTGTATCATATGGAATTGACAGTTTAATGCCCTGGCAGAAAGAGTAGCAGATGTATAAACATTTTTTCCCCATCTCTCTAATGCTCTTGACTCTCTTTCAGAGGGTAGGGTGTTTTTGGCAGTGGCAGCTGCAACACCTTTTGGGCCCTGAGAAATAGTTTCTGGGTCTGCAGCATGGGCTTTATACAAGTGGAAGTGAGAATCCGGGACCCTGTAATATCTGTCAGGTTTGGCAGGGGCCGGGGGAAGAGAATCAGGGGCAGAACTGACATCATTATATGCATCATCAACTACAGTTAGCACAGGAGGAATGGCTAAAGGCCTATGCTGTGGTAAGTGTAAAAAGGTCCTTAGTCTTTTTCTAGAATCAGAGAAATCCTGACCCTGCCATTGAAAGTGCTCCCTCATTGAGTGCAAAGTCTCCCCAAAGGAAAATTCTTCTGGAGGGGAGGCAGAAGGAATAGAGTCTTCTGCATCTGAATCCTCATAAGGTGAGTATGGCCCTTCCTGATGGTCTGATGAATCTGATCCATCCGAGGAGTAATCAGAGGAGAGGGGTTCAGGGGGTTCAGTCCTAGGCCTTTTGTCAGGAGGAGGTTGAGAGGCCCTGTCTGGGTGAGGTTGGGAACCCCTAATCAGAGATATAAGGTCCTCAGCAAGGCTGAGAATCTGAGAACTTGAGGAAGGTCTCTGAGAAGTAGATTTTGCAGGTAGGGCTTTTGAAACTTTAGCTGCTTTAGCCCTAGAGAAGGCCTTAGACATAGAAGCAGGGGGCCTAGCTGCCCCACGTGCAGGAGTAGAAATGTCCAATGGAATGGTGTCGGACAATTCTTGTGTGCTTGCTTCTTCGGTAGGGATTTCTGTAGCCGACTCAGCCGGGTCCTCTCTGGCCTCGGTTGTTGGAAGTATGCTTTTCGGCAGAAGTAAGAACAGAGGACTCTGTTTCAGCCGAAACAGAGACGCCCGCGGTAGGCCTAACCAAGGTTTCAGCCGAAACCGCAGGCCGCGAGTGTCTGTCCTTTTCCTTGCGTTTTTTGGCTAAATGGGTAGTCGGAGTCTCCGACGGCATTTTATATGCAAAAGCGGATCCAAAAAACTCTTCTGCAAACTCCGACCGACGTCCAAGAGTCGGTCGGTTGAAGGAGGCACAGGCTAAACAAGCTGATACGTCGTGGTCTGGGCCTAAGCAAGGAAGGCAGTAAGAGTGGAAATCCTTATGAGGTATTGGTTTCCCACAAGTTAAACAATTATTTACTTTGACATCGGCTGAGGCAAGAAAGAGTCCCCAACGGGGTACTTAGCTTTTTTAGAAGTCTTCGGTAGCTGAAATCTCTGGATCTGACCGACCGGCACTTGCGAACAGCTTCTGCTTCAGGCACCGCGCGGCAAGAAAGACTGAAGAAAATGGCGTTGGCTGATGCCTTTATACCCCAGAAGCTCTGACGTCGGGGAAAGTGCGACATCAGCTGAGGCCAGACCCAGACTTTGGAATCAGGCCGACCGAAGGGCTGCCTGAGGCAGGACAACCCATATGTTATGACTGCAGATGCATCCTTGAAGGACATCTCCTGTTGTAGGCAGGGTATGAGAGGAATCATTGCTTCCAGACTGAGAATGCTGACTCCATAAACTTTTCAGGTACCACTGAAGTTTCCTCATATGCAGTCTTGCATATGGAATCAGTAGGATGCAGGACGCCATGAAGCCCAGAGCCTGCAGAATTGGTCTTGCAGATAACTGGGTCTTTGTTGCCATCAGTTTGAAGTAATTAGTCAGCTGCCTTTGCTTGTCTTGTGTGTGGTAAGCTATCTGGGCAGTTTTATTCAAGCTTGCACCCAGGAATGTTATCTTTTGAGAGGTACCAGTTGTGATTTCTTTTCGTTTATTGTGCACCCTAGGCATGTTAGAAGCAGTTTCACAAACGCCAGATGTAGAAGAATGTCCTTGTTCTCTGCTTGAATGAGACAGTCGTCTAAGTAATGATATACTTGCATACTTCTTTCTCTGCAAAATGCAATTACTGGTGCCAGGCACTTTGTAAAGACCCTGGGCGCAGTAAATAAACCAAAGGGCAGTGCAGAGAATTGGTAATGCATTAAGCCAGCCTTGAATCTGAGGTATTTCTGCACGATTGTCTTATTGGGACATGCAGGTATGCCTCTTCTAGGTCTAATGTCACCAGCCAAGCATTCTTGCCCAGCATGGGCAGAAGCTGCTGCAAAGTCAGCATTTTGAATTTTGGAATGTCCATGTATGTGTTCAAAATCGATAAATCCAGTATTGGCCACCAGGCCTTGTCCTTCCTGGGTACCAAGAACAGTAGAGTAAAAACTTGTCCTTTTTCCTGTTCTGGTACCATCTGAATGGCCCCCATATCCATGAGGGACATAACCTGTTTCTGTGCCACTGCCCATTGATTTTTTGGCAGATCTGGCCAACCATTTGCCATTGGCAGAGTGTGAAAATGGAATCTGTATCCCTGTGATACGATGTTTAGTACCCACTTGTCCTGGGTTAACTGCCAATTTTGAGTAAAAAGTGCTAATTTTCCCCCTATGGTGCTGCCAAAAGATAAGTGCTTTGTATAGGCAGAGGGAAGTCATTGGGATTGCTTTCTGTAGGTTTGCACTTTATCTCCTCCAGATTTGGAGGTGGAAGCGCCCCATTGCTTTGACCTGTATGAATCTTGTGCCTGGTATCTGGAACCCTTAGGGTGTCTGGATTTGCCCCTTTGAGCTCTGTCTGACACAGGAAAGGACCAATTTTTTGCATGCCATTGTCTACTGAATCTTGGTGGCTGCACTTGTAAAAAGTCTTTAACAGTTTGCATAGACTTAGCTTTGTCTTCCATTTTCTTTAAAACCTCTTCTGCCTTAATACCAAACAGAGAATCATGCTGTAAAGGTGCATCTAGCAGTTTAGCTTTAACATGATCAGGCAAATTTTGTTCCTTTAACCAGACATGCCTCCTAATCACAGATCCAGTAACTGTGGCCCTGTAGGAGGCCTCTAAGGAATCAAACCCACATTGCAAAATATGCTTTCCTACTTGTTCAGCTGCATGCAATAATTCCTGCAATTCTTTATTTTCTGCACATTCTGAAATCATCATTTTCTGTTTCAGCAATCCTATAACATGTTGTTGGTACTTAAGCATATGCAATTGACAATTTAAGGCCCTGATTGCCAAGGTTGCAGATGTATAACCCCCCCCCCAATCTGTCCAGTGCCCTTCTCTGAAAGAGGGGGGTTAGGATTTTTTTGCTGTCGAGGCCTTAACTCCCTTTGGACCCTGTGAAATAGTTTCAGGATCAGCAGCAGGGCTTCTAAATAAAAATTTGAGTCAGGGACCCTGTCATATCTGTCAGGCTTACTGGGAGCCGGAGGTAAGGAGTCAGGGGTCAAGCTTGACTCCGAAAACACATCATCCACAATGTCTAGGACAGGGGGAATGGCTAAAGGCCTGTGCTGAGGGAAGAGAAGGAAATCCCTGAGCTTCTTTCGATTCTGAGAAGTCTTGACTCTCCCAATGAAAATGCTCCCTCAAAGTATACAATGTTTCTCCAAATGAATAATCCTCAGGAGGAGATGCAGATGGAATAGACTCCTCAGCATCAGAATCCTCATAGGGAGGAATAGATAATTACTGATCAGAAGAGGAATCAGAAGAAATAGAAACCTGATCTGAAGATTCATAGTCAATGTCTTGCCTAGGCCTCTTATCTGGAGGGGGATGGGTACCCCTGATAAAGGTAATACGGTCTTCAGCCATTTTGATCATCTGTTTTTTAGGCATAGAGGCTTGTGTACGTGGCTCATGCGTCATTTGTTTAGTTTAGAAGTTGCTTTTTGTTTTTGCTTTTGCAGCCGTCGTCGGTTTGATATACAAATGTTGAGGTCTGAATACACCCTCAAAAGCCGGTGCCTGCTCAGCGGCTCTGGACCCATCTGAGGGAGATGCATCTGTCGGTCCAATACCTTGAGTATCTTGTGGCATGCCGGACTCAAAATGGGTGTCGGTAGAGGCCTGCGACTCGAAGGTAGCAGGTATAAGGGGCTGCAAAAGTGCCTCACTGAGTACCGGCGACTGGCTTAGAAGTTTTGTCTGTTTTGGATCTCTACTGCCTTTCTCTGTCCTTTTCTTTGCGTTTTTTATGTACTACGGTAGTCTGATTGATATCAAACGACATTTCTGGGTAGTTAAATCAGTTTCCAAAACACTTTCATGCAAAAATATACTGACGCTTAATAGCACGTTGGTTAAATCTAGCACAAAACCGACAGCCAGGCATGCTGTGAACAGGGCTTAGGCAAGGAATACAGTATAAATGGAAATCCTTATGAGGTATTTGCTTTCCACAAGTAATACAAATTATTAACTTTTTCTGACATTGGTAAAAAGCAAGAAAAAAAGTTTCCCCAACGGGGTACTTCGCTTTAGTGAAGACTTGGGTTTTCAAACTCAAACACAAATTTTTCAGTAGTCGGTCGACTGGCACTTGCGAAATGCTTCTGCTTCAGGCACCGCGCGGCAAGAAAGACTGAAGAAAATGGCGTCGGCTGCATGTTTTATACCCCTGACGAAATGACGTCATGGAAGAGAAGACAGCAACCGACGCAGCACCCAAGACTTTGGAATTCAGGCCAACTGAGGGCTACCTACCAGTAGATTACCCAAATGTAATGACTGCAACAGTGAAACACTAAGAACATCCAACAGCAAGGTACGTCATGGTCAGAGCCTAGGCAAGGAATATAGTACGAATGAAAATATTTGGAGGTATTTGCTTTCCACAAGAAATGCAATTATTTACTTTTACTGACATTGGTTTAGAGCAAGAAAAAGTTTCCCCAACAGGGTACTTAGCTTTTAGTTTAAGACTTCGGTTCTGAAACTCGAAAACGAAAAATTCAGGAGTCAGCTGCCCGGCACTTGCGAACTGCTTCTGCTTCGGACACCACATGGCAAGAAAGATGGATGTAATGACGTCGGATGCATGTTTTATACCCCTGATGACCCGATGTCACAGAAGAGACAGCAACCGACACAGGACCCAAGACTTTGTTAATCAGGCCGACTGAGGGCTACCTGCAAGCAGATAACCCAAATGTAACGACTGCAACAGTGAAGCACTAAAAGTACAGTTGCGTACACTTACCATAAATGTAGATGTTAGAGTGTATTGACTGTTGCAGTCATTACATTTGGGTAGATTCCCAAAGCTATGGTTGGGTGGAGGGAATTATACAGCATTAGGACTAGCTATAAGGCCCTGCAGGACAGCAGTGACAAAGCCAGCTCTGGATTTAGGGAAAAGTGGTAAATGGTAATGTTTGGTGAACGTATGAACTGAGCTCCAGGTAGCAGCTTCTAGAATGTCCCTGGTAGGAACACCTCTAAGAAAGGCTGTAGAAGTAGATGCAGCCCTGGTGGAATGGGATCTGATCCCCTGGGGGATAGCTTTTCCATGGTGCATATAGCAGAAACAAATACAATGGCTTATCCATTTGGAAATGGTTTGCTTTGAAATGGCCTTTCCCTCTGCCCCTGCAGCAAATGCCACCAGCAGTTCAGATTTTATTTGAGATTTTGTCCTGTAAGTAAAATCTAAGTTGTCTGTGTACATCCAATGAATGCAGAATCTGCTTCCCCTTGTTCTATGGTTTGGGAAAGAAAGTTGGCAAATAAATGGTCTGATTAAGAGCCACACTGGATACCACCTTAGGCATGAAGGATGGATTGGTCCCGAGAGATATCCTGTCCGCATGAAAAATGATGAAAGGCTCCACTGCCATAAGAGCTTGTAATTCGGAAATCTTTCTAGCTGAAGTGACTGCTAAAAGGAAAGCTGTTTTCCAGGAGAGAAATTTTAAATCTGCAGTAGCAGCTGGCTCGAAAGGAGGGAGCGTGAGCTTTTTCAATACAAAATTGAGGTCCCAGGCAGGGGTTGCAGCTCTCCTGGATGGTCTTAAGTTTTTGGCCCCTCTGAGATGCTGCTTTAGCAGAGGATGAGAGAAGAGTGGAGGTTCTGTGTTGTAATGAGCTGAAATGGCTGAGGCATGGATTTTTATGGAAGTAAAGGACAGGCCCTTGTGAAGCATCTCAGTTAAGTATTGTAAAATCTGAGGAATGTTTGGCACTGCTGTGCTTATCCCCTTGAGATAAGTTCCAGGCACATAATCTTTTCCATTTGTCAGCATAAGATTTTCTAGTACTAGGCCTTCTCGCCTCCAAAATGACATCCATCACAGGTTTGCTGAGGGATGCCAAGGGTGAAATTAGGTGATTAGCCACGCTGCAAGATTCAAAGTTTGGAGCTGCGTGTGCAGAATTTGGTTGTTCAGCTGAGGCAGTAAGTAAGATGTCTGAGGCAGGTGCCACGGTGGTTGGTGTGACACATTGTGCAGGAGTGGGTACCAGTGCTGGCGAGGCCAGTCTGGAGCAATTAAAATAAATTTTGGTTTGTCATGTTTGATTTAGTAGCACCTTGGAGAGCAGAAGCAGAGGGGGAAAGGCATAGACTGATAGAGCATCCACTTTCCAGGCTTTTTTGTGATGAGTTCTTGTGCAAAATTTGTCCAACTGATAGTTGTGGGGTGAGGCAAAAAGATCTATGTCTGGGCTCCCCCATTTGCGTATCAACATGTTGAAAATCTGTGTTTCCAGTTTCCATTCGTGTGGGTCCATGAGATTTCCGCTTAGTTTGTCTGCCAAAGTATTCAGCTTTCCTGGCAAGAATTGAGCTTCTAGTTGTACTTAATAGGTCAAGACCGTGCTCCACAATGCCATGGCTAGTCGGGTAGGAGTGTGTACCCCCCCTGCCTGTTTATGTACCACATAACTGTGTTGCTGTCTGTTTTTATCATTAATTGTCCTGGATGAAGGTAGTCCTTGAAGGCTGTCAGTGCATTCTGCACGGCTAGCATTTCTTTTTGATTGATATGAAGGTGCATTTGATTTGGGCTCCATTTGCCCTGAACACACTTCCCCTGCCAGATGTGCCCCTCCAGCATAGTCTGATGCGTCTGTAGTTAGGGCGGCAGGGAGTGGTGTGAATGACAGTCTCTTGTTTTGGTGGCAGGCCTCTGCCCTCCATAAGAACTCTAGTTGCAGGCAAGGAATGACAGGAATCATTGTTTCCAGGCTGTGACAATGCTGACTCCATAGACTTAAGTACCACTAAAGTTTCCTCATATGCAGTCTTGCATACAGAATTAGAAGAATGCAGGAGGCCATGAACCCCAAAGGCTTGCAGCATTTGCCTTGCAGAAAGTAGGGTTTTTGTGACCACCTGTTTGAAGTAAGTCACCAAATGAATTTGCGTCTCTGGCATAAGGAAATCCATCTGGGCAGTTGTATTCAAGCCTGCACCCAGGAATGTAATTTTTTGAGAGGGTACCACTTGTGATTTCTTTTCATTTATATAGTGTACCATAGACAAATTAGAACCTTTTTTACAAACGCCAGATGGTTTAGAAGAGTGTCCTTGTTTTCTACCTGAATTAGACAATCGTCCAGGTATGGATATATTTGAATGTCCTTGTCCCTTTTCCTCTTCTGGTACATGCTCATGAGGGAAAGTACTTGTTTCTGGGCCTCTGCCCATTGATTTGGGGGCAGGTCTGGCAATCAGTTTGGAATTGGCAGCGTGTGGAAATGAAATCTGTATCCCTGGGATACTATAATTAAAACCCATTTGTCCTGGGTTATAAGTTGCCAGTTTCCTGCATGAAGAGCCAGTTTTCCCCCCAAAGGGGCAGCAAGTGTAAAGGGAAGTCATTGAGGCTGCTTACCATAGAGAGGTGTCTTGTTGGTTCCAGATTTGGAAGAGGAGGCACCCCATTGTTCTGTTCTGCAAGTCCCTTGTGACTGAAATCTGGATCCTTTGGAATGTCTGGGTTTGATTTGAATGGTTCTCGAAGGAACTGGAAAAGACCAGATCTTAGTAGGCCAATGTGTACTAAACCTTGGAGGTTGCACGTGTAAGAAATCTTCCACAGTTAGCATAGATTTAGCTTTATCTTCCATCTTTTTTAAAACTTCTTCTGCCTCATTACCAAAGAGACGGCCCTGTTGTAAGGGAGCATCTAAATTTTGCTTTAACATGATCAGGCAGATTCTATAACTATATAGAATCTATAACATATCTATAACATTAGGAAGGGTAATAGGAATAATGCACTAGCGAAGCATGTGATGGAGTTTGACAGCTCTCATACCTTTAAGTTTAGAGTGATAGCCTTGTCGCATGAAAGTATGAGACGCGGGGATATTCGTAATAAGACAGAGAATTTAGAAGCATATTGGATCACGAAACTTAGAGGTATGAAAGGACATGGTTTGAATGAGTGCATACCCCTAAAGCCTAAACTTAAGATGAGACCCCTTCGCAGATAGTAGACATATAATATATGCATTCATATAGATATGACCATTATTAGATATTCTTGGTCTATGTTTTTAAACTTTTAAATGTGTATTTTTATGCATATTTTTATGTTTCATGTTTGAATTAATGTATGTGTTTATATAAAGTTTTTATACATTTAGGTGTGCATAGCAGTTAATAAATTTTGACAGATAGGTTTAGTCATATGACTATGTAACATGTGATGCAACAGGAGTATAAAGGTGTGGTTGTTTTTAGTGCTTACATACACCTGAAGAAGCTTAATTGTGAAAGCGCTTGTGTCTGCACCAAGTAAAGGCCTATTCTGGATTTTACAGCCGTCCACGTCTCATTTTTTATTGGACTTGATTCACTTTCTTGTGGAGACGCTGTGGTGGGTTACCTTCTGTTGGCAATTTTTTCTTTTACTATGTTTTCCAACTTGTTCATCCGAATGCAATAAATCCTGTAAATCTTTATTTTCCACAGTCAAAAATTATCATTTTCTGTTTAAGCAGTCCCATGATATGCTGTTGATATTTTAGCATATGAAATTGACAGTTTAAAGCCCCGATTGCCAAGGTTGCAGAAGTGTAAACCTTCTTACCCAATCTATCCAGTGCCCTGGAATCTCTATCAGAAGGGGTAGGATTTTTGGCAGTAGAAGTCTTAATGCCCTTGGGACCCTGAGAAATGGTTTCAGGAGCTGCAACAGGATTTTTGAAAATAAATTTGTGGAAGTCAGGAACCCTGTAGTATCTGTCTGGATTAAAAGGAGCTGGAGACGGAAAATCAGGAGCCATACTAGATTCTGAAAAAACAATGTCTAGAACAGGAGGTATAGCCAAATGCCTATGCTGAGGAAGAAAATCCCCAAGTCTCTTTTTAGATTCAGAGAAACCCTGACTTTCCCAGTGGAAATGTTCCCTTAAGGTATGTAAAGTTTCCCCAAAAGAAAAATCCTCAGGGGGAGAAGCAGAAGACAGGAATCTTCTGCATCATAGTCCTCATAAGTAGGTATAGACAATTTCTGTTCATTAGAAGAAGAAATTGATTACGAATCTTCTGAACAGGATTATATGTCTTGCCTAGGCCTCTTAGAAAGGGGGGGGGGGTTGGCTACCCCTGATCAGAGTAATTAAATCTTCAGCCATTTTGATCATTTGTTTTTTAGGCATAGGGGCCTGTACATGCAACCCAGGCATCGTTTTTTTTAGGCACAGGTCGAGATTTTGGCCTTAGTTTTGAAGATGGCATCGGTCTAATATACAAATCTGTAGGCCTGAAAACACCCTCAGAAGCCAGTGCCTGCACAGTGGCTCCGGACCCATCCAAGGTAGAGACATCTGCGGGTTCCATATTTGAAGCATCTCACGGCATACCAAACTCCAAATGGGTCTCAGTAGAGGCCTGCGAATCAGACGTAGTGGGTATCAGGGGCTGCGAAAGTCCCTCACTGATTACCGGCAAACTGGCGACTGGCTTAGGAGAAGCGTGGTCGGCAGTTTTGGACCTCAACGGCCCGTCTCTTTTTGTGTTTTTTTTTTTTTTATGTATTCCGATAGTCTGATTGCCAAAAGATGACATTTCAGGATAATTAAAGTGTGAGCCAAAATATTTAGAAGCAAAAATGTATCGACGTTTGATAGTGCGTTGATTAAATAAAGCACAAAACTGACAGCAAGGTACGTTGTGGTCAGGGCCTAGGCAAGAAATACAGTACAAATGAAAATCCTTATGAGGTATTTGCTTCCCACAAGTAATGCAATTACTAAGTTTTACTGTCATCGGTAAGGAGCAAGAAAAGTTTCCCCAATGGGGTACTTGGCTTTTTAGTTGAAGACTTCGGATCTGAAACTTGAAAACAAAAATTTCAGGAGTCGGCCAACCGGCACTTGCGAACTGCTTCTGCTTTGGGCACAGCGCAGCAAGAAAGACTTATGTAATGGAGTCAGCTGCATGTTTTATACCCCTGACGACCTGACGTCATGGAAGAAGGGACAGCAACAGACGCAGGACCCAAGACTTTGTTCATCAGGCCAATTGAGGGCAACCTGCCAGCAGATTACCCAAATGTAATGAGTGCAACAGTGAAACACGAAGATAATCATCCAAGAAGAGGGAAACAGCTGTCAGAACTTTGAGTTCTGACACCCTTCTGGTGGCCCTAACTTCAGCTAGAACAGTTTTCACGAGCAATGCCTAAGGGAGGCTGAAGCAGCTGGTTCAGGGGGGGGGGGGGGGGTGTCAATTTCTCTAGAACAAAATTGAGGTCCCAAGGAGGAGTGATGGGTTCCTGGGATATCTAATGTGGAGGATGCCTTTAATGAACTGCTTTACCTCAAACCTGGAACAAGAAGGGGGGAGATGAGGGCAGACATGCAGAAATGGCAGACATGTGGACTTTGACAAATAAGCTAGGCCAGCAGAGAGCAGTACACAAGTAGGATAAAACCACTGGAATTTCCACAGTCAAGGGGTTTTGGTGAGTAACATGACACCATAGCAAAAATCTTTTTCTACTTGTAAACAAAAATATTTTCTAGTGTTTTGTTTTCTGGCCTCTTGCAAAACCCTGAGCACATCCTCAGGAAAAAAAAAAAAGTCTTAAAGCAATTGGAATCCTATCACCCATAGTGTCAGCTGTAGTGTTAGAAGGTGTGGGTGAATAAGGGAGCCTTTGCTCCGTGTGAGTGGGTCCACTCCGTGGGGGTAACTTGTGGTTATTGCCCTTGGCTAACTGATGGGGGAATCAATACTGTCTTGGCCAAAAGGGAGTCCCCAGCAAGATTTTTGGTAGAGCCTGCCTGATCTTGAGCAGGGCATTTGGAATTAGAGGAAGGGGAGGGAATGAGTAAAGAAACATTCCCTTCCACAAGAAGGTGTCCACTTTCCAAGCCAGGGGATTTAGGGGCTCTGGCACAAAACCTTGGAAGTTGTCTGTACAGAGGGGAGGCAAATACATCTACATGTGGAGTACCCCATCAGTGGACTATGTCCAGGAACACATCCCTGTGAAACATCCATTTGTGGGACTGAGTCCAGGACCTGCTCAGTGAGTCTGCCACAAGATTCCTTTCAGAGGGGATGTACACTGCCTGGATAGTCATGTTATACTTGCCCAGGAATTTCCATACCAGGAGAGCCAACCTGCAAAGGAGGTAGGATCTGGTCACCCCCCCCCCCCAACCTGTTCACATACCAGAGTACAGTAATGTCTGAACGATTTCAGTGGGCCTGGGCAAAGAAGGGGGTGAAAGGTTTGAAGGTCTAGGAGCAGTGCTCACATTTCCCTTGTACTGATGTGTTCCCTTTCTGAGACAGGGACCACCTTCCCTTGAACTGTAAATTTTCCCAGGGCTGCAACCCAGCCCACGTCTCAGGTATCTGTGTAAAGTTCTTGGACTAGATGTAGAGGTAGTCTTGGATTTAGTTTTACCTGTTGGAACCACCAGAAAAGTTCTTTCTTCAAGCATGGGATAAGAGGAATGGGGTAATCTAGAGTGTGGGAATGTTGGGTACAGACATATCTGAGGAACCACTGGAGCTTCCTCATGTATAGTCTTGCCAAGAGTACCATGGGGATGGTTGAGGCAATAAACCCTAGTACCCTGAGGAACTCCCTGGCAGTGATGTGGTCTAAAGGGAGAAGGGATAAGAAGGTGGTCTGTAGATACTCTGCTTTTTGAGGAGGTAGTGAGACTTGGTATGTCTGTTTGAATTTGGCAGCCCAGGAATATGTGGTCTTGGGTGAGGGTAGATTTTTTTTCCAAGTTTATTGTGAACTCCAGGTTTTCCAGTAGGGAGATGGTAGTCAGTGGGTTCTGTTGGAAGAATCAGAGGACTTGGGTCCTGTAAGAGTAGGTCTTCCAGGTATGGGAAAATCTGTATACTCAGATGCCTGCAATGAGCAATCACTGGTGCCAAACATTTTGTGAAAACTACTGGGGCTGTAGTGAGGCCAAAAGGCAAGGCAGAGAAAGTCCAGTTGTGTACACTTACCATAAATGTAGATGTTAGAGTGTATTCACTGTTGCAGTCATTACATTTCGGTTATCTGCTTGCAGGTAGCCCTCAGTCGGCCTGATTAACAAAGTCTTGGGTCCTGCGTTGGTTGCTGTCCCTTCTTCCATGACATCAGGTCGTCAGGGGTATATAACATGCAGCAGACGCCATTACATCAGTTTTTCTTGCCCCAGATGTCAGGTGTCAGGTGTCCCCCTAATGGGAAGCAATTAAATATAAAAGTACAAAGATATACCTCCAACAAAAAAGCAAATGCACCAAAAAGGCTTTTAAGCATAGTAAAGGAAAGTAGAAGTATAGTCAAAAAAAGTTAGGGGGCTGGAGGGAGGGTAACCAGGACTGCAAACAGTGAATACACTCCAACATCTACATTTATGGTAAGTGTACACAACTGTACTGTCTTCTTCGTGTTTCACTGTTGCAGTCATTACATTTGGGTAGATTCCCAAAGCTATGGTTGGGAGGATGGATTTATACAGAATTAGAAGCAGCTATAAGGCCCTGCAGGACAGCAGTGGCAAAGCAAGCTCTGGATTTAGAGAAGAGAGGTAAACGGTAATGTTTGGTGAACTTATGAACTGAGCTCCAGGTAGCAACTTCTAGAATGTCGCTGGTAGGAACCTCTCTGAGAAAGGCTTCAGAAGTAGATGCAGCCCTGGTGGAAGGAGATCTAATCCCCTTGGGGATAGGTTTACCATGGTGCACATGGCAGAAACTAATACAATGGCTTATCCATTTGGAAATGGTCTGCTTTGAAATGGCCTTTCCCTCTGCCCCTGCAGCAAATGCCACCAATAGTTGTTCAGATTTTCTTTGAGATTTTGTCCCGTTTAAGTAGAATCTAAGTTGTCTGTGTACATCCAATGAATGCAGAATCCGCTCAACTTTGTTCTGTGGATTGGGAAAGAAAGTTTGCAGATAAATGGTCTGATTAAGAGCCACAGTGGATACTACCTTAAGTAGCCACCCTGTCTGGATGAAAAAATGAAAGGCTCCACTGCCATAAGAGCCTTTAATTCTGAAATCCTTCTAGCTGAAGTGACTGCTAAAAGGAAAGCTGTTTTCCAGGAGAGAAATTTTAAGTCTGCAATACCAGCTGGCTCAAAAGGAGGTAGAGAGAGTTTTTCCAAAACAAAATTGAGATCCCATGCAGGAGTTGGTGCTCTCCTGGGAGGTCTTACATTTTTGGCCCCTCTGAGGTACTGCTTTAGCAAAGGATGAGAAAAGAGGGGAGGGCCCTGTGTTCTAATGAGCTGAAAGGGCAGAGGCATGGATTTTTATGGAAGAAAAAGATAGGCCCTTGTGAAGCATCTCAGTTAAATACTGCAGAATCTGAGGAATATTGGGCATTGCTGTGCTTATTCCTTGTGCTTGGTTCCAGGCACAGAATCTTTTCCATTTGTCAGCATAAGATTTTCTAGTACTAGGCTGTCTAGCCTCCAAAACGACATCCATCACAGGTTTGCTGAGAGGTGTAACTGGTGAAATTAGTTGATTAGCCATGCTGCAAGATTCAGAGTTTGGAGCAGAGAGTGCAGAATATGATAGTTCTGCTGAGACAGTAGGTAAGGTGTCCGAGGCAGGTACCACGGAGGAAGGTGCGACATATTGCGTAGGAGCGGGTACCAGTATTGGCGAGGCCAGTCTGGAGCAATCAGAATCATTTTTGGTTTTTCCTGTCTGACTTAGTAATAACTTGGAGAGCAGAGGCAGAGGAGGAAAGGCATAGATTGACAGGTTTTTCCAGCTGAAGGATAAAGCATCCACTTTCCAAGCTTTTTGTGATGAATTCTTGTGCAGAATTTGTCCAACTGATAGTTTCGGGGTGAGGCAAAATTTATTTTTATTTATTTTATTTTACATTTCTTGACCGGGCTAGTCCAACTGACACAATATCCGTTTTCAGTAGAGGCCCGGGGAGAAAAGCTGCAGTACAGGCAAATAAACAAAGATTTATCACGTTAGGCATAGTAAAAGTAAAAATACAAGGTAGGAAAAAAAAAATAAATGTTTCAATACAAAACAAATACTAAAAATAGGAGATAAACTTATACTACATACTACTATATTAGACTTGTATAAAAAAAAGTAACAGTAACACAGGATGAAGTTATACAGACAGAACAAAGTTAACTGGTAGAAGCCCAGTTCTTAGATAATGACTCTCAAACTCCTGAAAGTTTAGAGAGGAGTTAAGTAAGGGGGATAGGGTGGAAGAACTTGGAGAGTGAGGACATGATTTCAGTCAGGATTAGCACACGGACATATCCATTTTGTTTTGAGATGTTCTTTAATGTGTTTTTTGAAAAGAGAGGTAGAGTTTTGATTAGTTATTTCTTGAGGCAGTTGATTCCAGATTTTCCCTATTGAGTTTGCAAGTAATGAATCACCAGCTTTATTATATGATTTAGGTAGCGATACTAGTAGTTTATTAGCAGAACGGAGTGTGGCTAGGTTTTTATATGGTATAATCAGTTTTGTAAGGCTAGGGGTTACCTCAGGGTAGTAAAGGGTCTTATGAATGATAAGTAGTTGTTGATAGAATAAGTGGTTATTTAGCTCTAACCAATCTAGTTGTTTGAGGTTAAGACAATGGTGAGTTCTTAGGGGAGTAGCAGTAATGAATCTGGCTATACTATTGTAGCAGATAGAGTTTGGTAGTGTTATTTTTGGATAAGTTAGTATAGATAGGTGAGGCATAAAAGAGGGTGGAGATCAGGTGTGTCTGTGCAATGGTTTTTCTAGTTTCAGGGGTAAGAAAAGGTTTAATTCTGTATAGTGTCCCAATTTTTTTGTTGACATTTTTAATAGTGGTGTTAATGTGTTCATCATAATTGAGATGGTTATCAATAGTTACACCTGGCAGTCGCGTGGTCTTGTCAGGGTTGATACAGGTTGCATTATTTGAAGAGATAGTGAAGAGAGGAGTGGGAGATTTTTGAGTAGGAGTAAAGAGAAGGAGTTTAGTTTTTTTGGGGTTAAGGAGGAGGCAGTGTTGCAAAAAACAATTTTCAACATTTTGGAAGACTGTTTGGGTGAGGGACTGGAGGGAGGGAATATTTTTTGCAGTGCAGATTAGCGTTGAGTCATCAGCGTATTGAATGCAGGTGGCTTGTGGTATATTCAGATGTAGGTCATTGATAAATAAGGAAAAAAGAAGGGGACCTAGGATTGATCCTTGTGGAACACCAATATTTACTTAGAGTAAGGAAGATAGGTTGTTCTCCCAAAGGACTGCTTGTTGCCTGTTGTGGAGATAGCTCCTAAACCACTGTAAAGAGTGTGGGCTGAGAGAAAAAAGGTTTAGTTTGTCCAGAAGTATATTGTGGTTAACCATATCAAAGGCTTTAGAAAGATCTATGAAAAGTGCTGAGGAGAAACAATTATTGTTCCTATTTTTGTTAATGGAGTCAGAGAAGGAAAGGAGGGCAGTTGTAGTACTGTGGAAAGGTCTAAAACCATGTTGACAGTTAGCTAGAAGTTTGTTTTGTAGAAGGTAGCTAAGCATTTGTTTGTGAACACATCTTTCCATAATCTTGGCTAATGGGGAAAGTAAGGCAATAGGGCGGAAATTTGAGAGTACATTTGATGAGCCTCCTTTATGTAGGGGAATTATACGATATATTTTCCATAAGGTGGGGATTGTTCCTTCAGTGATAGTCCTATTAATCAGTATAGATACAGGATATTTGATAGCTTTAGCAGCTATTTGTAGGTATTCAGATGGGAGTTGGTCAGCAGATGGGGTGCATGGTTTGAGTTTCTTAAGAAGCTTATAAATAAGGGATGTGGCAACGGGTTGAATTTGGAAGTCCCTAGATGAGGGTAGAGAGGTTTTTGGTAAGGTTACAGATGGTATAGGTAATGAGTTAGCTAGGGATTGAATGGCTTCTGTAAAATAGTTATTAAAGGCATTAGGGATCTGTGTAGCATTGTTGGGGTGAAAGCCTGTAGGGGTAGGAGTAGGTGAATGTCCTGGTTTAAGAAGTTTATTAATGCTTGCCCAGAATTTTTGAGGGGTATTTTGACTACTTTGTTGAAGGTGAAGATAATATTCCTTTTATCTTTAACAGTATCTCTTTGGTGGCATTTCTTAATTGTTTGAAAAGGAGATGATCAGATGGACATCTACTGGCTCTCCATTTGGCCCAGATTTTATTTCTAAGGACCATTTTTTCTTTTGTTTGCTTAGACAGCCATGGAGCAGATTTGGTTCTCATTCTAGTAGTGTGAAAAGGGGCATGATGGTCAAGGATTTGAAGAAAGTTTGCATTAAAGTAGGTTACTGCTTTATTAAGTTCAAGGTAAGTTAGTGGTGACCAGTTACATGCTTGCAATTCTGTAAGGAAGTTATCCGGGTTAAAGAACTTTTTTGAGCGGGATGTTTTTAGTTTGAGTATGTGGAATATTCACTTTTTGTCTTATGACATATGTAAGCATATGGTCACTGATACAATCAGGAAGGGTTCCTGGGGTATAAATGCTGGGGTGGTTATTAGTGAGGATCCAATCAAGAGTTGTTTCTTTTCTATTTTGTTTATGGGTTCTAGTAGGAGTTGTTATTAATTGCGAGAAACCATAGAGATTAATATGGTTAGTTGGGTTTTGGTTTGAGCAGGTTATCCAGTCAATGTTAAAGTCACCTAGTATTATGGTTTCTTGGGGTTGTTGGTTGGATGTTGAGCTAAGTAAGTTTTCTAGAGTCTGAGTATTATTACCAGGGGGAAGATATATACAAATTAGACAGATTGATTTGTTATTGTTGACCTGGAGTTTGGTAGATACTGATTCAGCTTTAGGATCTAATAGTGAAAGTTCATTATGGAGGGAAAGTTGGAGATTAGTTTTGTAGAAGATGGCTATACCACCACCTTTCCTAGTTTTGCGGTCATTTCTGAGGATGTTGTAGCCAGGGGGGGTTATTTCCTGGTCCTGAGTGGAGGGTTTTAACCATGTTTCAGTAAGACATAAAATGTCAAATGAATGCAAGTTTAATAGTGCATGGATATGATGAACTTTGTTATTAATGCTTCTAATATTAAGGTGAGCTATTAGAAGAGAGTTAGATGTTTTAATACAAGGTGGAGGTATAGATAAAGGATGTTTGTGTTTGGATTAGTCTTAGTGTAGGGGCCAGGGTTTGGATGTATATCTCCATGTAAGAGGAGGTAATGATTGTAATAGAATAAGAATTTAAGGAATTTAAGTAAGTTATTAGCATATTTTTTGTTAAGGTAGAATGGCATGTGTGTTGTTCTGTGGTATTTTGGTAGAAGATAAGTAGTGGAACAGGTTATGTTACTGTGGTTAAGGGTAGTGAGAGAAGAGGATGGTAGTGTTTGCTTGAGATGGTGATTTTGTTTCTTTAAAGAGTTGTTTTCAAAGAAGGTGATATAGTAGGATATAGAAAGAGAGGCTAGAATAATGGTAAAGAGAAGGATATATGAGAGAAAGGGTTTAAATGTAGGAGGCATGGTGTTGAGTAAGTGTTAGGATACTATAGTTAGTGAGAATTAGTTTGTACAAGAGGTAGTGGTTATAAGATAAGTAGTGATGTAGGGTTTTATGAAAGAAAAAGAGAAAAGCAAGAACTGGATAGAGGTTATTAATAGGTAGATGCTGGAAGAAAGTAGCAGGTGCAAGGGGTGGCTAGGCTAGGTAAGGGGTGAAGAATAGGAGAGAAATGACTGAAAGAGGTGAAATAAATAGGAGTACAAGGAAACTAGAAGGTAGTGTAGAGGTGGATGGTAGAGATGGGAGTAGCAAGAGGAGGAGAAGAAAATAAAGAGAGATAATAGGTAGGAGGAGAGGACAACTACTAAGAAGGATGGTGATAGGGCAAGGGAGTTGGGGGAGTGTCTAGAGAGCTATAAGGTAAGGACCCCTAGGGGTGGGTGGGATATGGGGGTAGGGAGGGGAGCGGAGCGGGGCAGACACAAAACCAGGCGAGAGCAAGTGGGAGAGAAAACAATCAGTAAGGTGCAATTTAAGGGCAGGAGGCAGGCTAAAGGTGGGTAGCTAAGGGTAAAAAGTGGAGGAAAGGGGAAGAGAAAAGATAAATTACTAAGATAAGTGAGGCTGAAAAGAAAAACAGTATGGGGATAGGCTCCAGGGAAGCCTAGAAAAGGTAGAGGTGGTGAAGGTGCAGCCAAGAGATAGTTTGATAAGACTAAGGGACTGAAGACTATAGTCAGGGCTCAGAAAGGAAAGAAAAACAACAAGGAAATAAGAAAGAGAAGAGGCAGTCTAAGGGATAGAGTAGTAAATAAAACTGGGGGGGTGGGGGGTTTGCTGCTGGCAGTGACTGGCAGTAGTCAAGTTAAAGTTACAAGAGTAGAGGATAAGTAATACCATAAGTAATACTCTTGATAAAATCAAAAACACTGTAACATACACTAATGTTTACTGTGGATATGTCCAGGGTGGTTTAGATAACCCAGGGGGGAACCCAAGGCAGGATTTGGCAGGTGGTTATAGCAGTTCGTAGGAGTCCAGAACGAGTACTTCCAGGAGTTAAGAGAGTGGAGAAAAAGTATCTTATACCAGCACCAAGAAGAAAACGACTGTAGTGTACTCTACTCTGTTCTTCTTACTTCTTCTTCTAACTTATTCTTCTACTTCTTTCTTCACTTTTCTGTAGCATCCTTCACCAGGCTTGTAAGCATGTACCAGAATGTTTGACTGGAGCCATCCATGTTCTTGTGTGAACTGGGCTCCACCATTTGCGTGTCAACATGCTGAAGATTTGTGGATCCAGTTTCCATTCATGTGGGTCCATAGGTTTTCTGCCTAGTTTATCTGCCAGAGTATTTTGCTTTCCTGGCAGGAATTGAGATTGTAGATGTATTTGATAAGTCAAGGCAGTGTTCCACAATGCCATGGCTAGTCTGCAAAGGGGGTAGGAATGGGTACCCCCCCTGCTTATGTACCACATATCAGTAGTTGTCCTGGATGAAGATGGTCCTTGAAGGCTGTCAGAGCATTCTGTACAGCTAGCATCTCTTTCTGGTTGATATGTAGGTGCATTTGATTTGGGGTCCACTGGCCCTGAATGCATCTCCCTACCAGATGCGCCCCCCCAAGCATAATCTGATGCTTCTGTAGTCAGGGTTTGGGCGGCAGGGGGTGGAATGAATGACATCCCCTTGTTTTGGTGGCAGGCCTCTGCCCACCATAGGAACTCTAGCTGCAGGCAAGGAATGATAGGAATCATTGTTTCCAGGCTGCGACAATGTTGACTCCATAAGCTTTTTAGGTACCATTAAAGTTTCCTCATATGCAGTCTTGCATATGGAATTATTAAAATGCAGGAGGCCATGAACCCCAAGGCCTGCAGAATTTGTCTTGCAGATAGCTGGGTTTTTGTGGCCACCTGTTTGAAATCATCAATTGAATTTGTTTTTCTGGCGTAAGGCAAGTCATCTGGGCAGTTGCATTCAAGCTTGCACCCAGGAATGTAATTATTTGAGAGGGTACCAGTTGTGATTTTTTTTCGTTTATGGTGTACCCTAGACAAGTTAGAAGTCTTTTTACAAACGCCAGATGTTTTAGAAGTGTGTCCTTGTTTTCTGCCCTAATTACATAATCGTTCAGGTATGGATACATTTGAATTTCTTTGCCTGCAAAATGCAATTACTGGTGCCAGGCACTTTGTGAAGACCCTGGCCACAGTAGATCAGCCAAAGGGCAGTGCAGAGAAAGTACAGTTTTGTACCTACCATAAATGTAGATGTTAAGAGTGCTCATACAGCTGCAGTCATAACAAATGGGTTATCCTGCCGTCAGGTGGATCCTCGGTCGGCCGAATTCCAAAGTCTAAGTCCGGCGTCGGTTGTCGTCGCTTCATCCCTGACGTCAGTGCGGCAGGGGCATAAGAGGCAGCCGACGCCATTTTCTTCAGTTTTTCTTGCCCCAGATGTCAGGTGCCCCCAGAAGGGAGGCAAACAATGTTATGCAAAAATGCAATGTTGATAAATCAAAAACAGTAGTTGCAAGCAAATACACCATAAAAGAGTACCCCAAAAGGTTATATGAAAAGGGTTTGTCATAAGGCCTGTCCTAAGAGGGGTTGGAGGGAGGGAAACCTGGACTGCAGCTGTATGAGCACTCAAACATCTACATTTATGGTAGGTACAAAACTGTACTATGTTCATCGTGCATACAGCTGCAGTCATAACAGATGGGTAGAATCCCAAAGCTAAGTAAGGGTGGTAGGCACCAAGTGGAACTAGGAGGGGCTAGGATGCCCTGCAGGACTGCTGTGGCAAAGCCCGCTCTAGATTTAGAGTATAGTGGGAGGTGATAGTGCTTGGAGAAAGTGTGCACTGAACTCCAGGTGGCTGCTTCCAAAATATCCTTGGTAGGGACCCCCCTGAGGAAGGCTGCAGAGGTAGCTGTGGCTCTGGTGGAGTGGGATCTGATGCATGCAGGCACAGTTTTTCCATGAAATGAGTAACAAAAGCGTATGCAGAGGGCTATCCATTTTGAAATTGTCTGTTTGGAAATAGCCTTTCCTTGAGCACCTGCAGCATAGGACACAAAAAGTTGCTCAGATTTCCTGAATGACCTTGTCCTGTCCAAATAACGAAGTTGTCTGTGAATGTCCAAGGAATGTAGTAGTCTTTCCCCTTTGTTTTGTGGATTAGGATAAAAGGTAGGCAAGTGTATATTCTGATTCAAAGCTACACTGGATACCTTTGGCATAAAGGTAGGGTTGGTTCGTAAGGAAACTCTGTCCTGATGGAAAATGATGAATGGTTGCACAGCCATGAGGGCCTGTAGCTCTGAAACCCTGCGAGCTGAGGTGATAGCCAGAAGAAAGGCTGTTTTCCATGACAAGTACTGTAACTCTGATGAAGAAGCTGGCTCGAAGGGAGGAAGGGTCAGCTTTTCCAATACGAAGTTGAGGTCCCAAGCAGGGACTGGTAGTTTCCTTGGGGGTTTTATATTCTTTACCCCTCTGAGGAACTGCCTTAAGAGAGGATGAGAGAATAAAGGAGGATCTGTGTTGTATTGTGCAGAAATGGCTGAAGCGTGGATCTTGATGGAGGAGAAGGAAAGTCCATTGTTTAACATCTCAGCTAGGTACTGTAAAATCTGAGGTATATTTATTACCCAAGGATTCTGTTCCTTCTTTTGATTCCAGGCACAAAATCGTTTCCATTTGGCGGAGTAGGCCTTTCTAGTAGGTCTTCTGGCCTCCAAGATGACATCCTGCACCTCCTTGGAGAGGAGAAACTGTTGGGAAATCAAGGAATTCTCCATGCAGCTAGATTTAGAGTTTTGAGATGGCTGTGAAGGGTTTTGTAGTTGTGCTGGGACAACAGAAGAGGGACTAGAGGTAGGATCCATGGTGGGGAATGTGTCAGGCTCTACAGGAGAGGATACCAGTGCTGTCTTGGCCAGTCTGGAGCAATGAGAATCATTTTCGGCCTCTCTGCTCTGGCTTTTAATAGAACTTTGGGCAGCAGAGAAAGAGGCGGGAAAGGCATACACTGTCAATGTTGCCCAATTGAAGGAAAGTGCGTCCACTTTCCAGGCCTGTGGATGATAGGTCCTTGAACAAAATTTTTTCAACTGGCAATTTCTGTGGGTAGCAAAGAGATCTATGTCTGGCTGTCCCCATGCCTAAGTTATCTTTGTGGAAATTTGAAGATGCAACTTCCATTCGTGTGGATCTGTCATATTTCTGCTTAGGTTGTCTGCCAGTGTGTTTTCCTTCCCTGGCAGGAATCGTGCCTGTAGTTGAATTTTCAATTCCAGTGCTGTGTTCCATAGAGTCATGGCTTGCCTGCACAGGGGGTAGAGTTCCCCCCTGTTTATGTACCACATCACTGTGGTGTTGTCTGTCCTTATCAATAGCTGGCCTGGATGCAGTAGGTCTTTGAAGGTCATAACAGCCTTTTGCACGGCTAGCATTTCCTTTTGGTTGATGTGAAGGAGCTTCTCTTTTCCTGCCCATTTTCCCTGAATGCACTGATCTGTCATGTGTGCTCCCCAGGCATAGTCTGAGGCGTCTGTTGTGATGATTTGAGTTGCTTGAGGTACACAGAAAGGAAGACCTGTGTTTCTTTGGCAAGCTTGAGCCCACCACAAATTCCTTTTGAAGGCATGGAATGAGTGGTGTAATTGTTTCCAAGCTGTGGCTGTGTTGAGACCGTAAGTTTTTTTAGGTACCATTGAAGTTTCCTCATATGCAGCTTTGCACATGGGATTAAGTAGGATGCAAGATGCCATGAATCCCAGAGCCTGCAGGACTTTCCTTGCAGTTAGCCTTGTGTAAGTTGCCATTTTTCTGAAGTATTGAGACAGTTGCCCTTGCTTGTCTGGCGTGAGGTAGGCCATCTGGGTGGTTGTATCCAAGCTGGCACCCAGGAAAATTATTTGTTGAGAGGGTATTAGTTTTGATTTCTTTTTGCCGACTGTGTATCCCAGGAAGTTCAACAGTTTTATTACAAACGCCAGGTGCTGCAGTAGTATGTCCTTGCTGTCCGCTTGGATCAGGCAGTCGTCCAGATATGGGTAGATCTGTATCCCTTGTAGTCTGCAGAAGGCGATTACTGATGCCAGGCATTTCGTAAACACTCTGGGTGAAGTAGATAAGCCAAAGGGCAATGCAGAGAATTGGTAATGGGTTGAACCTGCAAGAAATCTGAGGTATCTTCTGCAATCTTGTCTGATAGGGACATGCAGGTATGCCTCCTTGAGGTCCAATGTTACCAGCCAAGACTCCTTGCCCAGTATGGGAAGAAGCTGCTGTAACGTGAGCATCTTGGAGGGGGGGGGGGTCATATCTGTTTTCTAAAAGACTGTGATCTATCTTCTCCACCTCTTGGGGTTGGGTGCTTGCCACTGTCTGGCTCTGAAAGATCCTTGAGGTTGCCCTCTACCCCTTGGACGCCTGTATCTGCCCCTTTGAGGTCTGTCCGTAGCTGGAAAGGACCAATTTTTTGAAGGCCAGTTTCTGCTGAAACGTGGAGGCTGTACCTGCAGGAAATCTTTCACTGTTTGCATTGATTTCGCTTTTTCCTCCATTTTCTTTAGCACCTCCTCTGCTTTAACACGAAACAATACATCTTTTTGAAGAGGTGCATCTAATAATTTAGCTTTGACATGATCTGGTAAGGTTTGCTCTGAGCCAAGCATGCCTACGTATAACAGACCCCGTAACAGCGGCTCTACATGAGGCCTCTAAAGCATCAAAACCACACTGCAAGGTATGTTTACCCACTTGCTCTGCACCATGGAACAAATCCTGCAACTCTTAAATCTGGTTGTGTCATCTTGCTTTTCAGCTGAGATATTGATACTTTAATATATGGAACTGACAGTTTAATGCCCTCATGGTTAAAGTGGCCGAGGTGTACACCTTTTCCCCCCACCTTTCTAAAGATCTGGAATCTCTCTCTGAAGGTAATGGGTTTTTAGCAGTAGAGGCCTTAATTCCCTTGGGACCCTGTGAAATAGTTTCTGGGTCAGCAGTATGGCTTTTATATAGGAACTGGTGAGAATCAGGAACCCGGTAATACCTGTCTGATTTAACAGGAGCTGGAGGCAAAGAAGCAGGATTAAGGCTGGCTTCTGTGTACACATCATCCAATATATCTAAAACAGGAGGGATAGCCAGAGGCCTATGCTGGGGGAGCAGAAGAAATTCCCTGAGCCTTTGCTTGGAATCTGAGTAATCTTGGCCTTCCCAGTGAAAGTGTTCCCTAAATGTATGCAGGGTTTCCCCAAAAGAGAAGTCCTCGGGGGGGGGGGGGCAGAGGGAATAGACACCTCTGCATCAGAGCCTTCGAATGGAGAATAGGCACAATCCTGGTCCTCAGATAGTTCTGAGGTAATAGAAGCTTGATCTGAGGAAGGGTAGTCTTCCTCTAATTTGGGCCTTTTGTCAGAGGGGGGTTGAGAACCCCTGATAAGAGTAATCAAATCCTCAGCTATTTTAAGTATCTGTTTTTTAGGCATGGTGCCTTGAGAGGGTGTCTGAGGAACCTGTTTTTTGGTTTTCATGGCTGTTTTAGATTTAGTGAAGGCTTTAATAGAGAAGGAGGAAGGCCTGAAGACCCCTTGAGAAATGGCAAGCCTGTCTAAATTCTGAGTTTCCCCGCCAGGAGTGGCGTCGGTATCTGTAGTAGGAATGGGGGCAGAGGAGCCTGCGACCTCGGGTACTGAAGACACCGGTAATGCATGGTCATCGGTACTCAGGGGCTGCATAGGTGCCTCGCTGAGTACCGGAGAACCGGTAGTCAGCCTTAGCGTGGTATCAGTAGGTGGTGCGGACCTCGTATGCCGGTCCTTATCTTTGCATTTTTTGCTCAAAACTAGAGTCGGAGTATGCGACGACATAATAGAGGCCATTGCTCTGGTGGAGTGCGCTTTGACATTGCCCTGCAAGGTCTTTCCATGGTGTAGGTAGTAGAAGGAAATGGCCCTAGAGATCCAGGCCGAGATGGTCCGTTTGCTCACAGCTTTCCCCAGGGCTCTGCGGTAGAAGGAGACAAAACAGTTGGTCAGATTTCCTAAAAGGTTTGGTTTTATGAAGATAAAACCCAAGTTGTCTGTGGACGTCTAGGGAATGAAGTACACTCACTATCCCCTTGTGGGTTCGGAAAGAAGGCAGGCAAAGTGGATGGCCTGGTTCAAGGATAGGTCATTAACTACTTGGGGAACGAATGACAGGTTAATCCTGAGAATCACCCTGCCCAGATGGAAGACTAAAAATGGTGGTGTAGCCATAAGAGCTTGCAATTCTGCGACCCTTCTCGCTGAGGTCAGTGCTACCAATAAACCAGTTTTCCATGTGCAAAATGTTATGGGAGCTTGGTCTGCTGGCTCAAAGGGGCCAAGAGTGAGTTTTTCTAATACATAGTTAAGGTCCTAGGGAGGAGTGGATGGTTCCCTGGGTGGTCTCAAGTGCAGTTACCCCTCTGAGGAACAGTTTAGCAAGGAGTCTGGATGCAAGGTGAGGCTCCAGAGGAAGGCAGACAGAGATAGCAGACAAATGTGCTTTCACAGATTAGTATGACAGCCCTGTCTGCAAAAGTTCACACAGGTAAGACAGAATGAGAGGAATATCACTTTCCAGCGGGTTAACTGGCTTTTCTTTTGCAACACCAAATGGAAAACCTTTTCCATTGAGAGAGATGGGATTTCCTTGTGTTGGGTTTCCCTGCCTCCTGCATGACGGTGAGCACATCCTCGTTGTATAGGTGCCTGAATGGGATCAGGATCCGAAGAGCCACAGGGTGAAGTGCAAGGATTGCCACTGAGTGTACTAGAGTCCCCTTGCTCTGTGTGAGCAGCTCCACTGAAGGGGGTAACTTGTGGTGATTGCCCTTGGACAGGTGAAGAAGAGGGAACCAGTGCTGTCTTGGCCAGTAAGGGGGGGGGTCACCAGCAAGATTTTGGGTAAGTCCTGCTGACTTTTCAGCAGGACTCTTTGTATCAGTGGGAAGGGGGGAAATGCATACAAGAATTTTCCCTTCCAGGTAATCAGGAAGGCATCTGTTGCTAATGCCTTGGGGTCTGGTGTCCTGGTGCCGTAGCCAGGGAGCTGCCTGTTTATGGAGGAGGCAAACAGGTCCATCTCTGGAATACCCCACTTGTGGACCACAGTTAAGAAAACATCTTTTTGCAGCATCCATTTGTGGTTGTTTGAAGTGGTTCTGCTCAGTTAATCTGCCTGGGAGTTGTGCAGGGATGGGGTGTAGGCTGCCTGGAGGGTGATCCCCTGTGAGGTAGCCACTTCCCACACCTGTAGAGCTAGTCTGCATAGGAGGTAGGATTTAGTCTCTCCCTGCTTGAGATAACACAGGACTGTGTTGTTGTCTGTGAATATCTCTAGAGGGCCCTGCTCTAGGTATGGCTGGAAGGCCTGAAGACCCAAGGAGAATGGGCCCTCATTTCTCTCATGTTTATGTGGTCTTGTCAGTCTGTTTCTCCACAAACCTTGTACCTTCCTTTTCCCCAGAGTTGCTCCTCAGCCCAGGTCTGAGGCATCTGTGTACATGGTTTGGGAGAGACAGGGTGCTTGCAGTGGCAGACCTGGGTTTTGGATTACTTGAGCCACCCACCATCTCAGTTCCTGATGTAAGCAGGGGAGCAACAGGATCCTGAACTCCACTGGGTGGGAGTGTAGGGTCCATACTGACCGGAAGTACCACTGAAGTTTCCTCATGTGCATTCTTGCCAGGGGCAACATGGGAATAGTAGCTACCATGTAGCCTAGAAGGCTCAGAAATTGCCTTGCAGTCAGTTCAGTTGATTGTATAGCAGAAAGGTGATTTTGAGTGGATACCGCCTTTTCTGCTGGAAGGCAGGCCTTCATGAGGTCTGTCCTGCTTCTGCAACTCAGAAAAATAGTGTGTGGGGTTGAGGTGGGACTTTGGGAAATTGATCAAGAACCCTACAGACTGGAGGAGAACCACAAGGTCCCGAGAGTGGCTTTGAAGAGTTTCCTTGTCTTTTGCCTGGACTAGGAAGTAGACTAGGTAAGGGAATATCTGGATTCCCTTTTCCCTGTGGAAGGCGATGACTGGAGCGAGACATTTTGTAAACATCCTGGGTGCAGCAGAAAGCTCCAAGGGCAAGACACAGACCTGAAAGTGAGATGAGCCTGCCAGGAACCTCAGGTATTCCCTGTAAGTAGGCTTTATGTGAAGATAAGCATCCTGTATGTCCAGGGTTATCATGAATCCTTGTAGAAGGCTGAGTGGAAAGAGTAGGTAGAGTAAGCATCCTGAAAGTACGGACCTTTAGGAAGAGGTTGAGGTGAGAGAGAGAGAGAGAGAGAGAGAGAGAGAGGTCTAGAATCGGCCTCCATGGACCTTCTTTTCGGAGTACCAGAAAGATCCTGGAATATAATCCTTCTCTTTGCTTGAGGGGGAACTGGCTCTATGGCACCCTGAAGTAGGATTTGTAGAACATGATGAAGGGATAGTTGACCGGAGGGAGGTTGTGGGATGCCCATCCTTGATGGGGGTGTGATCCAGGACATGAAGTAGCCATCCTGTAGGGTAGACAGGACCCATTTGTCTGTGGTAATGAGTGACCATGCAATGAGGTAGTGAGATGGGTAGAAAGGGGGAGTGGATGGGGGGGCTGAAATTTTGGCAGGCAGTCAGACACTACCTGCCCTATCAGGAAAGGGAAGCCTTTGGTTGGAAGTCTGAAACAGCCTAGACTGAGGAGAAGTCTTCTAGTCCGGGGAGCAGCAGGCCTGGAGGATTTCCTGACAAATTGGGTCTTAGACGGGTAGTTCCTCTGGAACTTGGGAAAAGGCGAGACCAGGATAGGATTTAAGTTCTGTAATTTTTTACCTTTGTTGTAAAAATCTGAATAGGTCAGCCACTTTTGCACCAAAAAGTGCTCAGTGGTCCAAAGGTGCACCCAGGAGTTTGGCCCTGAAGTCATCTGGAAGAGGCTGTAGTCACAGCCATGGAGTACCTTAATACTGACACTGATGCAGCTGACCTGGCTGAGGCTCCAACTGCATCATAGCTACATCTCAGGGAGTGTCTATTCATTTGAGAGACAAGTGAAGACCGGGAGGCCTTGGCTGCAGTCAGTGATGTCTTCTAACTCTTTAGAGTCTTTGTCCAGGAGAGCTAGAGTATTTGGTCACATGTGTTTGGTAATTTGTGGCTTTTTAAAAAAAAAAAAAAAAAAAAAAAAAAAAAGGGGTGGCCAAAATATAAATTTTCTTTCCCAACCTCTCCATGGTCTTGACATCTTTATCAGCTGGGAGGATAGTAGTGGTAGGCAAAAGTTTGGAGGCCCTGTCCGTAGACATAGAAATAGTGGCTGGGTCAGCAGAAGGGCACTTACAGAAATTTCTCCATCTCAGAGACTTTATACAGTCTGTCTGCTCTCGGAGGAGCTGGAAGTTGGGAGTCTGGGCAAGTTGAGGCTGTGGCAAAAGCATTCAGAAAAGCAGGTTGAATAGGAGGAATAGCAGAAGGACTGGGAGTGCCCATTTGAATAAGGTTATAAAACCTTTTCTGGACAGACATATCAGAGGATTGCCACTTAAAGTGGTCTTTTATTTTATTAATTAGTTTCCCCAAATGAGATCCTCTACAGGGGAATCTGGTTCAACAAAGCCCTCCTCAGGAGAACCATATCCCAAGGGGGATGAGATCTGTGAGGAGTAGGAAAGAGTCCTCAGTGGAGTCAGACAATCTCAGGCTGTTCTACCCTCCTTTCTTGGGTTGGAGGTCTGGGACTAAGAAGGGGAGGAGCAGTGGCAGAAGGTTTTGCTGAAGGCCTAAGGGCATTGAACAAACTTGTCTGAAGGCCTGCCAATCTGGCATGCTTTCAGAGAGGAGTGAGGAGTCTAGTTTTTTGTTTTTTCTTTAAAGGCCTAGCCGGAATTTGGCTGGGAATAGGCCTAGTGTCACTTATTAGGAAAGTGGAGGCGGCATCCAGTGAACCCTGACTGAACGCTAGTTGCACCCCTGGTGTCTAAAGAAGGCACCGGTAAATCCTCTGTGGAAGTGTGGTCTGCACAAGATTTTGCAGTTTTCTCAGAGGTACCCGTTATATCTGTAGTGGCAGATGCCGGATCCTCAGTCAATCTAACATCAGCTACAGACTGAGGTACGACAGGCAGAGGTGCAGCAGAACTAGGCTGCAAGGACTTGGCCCTCTTCCTAGGCAGTATGGGCGGGGCATCAGGTGCAGCCTCCATTCCCAACATTAACTCTTTCATGCGGTGATTCTCCAAGTACAGGTTTAGGGCTTGCAAATGGCAGCGTAAGGTCTTGGACAAATGATCCGCAAATGACATAGTTCTCGTGGTAGTGTTCCCTGCCTAGATAAGAGCGACATTGGTCATGCATGTCCTTGTGGGGAATCTGCAGACTGCACTTGCCCTTACTTGATGACATTAACAGACTAATGAAGCATGACTGAAAGAATCCCCAAACAGGGTACTTAACTGAATCTTTTTCGATTCAATGTCTGCGAGAAGCAGGAGCACCTGGAGTATGACTGGCGGCTGAAAAGTTCTGAGAGCTGGTGCGTGCAGACGTCACTTTTAAGGCCTATGTTCCTGCTGCTACGTCAGACATAAGATGCATCCAGAGGGACTGAATCTTTGGAAACCTGGCCAGAAGAACTGGAAAGGAAGAATGGTAAACCCACAAGTAGAACACTGCAACATTGGAATAGGACATCTATAAATACATTGCATTATTAGACAGCAGTGTGTTCTAATTACTTCAAGGTTTCCCTACAGTCATCTGAATACTAGAGAGCATAAGTCAGTGTTATAGTGTGAAAGTTACTTTTCAAACAGGGCTTTTACTTGTAATTCTGCTTTTTTGCCACTGTCCTGCTTCACTCAGCCAGAGCTTGGGCAGCTCCCATTTTTTTCCCCTCTAGAGTGATGCAATGAAAGACAAATGTGTATTAGGAAAGTTGAATACATAAAGTTATTTTAAATGCATGAGTAAATTTCTGTTTATGGAGAGACTTCTAAAGTTGTTACTATCAGGATAAAGGGTATCTACGGCCAGTCATGTTCCCATACTTTCCCCAGTATTTCTAAAGTTTATTTGGAGAACAGAATTTTTCAGGTGCATTCAAATAACCTATCCACAACTATCACTCAACAGAGGGGTACCCTCACCGATCTTTCCCTCCTTTGAACATCATACTCTGGGGATAGCATTTTCCTCATTCAAAATAAATGAGGAATGAATTTGCAAACCCAGCTAGTCCATCTCTGCCACTGGGCCACAGCTAAGGTTACAAAAAACAATTATGGTATCGGCAAATGCCCCCAGTTACCTACACTTAAAATATCAGATCAAAATATCATATCCACTATCCCTGAAATAGAAATATTTTAAGTCCTAACCTTGATCATTCTCTTACCTTCTCTAACCACACAGATAATATTGTGACACGAGAACTTTCCAAATTAAAGGGATGTTATAAAATGTCTTGCCTCCTTTCCCCTATCTCTAGATTAGCCATAGCCGAAAATGTTCTGTCCCAAAGTGGAACATGGTCTTCCTCTCCTGACCTTTCATTCTCCCCACATTAAGAGACTACAGAATGACGTAAACAAAATATGCAGATTTGCCTTTCATGCAGACATCTGCAGTCACCCCTGCCTTCTACAAAAGGTAAATCAGCTTTATGTAAATGAACAACCCCACTAATTACTCAGTTAAATATAAATAAAATGGACACTTCCCTCTCTTGAAAAAACATCTCCACATCAGAGAACCAAACTATTCCCTTAGAAATTTACAACATGACCATATTTCTCTATACCCCCCTTTAAAAACGTAGTTGGTGAAAGCACCTTTTCAATGCTTTGACTAGCCATCTGGAACTAACAGACTTCAGAGGTAAAAAACTTACAGCTTTCAAAACAGCTCTGGCTGATCAACTCCAGTGACACATGTGCATGCTTTATAGCAAAAGGCTAGCAATTCTGCTAACTGCTCCTCAGTGTTAGCCAGTCTCAACATTTTGTGCAACTGATCTATACAGCTGCAACTGTGAGTGGGCAGCTGACTGGAGAAAGCAGGATGGGATGTTATCTGCAGACACAGAGCAGGGTTTAAGTTTGGAGAATAAGGTACAGATGTGTGTTGTGGGGATGGGCTCGAGAGAAGATTTTGGAAGGAGTTGTTGGAGAAAGCTGGATTTGTGGGGTTCTTTGTATTGGAGTTAGATCAACAGAGATTGGCTATTGATTCCACAAAGTGTTGAAGGTGTTGGTTGTTTCTACTGGTGTCTTTTCTGGGGTAGGGTTGGGTGAAGTAGGGTTTCCGGGATGAAGCATTTGATGGATTGTGTGCCAGAATTTTTTTGGGTCTGATTTTAGTGTTGTAGGGGGGGTTATAGTAAGAATTCTTTTTTGTCTTGATTAGTCTTTTGACCAGGTTTCTTTGTAGATTATAAGGATTTTTTGTTTGCAGCCATTTTTTTCCAGGAATTCTCTCTAGACTTCATGAGAGTTCTTGTGTTTTTTGTTAACCAGGGAGATATTTTCATTTTTGTCCTGATTTTACGAGGTGGGGCTAGTGAGTTAACGATATCCAGAAAAGTAGAGATAATAGCAATGACAGGCTCATCTAAAGGAAGCTGAGTGAGGAAGTCACAGTTTACTCTAGATATTATATTGTTAAAAATGTCTGTGTTAAAATTGGAGAGATTATGCATCAACCACTTCCAACACTGGGGGAATAGCCAGAGGCTTGTGCTGAGGTAAATCCAGAAACTCTCCAATCCTTTTCTTAGATTGGGGATAATTCTGACTTTCCCATTTTAAATGCTCCCTGAGAGTATTCAAAGTATCACCAAGAGAGAAATCCTCTGGGGGAGAAGCAGGAGGGATGGACTTCTCTGCATCTGAATCCTCAAAAGGAGAAAAGGCCTGAGAAACATCCTCTTCATCAGCAGAAATGCTAGAAGAATCAGAACCAGAAAAAGACGGACTTAGGAGAAACAGCCCTACTTCTTTTAGGAGGAGGAGGTTGTGAACCCCTAATGAAAGAGTCAAAAGGTCATTAGTGCCATTTTAACCATTTGGGATTGAGGGGAACGAGAAGAAACTGGAGCCTGCTTTTTCACATGCTTATGACTGGAAGATTTACCTGCAAGTCTGAAAGACTCAGGAGGCCTGGCAACCACCAAACCTGCAGTAGAGGTAGTCGGTATGAGCTTGCTGTCTGATTGAAGTACAGAGGCCTCAGACACCGGAGTCAACTTAGCGGCTCCATATCCAACTGAAGAGGCGACAGGCGAAAGGTCAGAAGACAAAATGGAGGCCGGAGGCCTTGGGGACTCAAATGATCTCGGAGGCCTGTGGTTAAAAATCTGCGGACTGCAGGGGCTACAAAGGCACCTCACTGGCTACCACATAACTGACTACCATCTTACCATCAGAGTACTTGACCCTCTGAAGCCTGTCCCCAGTCCTTATCCTTAACGTTTCTTGGGGATATCAGAAGCCTGAAGAACAGCAGACGCCATACAGACAAACTTAGGCCAAACTCCAAAATGTTTAGCTAAAAGCTTAGCCAGACTATGAATAGTATGCAGATTAAAGGAGGCACAGATCACAATTAGGAACATCGTGGTCAAGGCCTAAACAAATAATGCAATAGGAATGAAAATCTCTATGGGGTATCTGCTTTCCACAGTAAAGACAATTAACCTTTTCTGACATTTGTTAAGGCAAGAAAAGAGGATCCCCAATGGGGAACTTAGTTGTAGTTGACTTCAACTTTGTCTGAAACCAAAAAAGGTAAACTGCCGAGCGTCACTCGTGCAAGAAATGCTTCTGCTTCGGGCTCCGCAGCAAGGAAGACTGAGGAAGTGACGTTGGCTGCCTCCTTTTGTATTGGACGTCCTGACGTCATTTACAACAGATGTCATATTTACTTACTTTGGTATTCTGGCTGATTGAGGGCTACCGGGAGCTGGATAACCCATTAGGAGTGCAACAGTGAAACACGAACATCACAGCCAACTATTCAGCTGTTGGAACTAAAACCACCCATGCAATCAGTCTAAGGATGAAGATAACACAGTGACCCCATTAAAATAAATTAAGCAGAGTCTGACATGAAACTAGCAGTCTCACAGTGTTCAAAATCAGAAGCCAATACTGCCCTGAGCAAAAGGCTGCCATGACAATGTCACAGTTGAAGTTTGTCCTGAACAACTTTGGAACAAACAACGTAAAAAAATCTTATGGTTAAAAGGACAGATCCCAACTCGCCTGCTGCTGAAACTTCCAAGTACAATTAGAAAAGCCCAAAGCACTTTTGCAACATGCATGGATACAAAGTTGCATACTGCCTAACTTCAGTTTGGGACAGTGACTATGCCCTACCTTGTGACTAAGAAACCATTTCTAGAGCCAACAAATTTCTTCTGCGATTGTCTTAAGCATTTTAACCCCCCCCCTCCCCCAAGATATGTATTGCCAACTAAACAGCTCTCCATTTTTCCTTACCATGCAATGGATTAGAAATGTATCCCCCTCAGCTGTTTGTGTGTTCAACTGCATTCATGTCTGTTGACCCTTACAGGATGAGAATTATTGTTCACCACTATAAGAAATGTGTAGTTTTGTCCATTGATGTGATCACTTCTGTCCTGAATCACTAATACTACAGTAAATGTACCATAACCCTCTACTCTGGGACCATAAAGGACTTCTATAACAGAATCAATAGCAACCATCACCCAGAAATGTTTTTTAAACATTAGCCATTAGCTACTTTGATGGCCACATTCAGAAATACATTAAGTACACTCACCAAAACAATGTGCCAACAGTACAGGGATCACTAATGCACTACAATCTTTAAACCATTGGAAGAGACCATGGGCAGATGTCCACCTGGCAAACCTTACCTTACCTAGTACTTTATGTCACATGTACTGCTAAAAGTTGAAACAGCTTGCTCACACCATCTTTAGTTATTTTACACTGACAAAACAATGTTAATCTATTGTATACAACCATGTTTAGGGAAAACATTGTCTCTACTCCTCAATCTAAAAGCCCTTGAGGGTCTGCAACATAATTTAGCGAACCAAAGTTCTCCACCCAAAGCAGGTTAATATTTGTTCCAGATGTTTTTCTTTTCCAATACTAAAAGGACAATAAATAGAAAGGGGTTATAAAAAGATGCATTCCTTACATCCCTCAGTTCTTACATTACTCTTACATCCATCCTTTTGCATTTTTGGTACAAGGTCAGTTTGTTCCATAGATCTACAGAGTACTTTTGCTACTGTCCTTAATTCTCAAAGAAAACGAGAGTACCTACATTACTGTAGTTCTCCGCACACCAAGTTTACTGTTAAGGCAAGTACAATCAGTGTGTTCAAGGTAGTGAATGCTGAAACTGTAGAAGCCTTCTCCATCGGAGGAAAGCAACATTAATATGTCACATAGGACAAGTGCTGCAAACCTACTCTGCTCCTGGAGTACTTATCCAGCTTGTGAGGCTTGGAACAGGTGTGCACAACTACCCAGGTAGCTGCTAAAAGAAAACTATAAATGTGGGCATTCTTGAAAAAGGCTGCTGTGATGGACATAGCCTAGAAGAATGGAGTTAGTTCCTACAAGTGTTTTATCAATGTGAACATGCAGAATGGGATACAACCTGCCTGCCACTTAGATGAGCAAAAGTTTGTTGACTGACCTGTCCTGTTCTCTTCACTTGGCAAGTCTGATACAAAAACCTGGAGGGACTTAGTCTCCATAATTCTGGATAAATGGTACCCATGCTGTCTGTGGGCAGTCACCAAGTGTAATAGCCTTCCCCTTGTTCGAAGGATTACTGTCCCTACATGCATATAAAAATGTATGTGTACGTAATAAACATTCATTAACCAGGCAAGCCCACTGAACATGCACACTTTTCAGGGGCAACTTGGAAGCAATGTCTGGTTAAGTAACTTGTTCAAGGTCCTGCAATATGAGGGCTGACTGGAATCAAAACCTGTAGCACACAGACTATAGCTCAGCCTTAACCTTCCGCACCAACCACAAACGTGTATAAAAATATACTTGCATCTTGGCATAGTCCCAGCTGTGACATCACCTTATACGTTAAAAGGAGGCATTTGTCTTAAAGATAACTTTAAAATCAAAGGACCATAAACACAGTTCCTTAGACACAAGGACCTGGAATTCAGAATTCCTTCTAGCAGAGGTATCTGTAACCTGAAAAGTCTTCCATGACAAACCTGATGACTGAAGGAAGCATTAATTTCCAAACACTAAAGTCATGTCCTGTGGGTCTGGTAAAACAGATTTTGGAAAGTTTGTAGTGCACTACTCAGAGTTTATTCATAAACAATTATTGGAGAACATTCCCTGCTGCAGTAATGAATCCTGGTAATTCCGGATACAGAATGATTAGTGGCGAGGCCAACTTAAAGAGCTTTTCACTTCCCCCCTCTTGCCAAAGTAAAACCACCCCCCCTCCCAAACTTCAGGACATTTGCGGTAAACGATAAGCATTAGCCCAAGCCATCTCTGGTTCTTTCTTGCCGCTGTCAGTCTGAAATACAGTGGTCTGATGCAAGAGCACTGGCTGCCCTGGTGAACAAGATTCCCAGGGGAAGCGATCTAACAAGACGCACCCCCCCCCAAAAAAAAATTTATTTTTTCCAGGTTTTAAGTCAGCCTCAAGAAGGAAAGGTGCCTTTGTCAAGGGAAGACAGGAGATGCAACAAGTATAACACCTCCATCCAAGACCACCTCCATCTAAGACTACCCAAGATTTGTGACATAAGGGATGCCATGGAAGAGATGTGGTACTGCCAGAATAACTAACTGTAGATGTTCAAATATATTTAAACTCCTAACAACTGTACTAGGTTCATTTTATTACTCCTTGTTACAGTAATGGCTCTTTGAAACAACTTAAGATCCACTAATTGGCTGACTTCCACTAATTGGCTGACTCCTGGGAGGACATGGTCACAAGTGTCCTGGCACAACAGCCTTAATAAAATCTGCCCTGGCTACAATATCTACATGAACATCTAGAAAAGGTGTGGGCAGATCTACACGAACATCTGGAAAAGGTGTGGGCAGATGACCAAGTAGCTGCTTACAGAATGGTTTGTGTGCTGACTTTGTCCGAAGGAAAGCAATAACGACAGCAGTGGTACTCATGGAATAAGTCTTAAAACACTCTGCCATAGAGGGACTACCAGAATTAGTCTGACTTGCTCCATACGTGCCTGAGGACACCACTTGGGACTAGATGGAAAGGAAAGAAAGCAAAAAGGAGGCCCATAATCCACAGAATGGAAAAAGCAGAAACAGCCTATACCATTCCACAGGAGGTGCTAACACCAAAGCTTGGCTTTATAACATTGAAAGGCAAAATGTTCCAGCACTGCATCCCCTCCAATCTCTGTGCAGGACTCCCTAGTGTCTCCAAATGTTGAGCAATTTGTCTTCCAGACAGCTGCAAGTCTGATGGATTGCAAGAAGCCACGACAGCTAGTCAGCACTTCAAAACTGGTCAGACTTAAGTGGTGCAAGCAATTATGAATCCAGCTTTAAGAATGCAGTTTCAAAGCCCCCCCCCCCCCCCCAAAAAAAAAGGAAATTAGTCTGGGTTCTTCAAAGTTTAAGAAAGCTGAACACCAACTGTGTGTTTAAGACCTCTCTTGAATCTCATTTAAATTGCTTATTCAGTTTATGAATGGCTCTAAAAGGCAGGTCTCCTGGAGGGGTTCCCATAAATGCAGTACCATCACCTGTGTTATAATTTGCTACACAGGAGTTTTGAGAAGACTGAGCTAAACCCTCGTTGTCCAGTTAGGAAGGTTTAGAACCTCAGGGGAAGGAACTTTCTTTTCTCTGCTGGGGAAGTCACTCCTGAGGTAGAAAGTTGGAGAGTCTGATTTACTCCACATGGATAAATCAGACACACCCTGTAGAGAAATTACACAAATGACAGCACAGTGTTGGCACAAAGGAATCTAGACAAAAAGTTAACAGAAGGAAAATCCTACTCTTCAACTGGAAAGACTGCTCTTGGACAATGACGCGCCCAATTATTTCTGCACCACTAATGAAGTTGAATAAGCCAAATCAAACAAAACTACAAATCATTATAATATGGGGAAAAGGTCCTGTTGTCTCGTTGGAAGGAGCCACTTTACATTTCCAGGCTTTCCAACCTTCCATTTTTTTTTTCGATTTCAAATAGCCATGTAACATTCCTCCAATATTTTGCAGCCAAATACAACAAAAAATGGGTGAACACTGGTGGAGTGGCTTCTGACCCCAAATCAGCAGAAGTGAGGCCTACAACTTTAGACTGTGATTGGGCTATTTCACCCCACACATACTGTCAAGCATTCAAACTCAGGCCTGCATCCTGTGAAGGAGCAGTCAGAAATAAATGGCAGATGTCAGTGTCTGAAAGTCAGTGTCCAGCTTAGATGTCACAATTGCAGACTGAAGTCTGGCAAACAGCAGATAACAGTGCCCCTACCTCCCACCCCAGAAAGGCAGAGATAGTTGGGGATACAGTTAAAAAGACAGCAGGGCTGGGAATGAAGAAAGCAACTCATTAGGCTTTGCACACGTCAACTGACAAGGTTGGTATGACATTGTACAGTCTACTCACAATTACTCTAGCTGCCAACTTTTTCCAGCTTTCCATTTGCAGTAACTATCCTTTTAGGTGATGCCTTGTTTAAGGACCATTCAGATGTTCTGCAAAGAGACCTTGGGTTTTCAGTCCAATAGAGTAAATGCAGTGGAGCTCCTTAAAAGCAGTACTATAAATGGTAGTCACTATATGAAATGGTCTTCTGTAGGTACAATTTGTTACCTTTTCTTTGGGGACAAACGCCTCAATTTCCTGCAATGTGCAGGTCAAAAACGTATGCCAGAAAGGAACCAATAGGCATTCAACTTTGTTTTTAAATTTAAGTAAACAGTTCAAATGGACCCGTATTTTAGCCATACATCTACCAAACATTCAGGGAAAGGGAGGAGCTCACCCAAACCATGGACAGGACACCACAGTTCAAAGTCAGTATGGAAGGGTGGATGTCCACTTGTGGTTATTTTGCACGGAAAAAAAAAAATTCTACCTGCAACATTGACCCAGATGAAGAATCAACCCTGCCTATTCCAATCACCAGTTAAAGCAACATGTTCTTGTTTCCATCCATTCTGGTAATGTTCCTAATCACAATTTTGGAATTTTGTTACAGGTGCAGAGAAATTTCTGTACTTTGTACACAACAATGAACATGAAATAAACTCTACTTTTCAATACAGGAGACATTTCAAGGGTCAAATGTTATGTAAATACATGTAGCATATGGGAAATGTGCACAACCCCTTTTTTCTATAAAAGTTACATTGCATGGACACTAAATGTATCTGTGTGTGTGTGTGTGTGTGTGTGTGTGTGTGTGTGTGTGTGTGTGTGTGTGTGTGTGTGTGTGTGTGTGTGTGTATATATATATATATATATATATATATATATATATATATATATATATATATATATATATATATATTTTTTTTTTTTTTTTACATAAACACCTGGTACATCTGTAGCTTTTATCTACACTCTTGGTACATCAAATATTTGTCTACATACTGGCATTTCAGACATACAAAAATTTCCCCAAACTCATCATATTGCATTTATTGCTAAACACTGAAGTTACACTGCACATTCGACACAGACATGCACACACCCAAAATACCACAACTTACCCACCCCTAATGTAAGCACACTTTTACAGTAAATAAAAATAAGAAATGACTCTGCATTTCCCATTCACTATGGTAGGAAAAGTACAGTTGTGTACACTTAAGATAAATGGAGATGTTAGAGTGTATTCACTGTTGCAAGGATTACATTTAGGGTTATCTGCCTGCAGGTATCCCTCAGCCGGCCTGAATATCAAAGTCTTTGCTCTTGCGTCGGATGCTGTCTCTTCTTCCATGATGTCAGGTTATCAGGGGTAAAAAACATGCAACAGACACCATTACATCAGTTTGTCTTGCCCCAGCTGTCAGGTGCTCCCATAATGGAAAGCAATTAGATGTTAGATTACACCTCCAACAAAAAGCAAATTCACCAGAAATCTGAAAAAACACTAAAGAAAGGTATAGCCAAGAGAAGTCAGGGGGCTGGAGGGAGGGTAACCAGGACTGCAACAGTGAATACACTCGAACATCTACATTTATAGTAAGTGTACACAACTGTACTATGTTCGTGTTTCACTGTTGCAGTCATTACATTTGGGTTGATTCCCAAAGCTAAGGAAGGGAGGAGGCATTTAGAGAGCATTAGGACTAGCAATTAAGCCCTGCAAAACTACAGTAGCAAAACCAGTTCTGGATTTAGAAAAAAAAAAAAGGCATATGGTAATGCTTGGTGAAGGTATGTACAGATGTCCCTGGTAGGAACACCTCTGAGAAAGGCTGTAGATGCAGCCCTGGTGGAATGTGATCTTATCCCTCTGTGGGGTAGGTTTTCCATGATGCTTACAGCAGAAATGAATGCAATGGCCTATCCACTTAGAAATGGTTTGCTTTGAAATGGCCTTCCCCTCTGCCCCTGCAGCAAAGCCAACTAGCAGCTGTTCAGATTTTCTGAAAGGCTTAGTCCTGTCCAAATAAAATCTAAGTGGTCTGTGTACGTCCAAAGAGTGCAGTATTCGTTCTCCTTTGTTTTGTGGATTTGGGAAAAAAGTAGGCAAATGAATGGACTGATTAAGGGCCACACTAAACACCACCTTGGGCATAAAGAAAGGATTGGTCCTGAGGGACACCCTGTCTGCATGGAAGATGAAGGGCTCTACTGCCATAAGTGCCTGTAATTCAGACACTCTTCTAGCTGAAGTGATGGCTAGAAGGAAGACTGTTTTCCAAGAAAGGAATTTCAACTCTGCAATTGCAGCTGGCTCAAAAGGCAGTAGAGTGAGCTTTTCCAAAACAAAGTTAAAGGTCCCAGGCCAGAGTAGGGACTCTCCTAGGTGGTCTTAAATTTTTAGCCCCTCTGAGGAATTGCTTTAGCAGGGGGTGAGAGAAGAGGGGTGGGTTCAGTATTGTAATATGCTGAGATGGCAGAGGCATGAATTTTAATGGACGAGAAGGGGAGGCCCTTGTGGAGCATCTCAAGTACTGAAGAATATGAGGTAAGCTGGGCAAAGTTGTGCCCATCCCCAGAGTCTGGCTCCAGGAACAGCATCTTTTCCACTTTTCAGCATAGGATTTTCTAGTACTAGGCCTCCTTGCCTCCAGAAGGACATCTAGCACCTGCTTACAGAGGTATGCTATAGGAGAGTTCAAGGAATTAGCCAGGCTGCAAGGTTCATGGTTTGAAGCAGAGGGTGCAGAATCTGGCCCTCCACTGGGACAGCAGGAAAAGTGTCTGAGACAGGTGCCATGGTTCCAGAAGTGCAGTGACATACTGAGCAAGAGGGGCTACCAGTGCTGGCGTGGCCAGTCTGGTGCAATCAGTATTGTCCTCGATTTGCCCTTTTTGATCTTTAGTACAACTTTCAAGAGGAGAGGCATAAACTGAGAGGCTTTCTTTCAAGAGGAGAGGCATAAACTGAGAGGCTTTCCCAGGTGAAGGACAGGGCATCCACTTTCCAAGCTTGACTGTGGGAAGTCCTTGTGCAGAATTTGTCCAATTGGTAGCTCTGAGGGGAGGCAAACAGGTCTATTTCTGGATTCCCCCATTTGTGTCTCAAAAGGCTGAATATCTTTGGTTCCAGTTTCCACTCATGTGGGTCCATGAGATTTCTGTTTAGGTTGTCTGCCAGTGAATTTAGCTTGCCTGGCAGGAATTGAGCTTCTAGGTGTACTTGGTAACTCAAGGCTGTGTTCCACAGAGCCATAGCTAGTCTGCAGAGAGGGTACGAGTGGGGTCACCCCTGCTTATGGGGTCTATATTATATCATCGAACGCTTAAAGCGAACGCTGACTGATTGACCTAATTTAAGCGAAAGCTTGCAATCTCGAACTGTCAGATCAGCGATTTTTTCCCAAGGAAATAAAATCGCTGATCCAAAATACATATACACAACACATGCACACCAAACAAACAGAAATCCACACACATACACCTAAAATCTGATACCTAACCCTACACTAAACTATGCACACACCACTAACTACCCACTTACCTTAACCCAAACCCTAAGGTCCGTCACTATCGCACACTCACCTCACTCGCTCCCCAACTCGCTTAAATCCACCCTAACCCTTATGTCCACTCAAATCGCACACACACACCTAACCCGATCCCTAACCCTAACACTCACATCCACACAATCGCACACTTACCTGAATCCGACCGGTAAATTTCCACCATAACACTGAAAATACCAAAGCAACAGAAACGGATAACCAAATTCTTTCCCTAGGAAAAAAATTCGAGTTTCTGCTGCTTCGATATTTTGAAGTTTCGCGAAAATAAGTTCGATCGATCAGCGTTCGCTTTTTAAGCGTTCGAGGATATAATACAGACCCTGCTTATGTACCAACACAGTGGTGCCTGTCTTTACCAATAATTGTCCTGGAAGAATGTGGTCCTTGAAGGCAGTCAGGGGATTCTGTACAGCTAATATTTCTTTTTGATTGATATGCAGTTGCATTTGACTCTGGTACCATTTGCCCTGAATGCACTGCCCTGCCAAGTGAGCCCCCCATGCATAATCTGACGAGTCTGTTAGGGCTTGGGCGCAAGGGGTACAGTGAATGGGAGCCCCTTGTTGTGGTAGCAGGCCTCTACCCACCAAAGGAACCCTGTCTTTATACAAGGAATGATGGGAATCATTGATTCCAGGTCCCGAGAATGTTGACACCACAGGCTTTTTGGATACCACTGTAGTTTCCTCATATGCAGTCTTGCATATGGAATTAGTAGAATGCAAGAGGTCATGAACTCCAGGGCTTGCAGGATTTTCCTTGCAGATAGCTGGGTCTTTGCGGCCAGTAGTTTGAAGTAGGCTGTCAAACTTGTTTCTCTGGCGTGAAGTAAGCCATCTGGGAAGTTGTACTCAAGCTTGCTCCCAGGAATACAATTTGTTGGCAGGGTACTAAATGAGATTTATTTTAGTTTATGGTGTACCCCAGTGAGGTTAAAAGTTTCTTTACAAATGCCACATGTTTTAGTAGCAAGTCCTGGCTGTCTGCCTGAATTAGACAATTGTCCAGGTATGGGTATATTTAAATATTTCTTTGCCTGCAAAATGCAATGACTGGAGCTAGACACTTTGTGAATTCCCTGGGCGCAGTAGATAAGCCAAAGGGAAGTGCAGAGAACTGATGGTGCATGGAGCCTGCTCTGAAGCATAGGTATTTCCTGCAAGATTCCCTTACTGGAATGTGCAGGTAAGCTTCCTTCAAGTCTAAGGTTGCCAACCAGACATCTTTGCCTAGCATAGTAAGCAGCTGAAGTTTTAGCATTTTGAATTTTGGGATTACCAAAAAGGTGTTTACAATAGAGAGGACCAGGACAGTATGCCAGTTGTGGTCTTTTCTGGGTATCAGGAAAAGTCTTGAGTAAAACCCTTGCCCCCTTTCTTCTGCTGGGACAGGTTGAATAGCCCTGATACTTAGACAGAACCTGCTGCTGAGCCTCTGCTCACTGATTTGGGGGTAGGTCTGGCCAACTGTTTGGGGTTGGTAAGGTGTGGAAGTGGAATCTGTATCCTTGGAAAACTATATTTAAAACCCACTTGTCCTGGGTAATGAGTTCCCAGTTTTTTGCATGCAGTGCAATTTTTCTCCTTAAGGGAGCAGGCAGTTGAGCAGGGCTTGGAAGGTTTAAGGTTAAGTCATTGTGACCCTTTTCCATAGGGGGGTGTCTTACTACTTCCAGCTTTGGAAGTGGGAGCCCCCCACTGCTTAGATATGCGAGTACCTTGAAACTGTAGCCTAGGTGGTCTGCTGTTCCTGGGTTTGGACTGAAGGCATGCAAGAGACAGGAAAGGACCAATTCTTAGAAGGCCAATGCCTGCTAAATCTAGGAGGCTGTACTTGCAGGAAATCTTTAACAGTTTGCATAGATTTAGCTTTTTCCTCCATCTTTTTAAGAACTTCTGCTTCGTTGCCAAACAGGCGGTCTTGGTTTAAGGGAGCATCTAATAATTTAGCTTTAACATGATCTGGCAAAATATTCTCCTTAAGCCAAGCATGCCTTCTAAGTACAGACCCAGTGACACCAGCCCTGCAAGATGCTTCTGAAGAATCAAAACCACATTGCAAAGTATATTTACCAACTTGTTCAGCAGAATGCATCAAATCCTATAACTCTATTTTCAGCACAGTCTGGAATCAACATCATTTTCAGTTTAAGTAGTCCCATAATATGCTGCTGATACTTTAACATATGAAACTGGAAGTTTAAGGCCCTACCGGCCAAAGTAGCAGAAGTGCATACCTTCTTACCCCATCTGTCCAAGGCCTTAGAATCTCTATCAGAGGGGGTAGAGTTTTTGGCAGTAGTAGCCTTAATGCCTTTAGGTTCTTGGGAAATGGTGTCTGGGTCCGCAGTAAGATTCTTGAAGAGGAATTTAAGAGTCAGGTACTCTAATACCAGTCAGACTTCCTGGGAGCTAGAGGTAAAGTGTCTGGGGCCAGGCTAGATTCCAAGAAGGCATCATCTGCAATGTCCAGGACAGGAGGGATAGCTAAAGGCCTGTGTTGGAGGAGTAAGAATTCCCCAAGCCTCTTTCTGGAGTCAGAGTAATCCTGGTTTTCCCAACGGAAATGCTCCCCAAGAGAGTGTGCAAGGTTTCATCAAAAGGAAAAACCTTCTGGAGGTGAAGCAGAGGGAATGAATCCTCTGGGTCAGAATCCTCACAGGTAGATAAAGGCAAATCCTGGTAATCAGAAGAAATAGAAATATCAGAATCCTTATCAGAAGGAAAATCAGTTCTGGGTCTCAGGGAGAAGGCTGGCTTCCTCTAAAGTAATAAGGTCTTCAACCATTCTTAACATTTGTTTTTTAGGCATATGGACCTGACCATGCAGTTTGGAAGGTTTCCTAGGCTTGGGTTAAGTTTTAGGCCTTGAAGAAGATGGCGTCAGTTTGAAATGTAAGTCAGTAGGCCTGAATACACCCTCAGAAGCCGGTGCCTGCACAGCGGTGCTGGACCCATCCAAGCTAGAGACATCCGCAGGTTCCAAAGTCGAAGAAGCATCTCGAGGCATACTGGACTCTGAATGGGTCTCAGTAGAAGCCTACGAATCTGAAGTAGTGGGTATCAGGGGCTGTGAAAGCACCAGAGTATCAGCGAACTGGCGACTAGCTTAACAGAAGTGTCGTCGGCAGCTTTGGACCTATGCAGTCCTGTCTCTGTCTTTATCTTTACGTTTTTTTGGAATGTCAGTAGTCGGGTGACTTACCGAAGCCATTTCTGGATAGTTAAACAGAGTACCGAAATAATTTGCTGCAAAAAGAAACAGACGATGAATAGTCCAGGGGTTAAATAAGGCATAAAACCGACAGCAAGGAACGTCATGGTCTGGGCCTAAGCAAGGAATGCAGTACAAATGAAAATCTTTGAGGTATTTGCTTTCCACAGGTAATACAATTGTTAACTTTTACTGACATCGGTTAAGAGCAAGAAAAAAAAGAATCCCCAACGGGGTACTTAGCTTTCTTCAGTTCTGAAACTCAAAAATGAAAATTTCAGGAGTCTGCCTACAGTCACTTGTGAACTGTTTCTGCTTCAGGCACCGTGCAGCAAGTAAGACTGATGTAATGGCGTTGGCTGCATGTTTTATACCCAATGACGCGATTTCAATGAAGAGGAGACAGCATTCGACGCAGGACCCAAGACTTTGATATTCATGCTTGCTGAGGGCTACCTGCGGGCAGATAACCCCAAATGTAACGACTGCAACAGTGAAACACAAAGAACCTCAGCTTTGCACACTGCGCTCGCACACACAAAACTGCCCAACTAATTTAACCCTAAAAAATGAGAGCAGTTGAATCACAGGTAATCACAGCTTGCGAAATGCAAAAAATATCCTGGCAAACCGGATTCATTTCTATCTAAAATAAAATAAGCTAGAGTAAAAAAAATTCTAAATTTTGTATCATTTTCCTTAAATTCTTTTAAGAATCAAAAAAAGACAAGAAAGCAACCTCTAAGCTAGATTAGAATGGCAAATACAAGGCAGCTCATTAAAAAGAACTTGTACAAACTACCCAAAGAAATATTCAGCAGTAACATAGCTCACTAAAGTATTGTAATTTAGGATTAGAGAACTTGCCATATGTCAGTAAACTCACTTCCCAAAGCCCACAGTGCAAAATACTATGTGCTCAGTGGAGATAGACATTCTATTTATTCAGGTGGGGCAAGAGGGCTCAGAGTGAACTTCAAATTTGGAACTTTCAAGGATATGTTTAGCCTCAAATTCAGAAAGTTTCTCCATTACCTCTTTTTTCCCCGGACAAGAGAATATCCTGGAAGAAAACCCTTTGCCATTCTGACTGACAGGAACTGGTTTTGTAACTCCTTGCAGTACCATTTCTGTTAAAGGGAGAAAGCTACATGCGCTTGGTCTTCTGGTATGGATGAGAGTTTTTTTTTTTTTTTTTTTTTTTTTTTTTATATAAATAGTTTGGTTGAGAAATGTAGTTTGTACCATCTGAAGTCAACCTGCAATACCCATCAAGTCAAACTTATGCTTGAACAATTTCAGTTTGAAGCCAACTGGCCACCTAGATTGGTACCGTCATACCTGCTCTCCCCAGACCACCTCTCTTGCCATTTTCCTTTTCTGTGCAGCCCTTCATTAGAGGCCTTGCTTGTTTTCCTTCCTTTAGTAGTAAAGCCCCTTGTACATTACTGTGGCAATAGTAACCCTCAAAATGCATCCAAAATGGTTAAGCAAATTCACACACCACAAAGAGCAAGGAATGCTGAAATGTCAGCAGTGATGTCACCTGCAGGTACTTTTAGCATATCATTTTCTTTCCATTGACAATTAGACATGCAATAATTAAAACTGCTAGTGTAAAAAGGATGCAAACACAAACAGTGGTAAAAAGACAGAAATTTTACTTACTGCATCGGACTGTGCCCGTATGTCATCAAAAAGCTGCTGGTATTTCATTGCTGGTGTCTTTCCCTTTGACTGGATTAATTTCTTCAAAGCTTGAGCCAGTTCTTCCTTGCGTTTCCGAGCTGTAGCACTCATTCCTGACAAACATCACATTATGCATTACTTTCACAGTGCACATAAACATTTTTAATCTCTCCCCTTACATTTTAATCTCTCCCCTTACAGTTTAACAAGTACACATTACATCAAAATAACACTCTGTACACTTTGCCATACTCATTTTTTCAACAATCAAAAGCAATTACTTTATGGAGAATACTTCCCCTGAGTAAGTTATAAAAGGCCGTCATGCTAGGGGATGGGTATAATAGTTAAGGTGTTCACTCAGTCAAAGGTGCACGGTTTGATTTTCACCTTTGAAATGTCTCAAGGAGCAGCCAGACTAGTACTTTATAATAAACCTATGATCCTACTTGCAGTGCAAATAAGGTAAAATTTTTACTGTCGTGCAACCGAAGATGCAACACAATGCTGCCTTAACACAGCCACAGAGTCCTAGTTAAGAACTGTATCTACCATTACAAATGCATGTCAGAAGTTCAGCTGCTTTTTGAATGCATCAATAAATCTGTGCATATGATTTATAATCTATACCACACCACCTTTAAGGCACCACTAAACAGAAGAGAAAAAATATTAAAAAGTCTGATGCATTTGTATGCATCACATTAAAGAAAAGTTGTGCAAGAACTTACCATAACCATATGTCCTGCTCTTCCATCTTGCAGTACTCTGCATATGGGTTTACCCTTTTAGTCTTGAGTACATACGGCCAGTATCCAAAAGCTTTCAGTCCCTCCTAGGTGCATGAGACGTCAGGTCTAGGCAAGAGTATGTGGGCCATAAGTGACATCGGCATGCACCAGCCGTAAGAACTGAAGGCCCCAGTCGGAGCAAGCCTTAAATAGACAATGCCAGTTCATTTCCATCCAGAGGGGGAACATAGCTTCTAAGAGGGGAAGGAGGGAGGGTAGGAATACTGCAACATGTAAGAGGACATCTACGGTTACGGCAAGTTCTTACACAACTTTTCTAGGTCCTTCTATTCCTATGTTGCAGTACTATGCATATGGGCAGAGTGCCAAAGCTCATAGAGAAAGGATGGTTGGTATGGAAGTAGATTCCAGGAACCCATGCAGGATATGAACCCTGCCCTGGGCCTAGAGATGTGGTCTAGTTTGTAATGTAAAATGTGAACTGAGGACCAGGTTACTGCCTCTGGGATAGAGGTGGTGTCCGGGCCCTTGAAGAAAGCCCTCGAGGATGCCATGGCTCTAGTGGAGTGGGCTCTTACTGTACCCTGAAGTGATTTACCATGGTGATGGTAACAGATGGTAATGGCCTTGGAAATCCAAGTTGCAATAGTCTGTTTGGACGCAGCCCTCCCTAGTGCTCTAGGGTGGAAAGATATGAAAAGTTGGTCAGTCTTTCTGAGACAGTGTTGTGAAAGCAGAATCTAATTTGTCTGTGAACATCCAGGGAATGAAGTGCTCTTTCACTTCTTCCCTGTGGGTTTGGATAAAAAAAACAGGTAAGTGGATGGTCTGCTTGAGAGACAGGTCATTGACTACTTTGGGCATGAAAGATGGATTTGTCCTGAAGGTAACCATGTCTTTATGAAAGAAAAGAAAGGAGGGGTAGCCATTAGCATCTGGAGCTCTGAATCTCTTCTGGCTGAAGTGATAGCCACTAGAAGGACCATCTTCCAGGTGCAAAACTTTAGGGAAGCTTGATCAGTGGGCTCAAAGGGTGGCAGTGTAAGCTTCTCCAGCACATAGTTGAGATCCCAAGGAGGAGAAGTAGGTTTCCGGGGTGGTCTGAGATGTAGGACCCCTTTGAGGAAGAGCTTCAAAGGGAGCCTGGATGCCAAGGTGGGATCCATGGGTAGGCATGCAGACACAACAGACAGGTGCACCTTAACAGAGGAGTAGGAAAAGCCTGTCTGAAGCAACACACAAATAAGACAGCACTAGGGGAATGTCATTGTCAGCGTATCCAGCTGCTTATTTTGACACCAAGTAATGAACCTTTTCCATTTAGACAGGTATGATTTTCTAAAGTTAGGTTTCCTGGCTTCCTGACATCGAGCACATACTCATTGCAAAGGTCTCTGTACAGGATCAGAAGCCTATCCGCCACAGGGTCAGGTGCAACAGCTGCCACTATGGATGGATTAGAGATCCCTTGTGCTGTAGGAGAAGGTACACTCTGAGTAACTTGCTGTGATTGCCCTTGGACAATTGGAGTAAGGGGAACCAATGCTGTCTAGCCCAGTAGGGAGTCACCAGCAAGATTTTCGGGTTGTCCTGCTGAATCCATACCAGAACCATCTGAGAGGGAAGGGGGGGATGCATAAAAGGTATTTCCCTTTCCATGAGATAGTGACGGCATCTGTTGCCAGAACCTGTGGGTCTGGTCTCCTGGTACAGTATCCAGGAAGTTGCCTGTTGTTGGCGGAGGCAAACAGGTCTATTTGTGGTGTACCCCCATCTGTGGACCATGTCCAGAAAGATATCCCCGTGAAGCATCCATTCGTGATAGTTTGTACTGGTTCTGCTCAAAAACATCTGCTTGGGAGTTATGGACAGAGGGAATGTATGCTGCTTTAAGGGTAAATCCCTGGGAAGTGGCTACTTACCAGACTAGAAAAGCAAGTTTGCAGACCAGGTAGGACTTGATCCCTCCTTGTTTGTTGATATACCACAGGACTGTGGTGTTGTCTGTGTACATCAGGAGAGATCCCTTCCCAAGGAAAGGAGTGAATGCCTAGTGGGCTAGGAGGATTGCCCTCATTTCTCTGGCATTGATGTGTTCGGTTTTTTGCCTGCATGTTCACAGGCCTTTAACGTTTAGATGGCAGAGAGTGGCCCCCCACCCCAGGTCTGAAGCATCTATATGCATGACCTGAGAAGGTTGAGGTGGTTGGAGGGCAAGTCCTGGGTTGAGATTCACCAGAGCCAACCACCATAAGACCTCCTGTTTTAGGCATGGAAGTAAGAGGACAATGAGTTCCAGTAGGCCTCAGGGCCGTGAAGGCTGAGAAAAGGCTTTGGCTAAAGGCCTGCCAGTCTGGAATAATTTCTGCTGGCTGAGAGATATGCTTCCCCATTTTCTCTCCTCTTGAGAGTCCCAATGGGCGTCTTTAGGAGCGGGCTTCAAAGTCTAAGGCAGGGAATCAAAGTTTCCCCTGAAAACACTGGTCGTCCCCCCCGGCATCCAAAACGGTTGCCGGAATAGCCTCTGCAGATGTGCTCTCGCTCAATGGTAGTACAGCTTCCTCAGAGGTATCAGTAACATTTGGTGCAGCAAATCCAGGTCCAGATCTTAAGACCAGGCTGATGTCAGCCACAGACTGTGGATCGGCCAAAGAGGCTTAGCAAGCGTTACAGGCTGTAAAGATCTGTCCTTTTTTAGCGGTTCAGAGGAAACATCCAATGAGCCCTCCATACGCAAAGCAAGTTATTTTAGACGTTGGTTCAAAGTACAAAAATTGGGCGCATGCAAACGACTGCGCAATGTTTTCAGAATGAACGCCTGGCAAATAGGACAGGCCTTATAATCGTGTGACCACCAGAGACAGAACACTTATGAGCGTCTTTACGAGGGATCTGACTGCCATACTGACATTTACCCTTTCTGGATGACATGAAAAGGCAGGAATACAAAAGGAAGAACTGAAAAGGTCCCAATGGGGTACTTAACTTGAATCAGTAGTCACCAAAAGCAGGAGCACCTGGTGTACGACTGGCAGCTGGAAAGTTCTGAGGGCTGGTGCGTGCAGACGTCACTTTTATGGCCCAAGTACTCTCGCCTAGACCAGACCTCTCACACACCTAGGAGGGACTGAAAGCTTTTGGATACTGGCCGTATGTATGCGAGACTAGAAGGGTAAACCCATATGCAGAATACTGCAACATAAGAATAGGACATCTTTTATTACGGGTAAGAATGACTATGAATTCTGACAGTATAGCCTGTATGAAGTTTTTGGACCCCTTGAATGACTTGTTAAAAATCAGCTATGACCATGTGTAAATACTTTCACTACACCTGGGAGAAAAGGTTCTGCGACCCTAGTCAGACCAGACTTGTAGCAAAGTCGCAGTATTTAAGTCTATTGCAACCCTGTTGTAGACAGCATCTAACCATATCCACCAAAAACAAAATATTTAAAAACAGACTTCAGCATACCCTAAGTAACAGTTACGTTGTACTCTAACATGCTTTGAATTTCTGCAGAGGTTAGACTTTTGTCATAAGTTTCACCCGTTTGAGAAACAAAACACTGAAGAGATACTGCGAATTTAGAAGCAAAATCAGTTTGTAATAATATGAAAATAGGTTTGCTCACACAAGAACTAGTGTGCCCTCCATTATATGCAATGTGTACTATAAAGACTGCAAGGAGTTTGGGGAAGCTTTCCAAAGGAAATAAAACTAAATCTGAAGAACAGAATTATTATCAGTCAGTAGCTTTGTGTACAAACATCCAAGATAAATACAAATTATGCAGATTTAAACCAGTCTACATACCTAATTTAAAATGGTACAAACATAATTAAGAGCATAGTATTACAATTACCTTTGCAGATGTGCATTTTTGCCCTTGTGCAGTATGTATTAAATACTAACAAAACTTTAATACACCTGTTCTACTCATGTTGACATACTTCTAATACCAGAGGGACTTGGGCTCCAAAACTACCTGGCAGTTACCCATCAGATCCACAGTTCTGAAGAGAAAAATGGCAACAGAACAAAGTCCTTAAATTCCAATTCTGTTTAAGCATATGCCTGCAGAGGACTCACTGAATGTAGTCCAATGTCTATCAAAGAGTTAAGTTAGCTTTCTGGACATAATGCACACTGCATCCACTATTCTTCCAATATTCTGATGGTTCAACTCTATATGCTCCAGCAATGTAATGTATTTATGCAGTCTGGACACCCAAAGCAACTTGGTTCTTTAAAAAGACTGCTTTGGGTGGGAAGACTTGCTAAATTATGCTTTTTTGCTTGGCATAATTCATTAAAGGTAGCTTGTGGCTTCAATTATTTTTTTAATTTTAATGGAAGTAATGTTCTCAACTGAAAACTTACACTCAACTGGACACAGACAGAGTTCTAGGTCTGTGCAACTAGAAATACAAATAGCTTTTTTTCTCCATACAAAGGCAAGGTGGTATCTACCTACATCTTAGTAGAGCCTTGGAAGCACACTTGTCTTACAATGCTGGCTGCAAAAAAAATCTGCAGCTAAAGAAACACGTGCGTCTGTCATTGAGGGGCATCACCTCCATTCCAAAAAGACAGGACTTCAGCTGGTGGGAGGCCCAGCTAACTAGTCTTAAGCATGTCAAACTATTTGGGAAGTACTATGGTGAACTTTTCAAATGGATTTCATTCCACAAGAAGGGATCAACAAGAAAGTACAATAAACTATAAAATGAGCAAAATGCAACTCGTTACCTTACCATTGAAAAAGAAAAAAAAAAAAAGCACTTTGCATTCAGAAAAAGAGGTGATCTACAAATATAAACTTACATGACTTTAACAAAGAAGTACTCCCACACTACCATCAGTATCTGGACGTTCCTACAAGGGGTGATATCTTGGACGAGGTTGTACATAAACTTAAGGAAAGCTTATAAGGCAGCGGAACTTCCACAAACGGGAAATTGAACATTTTACCATCTTGCTGTCGCCTGCTTACAAACCTGCACTGGTTAGAGAAACCCACAAAAACAAATCAGGGTATGGCCCAAGGGGACTATGGAGGCCCTCCGAGACTGCTTTGAAAGAACCAACTGCGACATGTTCAAGGAGGCAGCCACAGTGAATCAGCATCTGAATACTGATGAATACACTGAGGTAGTGAAGGCATACATTTCAAACTGTGTTGATGGGGTAACAAATACCAACAGTATCACTATTAGAGCTAACCAGAAGTCATGGCTCACCCCATAAAGTATACGAGCTTTGGAAGGACAGAAACGCAGCTTACAGGGCTAAGGACAAAGCAGCCCTAAGGGTAGCAAGAGGTAATCTGAGGAGGGGTATAAAGGAATCCAAGAGGGAGTATGACAGAATGGTACAGAGCGACTTTGCAGACATGAAGGATGCAAGGAGACTACAGGAGATCACAGACTACAAAATCAGGTCAGCACAGTGTGAGGACAGCATCAAGTTCCTGGACAGTTTGAACATCTTTGGTAGATTTGAGGAAAGAAACAGGTTGTCACTAAAGCTACCCACTGATGAGAAGGATGCTTCAGCACAAAGGATGTAAGAATAAAGCTAAGAAGAGTGAACCCCAGGAAGGCTGTTGGCCCAGACAACATACTGGGCAAGGTGTTAAACTATGCACAGTGCTCAAGGAAATATTTAACACCTCGCTTGCCATGGCAAAAGTACCCTCATGCTTCAAGGAAACAATCATCCCACTACCTAAGAAAACCACTCCTAGCTCAACAACTACAGACCAGTCACAATGAAATCCACCATTACGAAATGTTTTGAGTGGCTGAAAAGCATCTTTTACCATGCCTACCCCTCCTGATTTTGACCCTCTTCAGTTTGCATACAGAGCCAACCGATCCACGTCCGATGCCATATCAGTAGCACTACACATCTCCCTTAAGCATATAGAGGGCAAAGACAACAATGTGAGGGTGCCATTTATACACTTCATATCTGGATTTAATAAGGTGGTACCAATGCAGCTGACTGAAAAACTGGCACATTTAAAAATCAGTAAACATCTCTAACTGGATCCTGGATTTCCTGACTGAGACCACAGAGGGTGTGTTCAAGAACACAAAGTGCATCACAATTAACACCAGGGTATTCTCAATCCCACTGTTACCATTTTGACCCACGACTGCTATGCCAAGCAAAAGTCCAATCATATCAAGTTTGCTGATGTCACACTCATGGGGCTCATCACAAAGGAGAATGAAAGGGTGTACAGAGAGGTGGTGGCATCTCTGATCACCTGGTGCGAAGGGAACCTTGACCTGAATGTCAGCAAGACTAAAAGAGATTATAGACTTCAGGAAAAGGAGAAAAAAACAGCCAGTGCTCAGGATCAATGACGTGTGGACAGGGTTAACCTGGTGCGAAGGGAACCTTGACCTGAATGTCAGCAAGACTAAAAGAGATTATAGACTTCAGGAAAAGGAGAACAAACCAGCCAGTGCTCAGGATCAATGACGTGTGGACAGGGTTAAGAGTACAAAATTCTTGAGTGTACACATAGAAAATCTTTTGTAGTCTGGAAACACCAGCCAACTGGTCAAGAAAATGCACCAACGCCTCCACTTTTTAAGAAGGCTGAAAAAAAGATAAGCTTCCTCCTCACTCTCCACCTTCTATAGAGGTGCAATAGAGAGCATCCTCACCTGCAACTTCACAGTGTGGTTTGGAAGCCACACAGTTGCAGAAAGGAAGGTGCTACGAAGAGTGGTGAGGGTTGCAGAGAAGGTTAACAGGTTCCAGTCTTCCATTCATACATCTTTATTCTGCAAGCAGCATCCAAAAGGCCACCAAAATACAGGCCAACAAGCATCCTGCACATGGATTGTTTAAGCACCTGGCATCAAGCAGGAGATGTCGCAGCACCTGCTGCAGGACAACAAGATTCAGCAATAGTTTCTACCCTACAGTGATTAGATTTCTGAACGCTGGCACTAGTCCCAGGGGTCTGGACACAAGTCAATTTTTATTTGTGCAATATACACATATATTCCAAGTGCAATATTTACTTATTATATCCATAGTCAGCATTATTTAACCAACTAAAGTGGAATATTAAACAAGAAACTTGGGCATTGTTCAATCTGTAGTGTTTTGTTACTTTAGAGTTAAACTCGGGGGAGGATATTCTTTTCCTATACGAGTGTTGATAAATGTCTCTGATCTTTCTTGCACGTATTGGGAGTAGTACTGAATTTGTTAGTTATGTTTATTCCTCTACTTGTATGTGTGGTTTCACTTCCCTCTGTAACCTCTAGAATTGAGCTGATGCACAAAATTTCATTTAGGCTACGTGTGTAGTTCTAAATGACAAAGTTTACTTCAACTTTGATAAACAATGTTTTTCCTATCAACACAAATAGAACAGTATGGACAATGTTAAAAATGGTCCTCTATTTCCAAAACCATCACACCAGTTAGTTGTGAAGACAGCTAATTTAAATAAACGGTCATAAAAAAACACTCATATGGTCAAAAATAAAAAGTTAGTCCCGCCTCATACCTGTTGTAAGAATGGATATATCAACTATGCCAGTTCTTGGGTCTGTAGCAGACTGCTTCAGTGCCTCGCGGTGAAGACGTTTGGCTTCCTCTACATCAATTGTTTCCACTTTGCTAGAGAACCGCACCTTTGCATGAGCTTCTGCCAAACGAATGAGAGATTCCAACTGTCTGGGATATGCAGACACCATGCCTCTGCCACTGCCAATTTTTCTCATATCCACATAGGCCTAAGAATGAAAAGAAATGCCCAATGACTCTTCTGAGCAAATTACAGATTCCCTAGAAGTTCTAATAATTCAAAAGTTCATCTAAAAAGTTCATTCAAAAAGACAGAATAGTGGTGTAAAACTCTTATGATAACCAAAGATGTTCTTCTCTTCGATATGTTGCAGTACTCAAGAGTCTGCCACAGGCTGCCCTGAACATCCGGCCAGTGTACAAAAGTCTAAAAGCTGCTGTAAGGTACGTGCAACATCGGACATAGGATACTTTCCAATGTCGGTCAAAGTGACGTCAGCACATACCATCTTCAGAACTGAATATCCCAGGAAGAACCTCAACCTAAGAAACTGATTCTATGCCCTTCTATTCATATGTTGCAGTATTCATAACATGAGGGGGAATACCAAAGCTTGTTCAGAAGATAAAGTGGGAGGAGGGGCAGCAGCACTTTACAAACCCCCTGAAGAATTTCCCTGGCAAAACCAGCTCTAGATATGCCATCCAACTTGTAGTTTTGTAACGGTATGGACAGAAGACCAAGAGGCTGCTTTTAAGCTAGAGGAAGTATCCAGACCCTTGAAAAAAGCACTGAAGATCACCATTCTAGTAGAATGTACCTTAACTGGAGAAGCAAGTTTTTTTTTCCATGAGCCGCATAAAAAAAGGAAATCTCCTCTTGGATCTCCAAGGTTATTTGCTTGAAAACAGATCTGCCCAGAGCCCTGGGATGGTAGGAAACAGAGACTGAAATTTCCTAAAGGACTTTGTTATATTCAAATAAAACCAGAGTTGTCTATGCACATCCAAGTGTGCAAGATCCTATCAATGGAAGACTGTGGACAGACTAAGTGACAACTCATTCACCACCTTAGGCATGAAGGAGGGATCAGTGCATAGGGACACCCTTATCCTTGTGAAGAAGAGTAAAAGGAGAAGCCGTTAATGGCCTGAAGTTCTGAAACTCTTCTGGCTGAAGTGATGGAAAACCATTCTTCCTTTGGCAAAGTGCAATGCTGAAGGGAAGATGAAAATGTTGGTTCAAAGGGGGGCACTGCAAGTTTTTCCAAAAAAAAAAGTTTAAATCCCAAGGAGGTGGTACTGGTCGTCTTGGTCAGACATGAAAGACGCCTTTTAAAGAAAAGTTTAACTTCCAACCCAGACGCCAAAAGGAGGGGTCATAGGCAAACAGAAAGGGCTGTGAGATGAGCTTTTACTAAGAGTATGATAACCCAGTCTTCAGTAATTCACACAAACAAGGAAAAAAAAAAACACGTATCAGGAATATTCACGGACAAGGGTTCTCGATTTCTGGAAAGACAGACTGAAAACTTCTTCCATTTGTTAATTTAAGATTTCGTAGTATTGGGTTTTCTGGCCTCCTGCAAAACTTGTAGCACGTCCTCAGAAAAAAAGTATCTGAAAGGAATCAAACCCCCATCACCCACAGTGTCACCTGTATTAGAGATACCTTGTCTGTGTGACTACAGCCACTCTGAGATAACTTATGATTGTCCTTGGCTAAATGCAGAAGGGGGAACTAATGCAGTCTTGGCCAAAAGGGAGTCACCAGCAATATTTTTGGTTGGTCCTGTTGAATTCAACAGAACTTTCTGAAGGGGGGCAATGCATAGAGAAACACCCCCTTCCAAGAGAAGGATAAGGCATCCATCTTCCATGCCTGAGGACCAGGAACTCTGGCACAAAACTTAGGAAGTTGTCTGCTCATAGGGGAGGCAAACCGATCTACTTTAGGAGTACCCCCACCAGTGGATAATGTCCAGAAACACACCACTGTGCAACATCCATTCGTGGGACAGACAGACCTACTCAATGTGTCCGACAACATTGACTAGAAGGAATGTAAACTGCCTGAAGGGTCAGCTGATATCGCTTTGCCAGTTCCCAAAGCCTTGAGATCCAACCTGCACAGGAGATGTGACTTGGTTCCCCCTGCTTGTTGACATATCAAAGAACTGTGGTGTTGTCTGTGAACCACTAAGATACCTGGTTCAAAGAAAGAATGAAAAATTAGCTGGGCAAAAATGAGAGCACTCATGTCTTATATTTGTGTGTTCCTTCATTTGGGAAGGAGACCACACATCCTGAACTTTCAAAAAGGCAAAGGTTCCCCCCATGTTACGTCAGAGGTGCCAGTGAACACCTCCTGAGACAGAAGCAGGGGGTTTCAGGTAAAGTCCTGGGTTCAAGGAAACCTGTTGAATTCACCACTCATTCTTTTTTCATGCAGGAAAGGAGACTAATCCCAAAATCTAGTGGATGACCATGTTGCATCCAGACTGACCTGAGATACCAGTGGAGTTTCCTCGTGTAAAGTTTGGATATAGGTTAACATGGGAATAGTGGATGCCATAAAGCCAAGCAGATAGAGGAACTCCCTGGCAGTCTAGGACTGGAGTGGAATGATAGTTTGAAAGTAAGTGATGAGAGACAAGACCTTCTGAAGAGGTTAGGAAACAAACATCTCGTTTGACTGAATTATGCATCCTAGGAAGACTTTGTTCTGTCAAGGAATGAGAGGATTTTTGAAAATTGCTAAATCCTAGTACTTCCAGAAGAGATGGTGTGAAGGTTTTAAAGTAGGTCTGGAGAATGAGTCTTGAGGAGGAGGTTGTCCGGGTAAGGGAAAATCTAATCCCCCCCCCCCCAGAGTCTGCAAAAGACGGCAGGAGCTAAGCATTTTGTGAAGATCCTTGATGCTGTCGAGTAAAAGGGCAAGGAAGAATACTGAAAGTGTGAGTAAACAAGAGCAAAGCAGAGAGATTTCTTAAAGAGAGGATGAATGGGGATATGAAGATAGGCATCCTTGATGTCCACAGTGACACCATGAAGGCTTGTGGAATGAGAGGAAGCAGAGTGTTTAAGGAAAGCATGTGAAATGAGGGTAAGGTGTTTAGATTAGAGAGATCTAGAATGGGTCTCTCCAAGGACCATCCTTTCTGGGAACTTGGAACTTTCTTCAGTAGAAACCCTTTCCTGTTTTGGAAGGTGGAACCTCTTGAAATGGTACCCTGACAAAGCAAGGTGTGAATCACCTGGAAAAAAAGTAAACTGATCTTTAGGAGGTTGTGGAATACCCCTAAAGGTAGGAGACTTCCACACCAGAAGGTACCCTCTGAGGACAATGGAAATGACTTAGGAGTCTTGGGCGATCAGTTTCCAAGCAGAGAGGAACAGGAATAGACGCAAGGATAGAGGGGTTTGACTGCAAACAGGTTAGCAGTCACAGACTACATGGCTTGTCGGAAAGGGCTGTTCATGAGCAACAGGAGTAGAAGTAGACTTGGCAGAATAAGGCTTTCTGGCACCTCTTACTCTTAGGAGGTGGTGGTCTGAACAGCTTCCTTACAAAAGGGACTTCAGAAGAATAGCTCCTTTAAAATCTTGGAACTGGTGACAAAAATATGTTTAAGGTCCTGGAGCTCCTTGCCCTTTTCTTGCAAGGACTTAAGGAAGCAAGCTGGGATTTACTGTTGGAGTCTGAAACCTCAGAAATGAGCTTACTGGCTTGAGACAGGAAGGCTAAGGAATATTTAGCCATATGGGTCTAAAGGCCAGAGTGGCCAAAGTCTATATGCCCCCAAACCTCTCTAACTTTGCTCTACTTGTCCAAGGGTAGAAGGGAGGTAGAAGGCAATAGCTTAGAGGGCTCATCTGCAGCCACAGACAGTGTCGCCGGGTCTGCAGAAGGGCACATAAAAGTTAAAATCCTCTGGCACTTTATAGAACCTGTCTGTCCCTTTAGGGGCAGGAGGTTGTGAATGTGGACACAGTAGCACAGGAGAAAGCATCCAAGAAAGTTGGAAGAACTGGAGGTACTGCAGATGGGGATGGAGAATCTACCTGTAAAAGATGTTACCTTTTTTGTATGTCTGAAACTCAGGAGCAGTCCCACTTGAAAAATTCTCATCTACACAATGATCTTGCCAAAGGTAATATGTTCCTCTGGAGAGGAAGTTCCATTTCATTCCTCCTCTGGGTAAAGAATACTCCAATGGAGAAGACATTTGGGCAGAGTATGCCAAAGACTCATTCCCCGAAGAACCATTCTGAGAGGAATCTTCAATTCTGATCCATTTTTGGGGAGAAACTGAAGAAAGGAAAGGAGAAAGAGAAACTCCTGTGGATTGCTTAAGGGACATGAAGGCATTCAATATTCCTTGTTAAAAGGCTGGTCAATTATTGGATTGTTCCAGAGGAGAAGAATGCTTAGTTTTCTGCTAATTCAGTGGAAAATCCATACTGTGGAAGGACGAGGGACCAGATGTCAGCCTGCAAATCGACAATATTGCTTGGGACCTCCTCACGAACCAGGATTTGTGTAATGCTTCTTGGGCCTTCAAAGACCGTGAACCCCCCCCCCCCATGTCCAAAGTGGATGTCTGTATATCCTCTGACGAAGTACTAGTAGGATCTTTGGCAGTCTCCACAGTGGTACCTATGGAAGAATTCCCAGCTATCTCTGAAAAGGTATCTGGGCCAGCATCAGTTTGGGGAGAAACATCCGGAACTGAAGGAGCAGCAGAAACTTCAGGCCTAGATTTCTTGGCCTTCTTCTGAACAGGCTCCCCTGAAGGACCTGATGCATTTTTCATAGCGTCACCTGTAAAACACTTAAGATATTGGTTCTCTAGATGCACACCAAGAGAAGACAGACTACAATGCAGGGTCTTTGGGTCAAAGGCCTTGCAAATAGCACGACAGGTATGGTCATGGTTAGGGCCTAGGCAAGACAGACAGACCATGGGAATCCTTATGTGGAATTTGCCTTCCACACTGACACTTGCCCCTCCTAGACGACATGTAACCTCAACAAACAGTAGCACAAAAAAAAGAAGACACTCCAACGGGGGAGTTATCTGAAAAGGAATCCGGAACTTAGCTGACGAGCAAACTACCGGAGAGGATTTCAGACCGGCACAGGAGTTCTGAGGATGGTATGTGCAGACATCTGCTATAGACCAGACATCACTTTGACAGACATATGAAGGGATCCTATGTGCAACGTGGCACATACTTACAGTAGCTTTAACTTTTGTACACTGGCCAGATGTTCGGGGCAGCCTTGCAGCAAGCTCCCTCGTTATAAATACTACAACATAGGAATAGAAGGACATCCATCAAATACAACTTGCTTAACAGCATACAAGGCTATCTTCATTCTGCTATCATGGAATAAGTGAATGGTTTCACCTTTGTCAGACAACTTAAAGGCCGTAGCATACCTCTCAACGGCTACAGTTTAGATAAAAAAAATCACATGATTTTAGTCCTTCAATTTAGACTTGCACCTAACCTTCCTGGGAAAGTCAGGCCTCATCTGTATATACCTTTTTGGGTAATCTTTGTATAAGCCTATTTATAAATCACCATCTATATAGTGTTTATTACATGAAGATATTTTATTAAGAAAAATTAGAACAAAAAGCTAGCATTAAATTTCAGGAGTCTTGAGAAAGGATACATACCTGCAATACTTTAAGTTAGTTTGGATTTTTTTTAATGAATGCAACCTTAATTTTGAGACAAACAGCATCAATAATGACTCAATAGGTTTACTTTCAGTAGCGAACCATGTTTGTATTATTGGCATCTTGGATTTTTTTTTACGAGTGCTTTCCACTTCCATTGGCATCATGTGTTGTTTAAAATCATGTTCAGGGTGTAAACCTTTTGACTGTGTAAAAACTAAGTTCACACCCTGCACAAAAAACTGTCAGGATCCCCCATTACACAGTCAAAAATTAAATAAACATGGAAGAAATGCAAAGAGGCAGCCTATAAACACTTACTTTATAACATACGCAAATCAAAATTAAACCTAAAGGCACACAAAAACTGTGCCTTAAAGGTGAACTAAAAACAGTGCAATTCTCACAATACTAAAAACAGACAAATGCAGTCGCAAGCCAGGCATACCAGACAGCATTCTGGTTTCAAGAAAACTAGCAAGACCAAAAACAGAAACACTGCCCACTAATTACAGTGAAGACTAAGTCAGTTTAACAACTTACAGCACCTAAAAGCACAGCCACATGAAAATCACATGCCTGCAGTTCAGAGTTCACAATTTTTTTCCAAGGACACTGAAATGGACATACCGTTTTCAAGTCTGTGTGGTGAACCAGCAAGAATAAAGACTTGTTACATGCATCAATGTCTGAACTCTAAAGAAACCTTTTCCTAAAAAATTATGCTACAGGACTTTAAAATGAACAAAGCATAGGTTAGGATAAATGGATGGTGGAAAGCCATCCCATTCAGGAGAGGGAAGAGGGGCATAAGCTGTCCACAATTAAAACTCTAGTTAAAAAAAAAAAAAAAAAAAATACATACCTGGGCCAGATATGTGCTTGGAAGTCTCACTACACTCCTTGCCAGACAATATTTGTGTTCTTACAAGATGTGCAACAGACCCCAGACCAAGTCCAGCACTAGCAGCTCAATTATGTGTATATGCGCATGTGGCTGTGCGTTGGGGGGGGGGGTGAGCAAGTTAGATGTACTACAAATCAGGATCAAGCTTCAGAAAATTTAAAAGCAGACAATAACAAATCAATGTGACCATAACACTTTCAATCCACACTAAGATGTACCGACAGCTAAACATTGAATAGAAAAAGGAATGCACATAAGACATCAGTTCTCAATATAAAAAAGTACAGAGTTAGGACTCCGCTGTGCACCACTAGAGATGTCTTGTTACCTCAATCAGTGCTTGCCCCGCCTCCTCACTAAGTTTAGGATGAACATATGTGCGAGCATATGCAATGTAGTCCTTCAGAACAGCCATATCCAGATGCTCCTCCTCAATCTGCTCCTCACTCTGGTAGTACAGGGAAACCAAGTGGTGTGCAAGTCGTCGGTCATAAGCTTCATCTTGTGGGTCCAACATGAGGAAGATTAAATCAAATCTGAAACAAATATGTTATAACATGTCAGCTGCATATACCAGGCAATGTCTACTTGCTTAACACATCCACTTCTACAATGCTGAGATTCAGATCATGTTATGAAGATAAAGTAGTTACTTTGCTACATAGTTAATGCTACTGACAACAGAATTTTCTAGGAAAACACAGTCTGTGTTGACCTGCCCACTACACAACTACAGTTGTGCTAAAAGCTTATAACTGCAGAAGTCAAATATCTACTGCTGCAGAACTGATTCTTGAGTTTCCAACCAGATGTCTAACAGATGACAGGACTTCCAGAGCTCTTTACCATTTCCCCTCAATCCACTAACCACAGGTCCCTTAAGAAATCAAGATGGTGATGGTATAAAGGTGTCAGCCAGTGCCACCTTCTGATTTTATTTGCCCTAGTAAAGTGTTTCCAACAAATAGGGCCACAGTAAAATTTACTCTGAAGCAACCAGCCCGGGGGGGGGGGGGGGGGGATCTATGAATCCCAACCAGAAGATCGCAAAACTGCCTCTCCAGGCCAGTAAGCCCAGAGAAGTGTCAGCTTTGTGAGGCAGACATGGGAGGAAGTTATCAGGGTACCCACCATAACCTAGCTATACCCACAGAAGAGGGGATGGCAGGAGTGAATTAGTACCGTAACAGTGGATATGATGTACTCAACATCTATAATTATGGTAAGTTCTCAACATAACTACACCATGTTACATCAGTATCCTCTATTACAGTCCCAACCTTCTGGAAAACCTAGTTTACAGATCTTAGAATGCCTAGCCCTGGATAAAGGTAAGGGACATGCCCTGCAGAATTGTCTGTCACAGGTTGCCCAAGCCATTAAAATACTGCTCAGATTGCAAAAAACACTGCATTGTTTTCAGTAAAAATGTTAAGCTAAACCCTCTCAGGAGAGTAGTGATAGCTACAGTGGCCCTTGCAGAATGAGCCATAGTATGGCCTGAAGTTGTATTGCCAAAAAAGCAGATACAGTATGCTATTTTTGAAACTGTTGACAGGCTTATCCCTTCCTGCTCCTTGCAAAATTAATTACTGCTCAGATCCACGGAGATGCCATGCTCTGCCAGTTCCCTATGTAAACCTAGCAAGTGCAGTTTTTCTTCTCTTCCCCATTCAGAGGTGAAGGGATTGCAGAAAAGATTAATAACTTGGCTGAGGGATAACTCTAACCACATCAGGGATGAAATATTGTAATCTTTTAGGAGAGCGCCATTCTAAGCATTAACCAAAGGGCTTTTTACATGAAGGTTGTCTACAGCAAAATTCTTCTAGCAGAGAAGAGCACCAGGGAGAAGGAGGCAACTGTGAGATTGTCAAAGTCATAACTACTGCCATGGTGGAGTAACTTCCGTTTTGGTGGTTGTGTAATCACCACTTTTAGGAATTGCTTAAATGGGAATAGAATTTAGGGTTCCAGCAGCTAACAGGTTAAGATGGCAGACACATGTACCTTCAGTAAGACATACCATAGGCCTGTATCTTTAGAGTCTGATGGGGGAGAAAGTACAGTTGTGTAAAGTCTTACCAGAACAGTTGATGCCCTTCGCTTCACTGTTGGTGTTCTTTACAACAGGGATCCCCTGCCTAGGACAACCTAACTTCTGGCCAGTATACCAAAGCCTGAAGTTGTAATGGGTACACTGTAGATCTCACACATGCTCCCAGCAAACAGCCTGAGGCATAAAGGTGATGTCTGGATGTACCATCCTCAGAACTGAAATGCCCCAGTAGGAATGACAGCCTAAGGATATTACCAGATAACAGGTGCATCCAGAAGGAAAACGTACCAGGGGAAAGAGGGAGCAAATACTGCACCAGTGAAGAGAAAGACATCTACTGTTATGGTAAGATTCTACACAACTGTACTATGTCCTTCCATATCACTGTTGCAGTATTTTTTATAATATGGAGAGTAAAATAGCTCAAGAAAATAAGCCCTGGCCCTAGAAATCCCATCCAACTTTTAGTGCTTGGTAAAGGTATGCACAGTGCTTGGTAAAGGTATGCACAGAAGTCTAGGTAGCTACTTCAAGATAGCATTATCATCAAGAAAGCATCAGAAGCCGCCACAGCCCTAGCAGAATGAGCCTTAACAGAAGGCAGGAAGGCTCTTCCCATGAACAGAATAGCAAAAACAAACCTTCACCTATCCAAGAAATAGTTTGCTTGAAAACAGTCAGACCCAAAGACCTAGGATGAAAAACAAAAAGCTGTTCAGATTTATTCAAAGCTTTTAGTGTTTTCCAAACAGTATTGGAGCGGTCTATGCAAATTTAAGGTGCGCAAAACCTTCTCACTAGCAGACTGCAGAGAAAGGAAAAAAAAGTAGGCAAATGAACAGATTAACAGACCACTCAAACCACTTTGGGCATAAAAGGATTAGTACAAAGGGACACCCTGTCCTTATGAAAAACTAGAGGAGGACTAGCCATAAGGGCTTGGAGCTCAAACACCCGTCTAGCAGAGGTAAGGGCCAAAAGAAAAAAAAAGTCTAATAACAATGCTGTAAGGAAGCTGAAGCAGCAGGCTCAAAAGGAGATTGAGTCAAATTTTCTAAGATAAATTAAGACCCCATGAAGGAGGGACAGGCTTCCTGGAAATCCTAGTTTGGAGTACACCTTTAAGAAAAGTACAGTTTTGTACCTACCATAAATGTAGATGTTCGAAGATCCACATTGCTGCAGTCCTAACACTTGGGTAGTCCGCTGTCCCAGTCGGCCCGAATACCAAAGTATAAGGCTGACGTCAGTCAAGGCGCATTTGTCTGACATCAGGACGTCAGGGTACAAATGCGCATGACCGACGTCATATCCTCAGTCTTTTCTTGCCCCAGATGTCAGAAGACCCTAAAAAGATAAGGCCAAAACCAAAAAACACCAAACACTCCTGTACCTAATATATGTACAATATATACAATTTTACAAAAATATAACCCCACCCACACAACCACCCCTAAACACAGAGGGGAAGGAGGGAGGGTAAATTGGACTGCAGCAATGTGGATCTTCGAACATCTACATTTATGGTAGGTACAAAACTGTACTATGTTCTTCATCTCACATTGCTGCAGTCCTAACACTTGGGTAGAATCCCAAAGCAGAGGTAAGGGAGGATGGCTAAACTATAATGAAGCAGGAGCTGCCAAAATGCCCTGCAACACAGCAGTGGCAAAACCAGCCCTGGATTTAGAATAGAGAGGAAGGTGGTAATGCTTGGAGAAAGTATGCACTGAACTCCAAGTAGCTGCCTCCAAAATATCCTTAGTTGCCACCCCCCTTAGAAATGCTGTTGAAGTGGCAGTAGCCCTAGTGGAATGAGGCCTAATCCCAGCTGGAATCTCCTTGCCATGATGGGAGTAACAGAATGCAATGCAAAACCCAATCCACTTAGATATAGTTTGTTTTGACACAGGCTTGCCCTGAGAACTCAAAGCAAAAGAAACAAACAACTGCTGAGACTGCCTAAAATCCCTAGTCCTGCTTAAATAATAACGCAACTGCCTGTGTACATCTAAAGTGTGCAAAATCTTTTCCCCTATTTTGGGGATCTGCATAAAAAGTAGGCAAATGAATAGTTTGGTTTAAAGCCACACTAGAAACCACCTTAGGCATAAATGAAGGATTAGTACGTAATGATACCCTATCCTTATGAAAAATCAAAAAAGGCTCAACCGCCAAAAGGGCCTGCAATTCAGAAACCCTTCTTGCAGAAGTAATGGCCAACAAAAGCAGTCTTCCATGACAAGTATTTCAATTCAGCAGTAGCCGAGGCTCAAAAGGTTGTAGAGTAAGTTTCTCCAACACAAAATTGAGGTCCCAAGCAGGAGTAGGAGCTCTACGTGGGGGTCTTATATTCTTTGCCCCTCTAAGAAATTGCTTGAACAAAGGATGAGAAAACAATGGTGGGTCACAATCATAGTGAGCTGAAATTGCTGCAGCATGAATCTTAATGGAAGAGAAAGACAAACCTTTGTCCAATAACTCAGTAAGATATTGAAGAGCCACACTCAAATTAGGCTCAGAAACATCCAAATCCTTTGCTGCACTCCAAAATAAAAATCTCTTCCATTTTTCTGTATACACTTTACGTGTACTAGGTCTTCTGGCTTCCATAATCACATTCAAAACTTGTTGAGGAAGTTGAGACCTGCTGTGGTTCAAAACAGAATATGCCAGGCTGTTAGATGAAGAGAGTGAAGCTTGACATTGAGTAGATGACCGTCCCTCTGAGACAAAAGGTGTGGAATTAAAGGTAAAGGCCATGGAGGCTTCCTTACCAGATTCCTCAGTAATGGGTACCAGTGTTGCCGAGGCCAATCTGGAGCTATCAAAATCATCCTTGGCTTGTCTTGTCTGACCTTTAGGAGTACCTTTGGGAGGAGAGGCAGAGGTGGAAAGGCATACACATGAAGATTTTTCCAACTGAACGAAAGAGCATCCACTTTCCAAGCTGTGTGATGAAACCTTTTCGTGCAAAACTTTGGCAGCTGGTGGTTTAGTGGAGAAGCGAACAGATCTATGTCTGGAGTTCCCCATGACACTGTCAATTTCCAAATACATGAAGATCCAGTTTCCACTCGTGGGGATCCATGATTTGCCTGCTTAACACATCTGCTAAGGAGTTCTGTGCTCCTGGCAGAAACCTTGCCTGAAGATTTAGCTGCAAGCTGAGCGCAGTCTCCCACAAAATCATTGCTTGCCTGCATAGAGGATAAGAATGTGTTCCCCCTTGCTTGTTGATGTACCACATGACAGTTGTGTTGTCTGTTAGAATCAACACCTGCCCTGGAAGAAGTAACTCCTTGAAAGCCATTAATGCAAACTGGACTGCTAACATCTCCTTCATGTTGATATGTAGATGCTGTAGTCTGGCAGGCCACTTGTCTTGTATCCACTTTCCATTCAGATGAGCTCCCCAAGCTATGTCTGAGGCATCTGTCGTTAGAATCTGACTCGCCTCTGGCGGGTCACAGAGAGTCCCTTGTTTAGGTGACATTCCTGAGCCCACCACAAAATTCCTTTTGAATGCAAGGTATTATTGGAATGACAGTGTCCAAATCCTGGCAGTGCTGTGTCCATACATTTTTAGATACCATTGCAGCTTCCTCATATGCAGTTTGGCATTGGGAAGCACCAGAATACAAGATGCCATGAACCCTAAGGCTTGAAGGACTGTCCTTGCAGTCAGCCCAGACTGAAGAGATAGTTGATGGAAGTAAAGGGAAAGATTCTTTTGTTTGTCCGGGGTTAAAAAGGCCATCTGGGCTGCTGTATTCAGTCTCACACCCAGAAAGCACATGTCTTGAGAGGGTACTAGACTGGACTTTATTTCGTTCACAGAATACCCCAGGCATCTTAGCACTGCTATCACATATTCCAGATGCTGAAGAAGCTCGTCCTTTTCTTGAGCCAGAATCAGACAGTCGTCCAAGTAAGGATAGATTTGTATTCCTTTTAGCCTGAAGAAAGCTACAACTGGAGCCAGAACTTTTGTGAATACTCTGGGCACAGTAGATAAGCCAAAGGGCAATGCAGAGAACTGATAATGGGAATTTCCAGCTCGAAACGCAGATACTTCCTGCAACTGAGTCTGATAGGCACATGAAGGTAAGCCTCCTTGAGATCTAAAGTTACCATCCAGTGATCTTTGCCCAGCAGAGGTAAAAGCTGTTGTAACGTCAACATTTTGAACTTGGGAATGTCCAGATAAGTGTTGAGGATAGACAAATCCAAAATTGGTCTCCACGTGTTCCCCTTTTTTGGTACTAGGAACAGGCGAGAATAAAATCCTAGGCCCCTTTCTGGCACAGGAACCGGCTGAATGGCCCCTATCTGGAGTAACAGAGAAATTTGCTTGTGAGCCTCTTTTCTTTGTATAGGAGGAATGTCTGGCATGCCTTTGAAAGGAGGCAAGGTATGGAAATAAAACCTGTAACCGTGGTGAACGATATCCAATACCCATCTGTCTTGGGTAATAACACTCCAATTTTCTTTGAAAAGTGCCAGCCTTCCTCCCAAAGGTGCTGCCAGACGAGAGGGCTCTGGCAGCTGAAAAGGCAAGTCATCGGGTCTGCTTACGAAAGGACTGACCCCTGCCCTCACCAGAAGACTGGGCAGGCAAACTGCCTGTTCTAGGCCTAAAAGAACCTTGAGCTCTGCCCCTACCACGTCTAGATCTACCCCTAGACTGAGAATCATAAGAAGGATAAGTCCACCCCTTAGTAGGCCAATTTCTACTAAACTTTGGAGGCTGAACCTGCAAAAAATCTTTAACAGTCTGCATAGACTTAGCCTTGTCCTCCATTTTCTTTAAAACTGCTTCCACAGGCGCACCAAATAACACATCAGATTGTAAAGGAGCATCTAAAATCCTTGTCTTTACATGTTCAGCTAAATTCTGATCCCTCAGCCAGGCGTGCCTGCGAAGAACAGAACCAGTGGCTGCCACCCTCGAAGAGGCCTGTACAGCATCAAAACCACATTGCAAGGAATGCTTACCCACCTGTTCAGAAACATGAACTAAATCCTGCAACTCTTTACACTCAATACCTTCCGCCAGAGCATCTACCTTAGACTTCAATTGTGAAAGGAGATAATTTTGGTATTTCAACATGTGAAACTGGCAATTCAAAGCCCTCATGGCTAAAGTGGAAGAAGTATACACCTTCTTTCCCCATCTATCCAAAGCCCTTGCCTCTTTATCAGAAGGAACAGGATTTTTAACAACAGAAGCCTTAACACCTTTAGGGCCCTGAGAAACAGTTTCTGGGTCTGCCCTAGGACTATGAGCTTCAGGCACCCTATAATACCTATCCGGTTTAACTGGGGCAGGAGGCAAAGAATCAGGGTTCAGGGAAGCCTCTGCAAAAACATCCTCTACCACATCCAGAACAGGAGGTATAGCTAAAGGCCTATGCTGGGGTAGAAACAAAAATTCCCTAAGCCTTTTCCTGGAATCAGAGAAATCTTGACCTTCCCATTTAAAATGCTCCCTCATGGAATGAAGAGTCTCTGAAAAAGAAAAATCCTCAGGAGGAGAAGCCGAAGGTGTAGAGTCATCTACATCAGAATCAGAATAAGGAGGATACTCCTGCAAGTCTTCAGCCGAAGACTCAGAAGCTTCCGAACACTGCTCAAAACTCTCAAGCTCAGGTTCCACCCTAGACCTCTTATCAGGGGGGGGGCATAGAACCTCTAATCATAGTAATCAAATCTTCTGCCATTTTAAGCATATGTTTCTTAGGCAGAGACCCTGAAGAACTAGGGGAGACCCCCACTGAAGTTAACCCTGGCCTGCCTCTAGAAGAAGCATTGGAAACAGAAGGGGAGGGCCTAACCACCTTAGGAAGGGAGGGGATAACAGCTACCCGAGAAGCCCCTTCAGCCTGGCCTACCTCCTGAGAGGACACATCCTGTAACAGTAAAGTCTCTCCCTGAGAATCCAAAGGAACTTCTGGTAGAACCACCGGCTCCACCGAGCCCTCTAAAGAGCCGACATCCGGGACAGACGGTTCTTCCACCCTAGGCTTCGCTGCTTTGTCCTTGCGCTTTTAGAAGCGGGCGTCGGAGCATCCGACGGCATGTTGTAATTGCAACGCTTCCCAAAAACTAACCTGGCACAATCTAATCTTCTCTTAATAGTGCGTTTGTTAAATCTAGCACAAGAGCGACAGCCAACAACGTCGTGCTCAGGCCCTAAGCAAGGTATACACAAGGTATGGTAATCTCTATGAGGTATCTGTTTCCCACAAGAAATACAGTTATTCACTTTTTCTGACATCCGGTTAAATACTGAGGCAAGAAAAAACAAAAATATTCCCAACGGGTACTTAGCCAACTTTGATTCGGTCTGAAACTCCGACTTCAGAAAATTTCAGAACGCCAACCTGCACTCGCAATACTGCTTCTGCATCGGACCATGCGGCAAAAAAGACTGAGGATATGACGTCGGTCATGCGCATTTGTACCCTGACGTCCTGATGTCAGACAAATGCGCCTTGACCGACGTCAGCCTTATACTTTGGTATTCGGGCCGACTGGGACAGCGGACTACCCAAGTGTTAGGACTGCAGCAATGTGAGATGAAGAACATCTGTCTGATCTCGAATCTGGATGCCAAAGGTGGAGTCAAAGGTAGACAGGAAGAAAAAGCTGACAGGTGAAGAATGTCAACCCAGCACTGAACAATTCACTCAAATAAGAGATAAGACCAGAGGAACAACCACATTAAGTGGATCCAGGTTAAGAAAGACACCAAACAGAAAATTTCATTTGGACAAGATTCTCTGGCCTCCTGCAGTACCCGAAGCACATACTCAGAAAAAGGGTTTTGATCTCTCTTCATACACCTTATCACCCACCATGTCAGCTGAAAAGTGGACAGGTTGGGATGGACAAGACCTCTTGTCTTGTATGTCCACCCTGTGAGATAACTGAGGACTGCCCTTGGCTAAATAAAGAAAAGGAGGGAACCAATGCTGTCTGAGCCAAAAGGGAGTCACCAGCAAGATTTTGGAGCATTCGGTTTTACCTTGAAAAAGGAACTTCAGAATGACGGGAAGGGGAGGAAAGGCATAAAGAAACATCCCCTTCCATCCAGGCCAGAGGACACGGGACTCCATCCAGGCCAGAGGACACGGGACTCCATCCAGGCCAGAGGACACGGGACTCCATCCAGGCCAGAGGACACGGGACTCCATCCAGGCCAGAGGACACGGGACTCCATCCAGGCCAGAGGACACGGGACTCCATCCAGGCCAGAGGACACGGGACTCCATCCAGGCCAGAGGACACGGGACTCCATCCAGGCCAGAGGACACGGGACTCCGGCTCAAAATAAAGCTGTCTATTCAGAGGGGAGATCTACTTGGAGTACCGCACTGCTAGAAAATGTCCAGAAACATCACTTAAGTATCCACTTAGGAGGTTGTGTTATGTACCTGCTCAGAAAATCTGCCACTATGCTCAGATCTGAGGGAATGTAAAATGCCTGAAGGGTCACCAGATACTAGATAGCTGGATCCCAAACCTGAAAGAGCTAATCTGCACAAGAGATAGGACCTTGCCCCCCACCCCCACCCCCCACACTTGTTGATGTACATCACGGTGGTATTGTCTGTGAAGACTGAAGGGCTCTGGATGGAATAAAATGTAAAGCCTGAAGAGCCAGAAGCAGGGCTCTCATCTGACAATGGATGTTTTCTTCCTTTTTTCGGAGACCAAAGGCCCTACACTTTCAAAGGACTGAAGGAGGGCCCCACCCCATCCCACATCCAAGACATCTATGAAGAGTTCCTGAGAGGGGATTGGAGGTTGAAAAGGAAGCCCTGGGTTGAGGGACAACT